>NC_136896.1:13484521-13806713 GCF_949152265.1 Phoxinus phoxinus
TCTGTATTGTTGATCAAATAAATGCAGCCTTAGAGACCTTTTCCAAAAATATAAAAAAAATCTTATACCGGCCCCAAACTTTTGAATGGTGTACATTTAAAACATAATCCTTATAACCACAATTTTCTATCTTACCGCCTTTGGACATTGTATTGTATTCTAGCCTTATTTTAGTTGGATTTACAACCGTTTCTGTTGGTGGATTTAAGAGGACAATGTTATCTAGATCCCCTGAAACATATTCCCTGTGGTCACTGCACAAAAGATAGCAACTGAAATATAGTGTAGATTCCGTACTTTTCTGGGGAAAAAACAGTCTATAGAAATCCTAAACAATTTCACTCTTATTATGAAACGTTTTTGTGATGTTCTATTCAGCTTCCACTCTGACCTTCCCTTGTCTGCTTACATTTTTCAGTCTGGTTATGTTTTTCTCTCTCATCCTCTGAAAGTCAATAGAGCTTTATTGTACTGACTGTAACGAGCTGAAATATTGCCAAAGCTTTGAAGTGCTTACAGGTGCAATAAATAAAACAAATCTCTTTCAAAATTATTAGTTTTTTTCATCATATTCCAATATGATAACGTTCTCAGACAACATTCTGAAAGTATGTGTTGAGTTTATCTTTATCTTTTTATAGATGTAACAAAAAATGCACACATTTTCGTTCTAAGTGCCAACAGAAAATTCCTTCTTTAGTTCTGCATTTTCATCAGTGACTATAATATGTGGTCATTGGTCATTATTAGGGGTGTAACATTACCCTCAAGTCACGATTTGATATATATCACGATACTGAACTCACGATACGATTTTATAGCACATGGTAAAAGGTTAACAAAAAATGCACTGTTGATTAAAATGCAAAATGTGGTATTACATTGTGGGTGCAATAAATAGGCTTGGACTTGGTGGTGATAATGCACAGGACAATGTTGACACCAGAATAAAATATTCATGATGCTGGAAATATTCTAAAGCTGAAAATACTTGCACTCTGAGATATTTAAAATAGGCCACTTTTTACTAACACATTTGGCATTATCAGGACCCACAAATATTTCACCATTTGCATTATTATATTATAGTTTTAAAGTAGTACTGACACCAAAACTCTAAAAACTTTATTCAGAATAAAAATGTTTTTTCCTCACACAGTTCACAGAGTATAATTTTTATTTTGGTGAACTATCACGTTACATATTGTCAATATCCAGATACATATTGTTGCATTTTTTAATTGCGATATATTGTGACACGATAGGCTGTTACACCCCAAGTCATTATGTTAATAAAAGAGAGCAATCAAACTGAAACGTTAGATATAGAATTTGATAAGAATTTAATTTATAATGACACAATCATCTGTATAAATCAGGAAAAGACTGCTTCTTTTTATATGACGAAGTAACAAAAATAGGTTATCTCCAATCACAGTACACTTAAAAAATGTAAAGTACAATAAACTTGGATGTTTAAGTAATTTCAACTTAAATTTAGGGCTGTCAAACGATTAATCGCGATTAATCGCATCCAAAATAAAAGTTTGTGTTTACATAATATATGTGTGTGTACTGTGTATAATTATTTATATATATAAAAACACACAATCATGTATATATTTAAGAAAAATTGGTTATATTTATATATAAAAATATTTCTATATAATATACATTATATAAATGTATATACAGTATATAAATGCAATTATTCCTTAAATATATATATGAATGTGTGTGTATTTATACATAATAATTCTACACAGTATACACACATATATTATGTAAACACAAACTTTTATTTTGGATGTGATTAATCACGATTAATCTTTTGACAGCCCTACTTAAATTACATTAAACTGATTTTAGCACACTGTTTTGTTGACTATTTTCTAGCACACTGTGTTGTTGCATTGTGTAAAATGTGAATCTGTCAGAAAAGGCACTTGAAGGTGAACTATAGAGTGCAATGCTATTGATTATCTAAAAACACCATGTTTTTCCACATCTCAGTCAGGAATGTGCAAGAACAGCACATAATAGCTACGGAAATAAGCCTCTGATCCATGCCTAGATGAAACAATTATTAATGACCTCTTTTATGATTCACAATAAACACAACACACACAATCCCTTTCCATCTCACATTGAATTAAAACTATAGAACTATTTGTGTCTGGCTTTTTGCAGACAGTGAGTAATCATAAGCAATGTTGAAAAGAAGATAACAATCTGTTCTTCTTATTCTCTTCAGTGTAATCAGTGATCTGTCATTTGTGAATAGTATGAGGATCTTTGCCAGGTTCACAGTTTTCACTGACTTAAACAGGGTCCCAAAGCACCCTATGTTTTATGTGAAAATAATAATATAATTTTTTTTTTATACTTTTACATTTACCCTATAAATTCTTTATTTGTTTTACTCTGACTTAAAGCCCAGATATAATTGAAGCTCTACAGTTTGATACAGTCTATCAAATTAAGCATGCTTTTTCCAGAAATTTGACTTACATTTGAATACATTTTTAGAATGATCAATTGCAGACAAAATAAATAAAAATGAATGAAATTTAAATAAATAAATACAACTTTATTTATTGCATTTGTTTATGGGGTCTCCGAGACCCCAAGCATCACTAATGTAGCATTTTTAATGCATGGCGTTTGAAGCTGGTTATCAAGTTGACATTTTGTTTATAATCAGGTCTCAGTAGATTAGAAAATGCCAAAAAGAATCAACCGAATACTTAAATGTTAAGTATGCATTTGAGCTATTAAATGGATTTGGGGTTAGCATTTCACATTTTGGTAAAATAACAATATTTGGATGACAAAAGGCAACATACAAAATATTTACCATTATTTATTTATTTTTGTCTTCCAATGTATTGATTTTATCAAGCACAACCATGTCGCTGACTTCATTTACATTTATTTATTAAGCAGATGCCTAACGAGGAATACAACAAGCGATTCAGAGGCAATAAACACAAGAAGTGCTAGTAACAGCCTACAAAGTTTCAGACATAGTTCAGAAAAGTACACACAGAGGGTTTAACAAATACTGAAAGTATAATAACTTGTTTCTATGCATCATCAACTTGTATCATCTAACTATGTCAGATTTCAACATATCCAAGACACTCGCCCCCTACTGAACTCTAACTAATTCATAGCAATCACAGAAATGCATTGCATGCCAATAACGGCGACTTGAGGATTCTATGATCTTTACTAAACATTAGCCTTATGTCTGTGATCTCCACGATGTCCCCTAGGTAATCTTATACCTCTTCATGTTGGCCAGTCATCTTCCTTCACTGTGATCCTCAGTGAGAGCGTGCGTTTTCTCTGCAGAGCCATATAGAGTGCACTATTCTCTGATTGTCCCAGAATCTGCAGGCACTTTAGGGTGTTTAGATAGACTATAATTGTAGCTCTCCAGCTTTCAGCATGGGTTCTGTAATGGGGCTCTGCCATCATATGTCAACTAGGCCGGAACAGAATCCTTACATCACACACACAAAACAGCCTTATTGTTAATCAACTTGGCCGTGGGGGAAGGTCACTATACATTATTCCCTGTGCTGCCTTTTCTTTACAACTTGATGAAGTATTATAGCCAGAGCCCAGGCGGAAATCCTCTCGAGCGAAGGATGTGTAATCGATGCTATAGCTTTGGAGGTTGTGGAAGTGTAATGAAGAATGAAGAGAGAACAATTTTCAGATTACGCTGAAATGATTTTGTGATATGCTTGTACTTATTTCATTAGTATTCCTCTCATGCTTCAGAGTGTGGCTGTTTGTGTTTATCATTGTGAGTATAGCTGGAGCCAAAATAAAAAAAGCCTTTGGTTGTTCTGAAGCAAAAAATTAACCACAACAAAGTTTTTGAATCCCTCAAAAAAACATAAAGGTAATTTTCCTGGGCTTTTATCACACGTATAATGGAAACGTGGTCTGCCTCTCTAAAATTACCCTGAGTATGAATGACACTTCTAAATGATTTCTCTTTGTTTGTAATTTCTGCATTCTTTTTAACTGGGTTATCAGCTGATTTCTCATAGGATGCATTCAGGAAAGTAATACTATGGTTCTTTACTATGGCACTTGCTTATTCTGAAGAAGAAAGGCAGTCTTTGAGACGGCGCGAGGGCTTTTGTGACTAGTATTGCCGAAGGGAGTGAATATGGTCATTAGAGCTGCGAGAGAAGCAGGAGGGCCGTGATCGCAGCTCTGATTAGCTCTGCTGCTTCATGTTTCCTACGTGACCTGGTCTTAGTCGAGCCTCACAGTGTGAAATGCAGTACAGGTCCTGCTGAAAATAGCTGCAGCTGGACTCAATCAAGTCCTGTAGCTCTATATCTGCACTCTAAAAAATGCTGGGTTGTTTCAACCCAATTTTGGGTCAAATATGGACAAACCCAGCCGTTGGGTTACATTTTTTAATTACATTTTTAACCCAACGTTTGGGTTTGTCCATATTTGACCCAAAATTGGGTTGAAACAACCCAGCATTTTTTAGAGTGTGCTATATGCTATCTTCGCACTTCTATAAATATAGTGGAGGCCCATTGAACAATAAGTTTAGAAGAGTTGACCAATTCAGAGAAATAATCAACACAGGTTGATTGAACGTAACAATTTTACGTGGTCTAGGTGGCAATTTTGTATGTAGGCCTACAGTATACGTATTGTATGTACTGTACACAATGTTTAGAAAGTAAGCCTAAACATAACCGTCTGTCACTGGGGCATACAGAGAACAAAAACAAAAACGTACAAATGAGATTCATATGAATTAGCCAAAAATTTGCCTTATCGCCTAATTGTAAATAGTTATAAATTGACATGAGATTGTGTTGTAACCTATATTTGATAGAGCTATAACATGGCAGTTTGAAGAATATATTATATAGTTTATATTTAAGCAATTTCACAAAAGCAAGAGTGTTGATATTCAGGGTAACAGCGAGTGTGTGGTATTGCTTATAAACAACAGTTCTATTAGCAAAACGTTAAAAATGTATTAACTTGCATTTTAGTCACAATATTGCCAGTTACTTAGTCTATTTTCTTTACTAAGATTCACAAAACAGAATCAATGGTTCCTTTTCCGAGCAATAAACGGTAGTAAATATGGTTTAAATGTAACTGATGTAGGCTATGTAACATCTTAGTTGATCCTGGAAAAGCATTCCAATCAACCAATCAGATTTGAGGGACAAGTTTACAGTTTAAAGCTACACTGTATCATTTTTTTTAACCCATTCAGAATACAGAATACATATAAGCGAGTCGCTCGAATGGCGGTATCCATGTTGCGCCTCCATCTTGAAAATACATTAGCCAAAGAGGGACATACCTGGAAATTCAAGCTTCACCTTTCGTGCTTTTACACTCAGTGGCACCGTGACAAATGCGAGGGGGAGATTACTCGCGACTGCCGGCAGATTTGAAAGCCTGTTGAAGATGGAGGATCCCACCTAACACATGTAACAGAGTCGCCAAGGAAGCGAAAGAGATAATTAAAACAACAGAGTGACAGGCAAATCAACAAGACCAAAGTCTTGACCAAGATGGAAAGAGCTCATAAGGAGCAAGGATTTTAAAAGTGACGCAGAAGTTGCCTGCTTTCTTCTCGACAGGTAATTTAGCCTATTTGTGTAAATTCTAAGTTTTATAGTTGCTTGGCTAACTATAGCATGGTTGTGCATAACGCTAGAACGACATCTAGGTAACCTCATCACTAAGTTAATCTTGGAATAATACGGCCACCGTATGAGTTAAAACGCCCTCGGAATGGGACGGGCTAGAAAGTAATATTCAGTTGGTAGTCATATACAATTTCACCGCTAGATGGGAGAAAATCCTACACAGTGTAGCTTTAAGTAGAGTTTAGGCTTACAACCAGAGTTTTGTGCTTCCACATCAGTGTTATTTACATATAATTTCCCTCTGTTTATAGGGATAACTTATAGCGTTAAGGTTATGAGTAGGGATATAGGGTTAGGACTAAATTTTCGGACAGGAATGTTGTTCCAGGATCAACAAAATGAGTTGACCCATGATTCATGAATAAGTCTAACTCTGCAAAATCAGGACGTATGATAAAAACACTCATGTCGCCAACTACTGGTGTACCAATGTAACCTGCAGAAAGAAATACTCCCCACCATTAAATGCATGTATCCGACCTCAACTAATTCCAAATATGACTTGCCAACCCCCCCATGTCTTACAGCAAAATGCCAGACCTTTGATAGATGCTCAGTGTGGAATACAACATGTGTCTTCAGGCAAAAGGAATAGATTCATGACAGTTTAATGCAATATTACGGTTTATATTGATGTTGTCAGGTGGAACATCTCAGCATTCTTCAAACCTCGAGCAGACATAGTCTACTGGTGGTAAGATGTCTGCTGTGAGCGGATTCATCTTTCTCACAAAACTGACTTAACACCTTTGCTCAATGAAGCAGTCTGAGGCTACTAATCACTAATAAAAAGCCCACATAGATTTCTGACAAAAATCAATAACCCATTGCATGCTCCGGTTTAACTTGAATTGCTAACATTAAATATATCTTTCTAAGTTTCAGCCAACCCTGAAAAGTCATGTTCTCCACGCATCAGATATCCAGATAAACCAAAGCATTATTTATATTACACAAGGCAACACAAGAGTAATTTCCTGTACTTTGAAACAGGCCCTGCGGAAAATGATTACAGTGTAACTGAAAGTGAGTTCAATCAAGCAGATTACTAGAAATCAGAGCACTGGAAAGCCTAAATGATCCAGTAATGGCCCATGAACCTACAAACCCATCTCAAGTGGCCAACCGCTCCGACAAAATCAACTAGATAGCCTACAACTAAGCAGTGTACTGTGGAACATGATGATGACCAAAATACTGTGCTAATTAGTTTTTTAGAAGTCATAATGTGAATCAAAATCACTGTTGCACCCTGATCTCAAAAGATGAAATTTAGGTAAGTTATTAAATATTTACAACTGTTCTAGTGAAAAGAAAGGCAAGGCAAGGCAAATATTTACTCTTCTTATAGCTTCTCTATAGCAACCATCAGTAGGTCACACAATGTAGACTGTCATTTCCTTCCCTTATTTGATTGAAACATCAAGTATTTCTTTCTTCTCCTAGGATGTGAACAATGTTCTAATCCTAAACTTAATGCCCTCAATGAAATATAACTTCATATTTCAGAGTGAAATTAAAAATTCATGTATAGGCCTATTCCTTCAAAAGATCTGTCAAATGTGTCGAGCTGCTCTAATATTAAAATGGCTCTTGTTTCTTTCTCATTGTCGCAGCTGTAGGGGAACTTCTCAAACGTGGCTCCCCAAAATGCTCATCACTCAAGCAGATATATTAATGAAGACTCCTGTGGGTTTGATTCAGCATAACAAGTAGGCTAGCCTATATCATAGCGCTCACACAATTTGGCCATCATTTGGTACGGAGCTTTATAACGCAAATAAATATATTATAGACCACCAGTTTGATAATACCTCCTCTCTTGTCTCATACTGTTTGTCTTTCTCTTACCATAGCCTACATCTCATTCTCATCAATATCCATGAGAGTGAAAATTATAGCCTTGCACTCGACGACTGTCCTGGGAGAAATGAATTGATAAACAGATAGAGCTGCTTCATCTCTTGTTTAAAGGGTAAGTGGCACTTAGACAGGCAATGCAAAAGCATTAATGCAAAATTCTCCCACCCACCTTTCCATTCTCTTCAGTCGTTGTCCTCTGAGATATCAACAAGTGTTAAAAAAAAAAAAAAAAAATGAAACAAACTCAGGCCACGTGCAAGTGAAAAAACGACTAGAGAGAGTCAACGACAGACGTATGAAGAGGGCTGAGATGAATAGAGCTAAGGATTCGTGTATTCGAGATTAGTTTGGCCTGACATCGGACTACTAGCCCGCAGGCGAACAATTACATTCCACATTGCTGGAAAGGCAATGTTTCACGGAGCCATACATTATTTATTAGTCCTAATACTCACTGCACCTTTTTCGTGTTAGCCACAGCACCGCATTTCTTTCTCTCTTTACCCTTTAGTGCTATTGAGTCACTCGAAATCCTCTTCTACAACATAAACTTCTCGAAATTTCTTAAAATTGGTGTCATTATAAGTAGTTTGATTCCGTGCTGTGGTTTATAATTTATGATCTTCAGATATTAAACTGTTAATTTACAGCGAATATAAATTCTTTGTCGAAAGTGGAAAAAAAAAGTTTTAGTCTGTTTTAACAAAACATACTTCTGTTTTACTGACAGATTGATCTGGGATGATCTGGGACTGTGTATTAGCTACTATAAGCCATTTGCGCCATCTATTGGTTGCCATTGGAACTATATATATATATATATATATATATATATATATATATATATATATATGTATATATATATATATATATATATATATATATATATATATATATATATATATAGTATCTCACAAAAGTGAGTAGCCTACACCCCTCACATTTCAGCAAACATTTTAGTATATCTTCTCAAGGGACAATACTATAGAAATTAAACTTGGATAGATTTGAGAGTAGTCAATGTGCTGCTAATATAGCAGTATTTACCGTCCTTTGAAAATAACTCAACATACAGCCATTATTATTGTAAAAATAGCTGGCAACAAAAGTGAGTTCACCCTAAGTGAACATGTCAAAACTGTCAATAGTTTGTGTGAGCACCGTTGTTATAGCACTGCCTTAACCCTCATAGGCATGGAGTTCACCAGAGCTGCACAGGTTGTTGCTGGGACCCACTCCTCCATAAGGACATCACAGAGCTGCTGGATGTTAAACACATGGTGCTGCTCCACCTTCCGCTTGACGATGCCCCACAGGTGCTCAATAGGGTTCAGGTCTGGGGAAATACTTGGCCACCCCGTCACCTTCAGCTTCAGCTTCCTCAGCAAGGCAGTGTGTTTGGGGTGGTTATCATGCCGTTCGGCACAGTTTCAAAATGTCGCAGTACATGTTGGAATCCATGTTTCCCTCAATAAAGCGCAGCTCCCCAGTACCAGCAGCACTCATGCAGCCCCAGACCATGATGCTACACCACCATGCTTGACTTGGCAAGACACAATATTCTTGGTACTCCTTACCAGGGTGTCGCCACACATGCTGGACACCATCTGAGCCAGACAAGTTTATCTTAGTCTCATCAGGCCACAGGACATGGTTCCAGTAATTCATGCGTTTGGAGAGGTTGCTTTCAGCAAACTGTTTGCGGCCTTTCTTGTGCGCAGTTTCAGAAGAGCCATTATCTCTTCTCATTACACCATTATCACTTATGGTGTACACACTTTTGTTGCCAGCTATTTTGACAATAATGGCTATGTTGAGTTATTTTCAGAGGACAGTAAATATATACTGCTACAAGCAGCATATTGACTCTAAAATATATAGTATTGTTCCTTGAGAATATATACTAAAATGTTTGCTGAAATGTGAGGGGTGTATCATGAGATACTGTATATATATATATATGTGTGTGTGTGTGTGTGTGTGTGTGTGTGTGTGTGTGTGTGTGTGTGTGTGTGTGTGTGTGTGTGTGTGTGTGTGTGTGTGTGTGTGTGTGTGTGTGTGTGTGTGTGTGTGTGTGTGTGTGTGTGTGTGTGTGTGTGTGTGATTGGAACTGCTTTGAGTTATAATATTTGAGGCTATGGCATAATATTTAAACGTTGAAACCTTGAAATCCATTACTAGTGAAAAAAAGAGAAACATGTCCAATACTATTAGTTAACTTGCTGTTGACATATTCTATTATCTAATGTTAGCTATAGGTCAAAAAGATAAAAGTTGAAATAGAACATAATTATATACAAGTATATATCGTCGCTGTCAGGTGGAAACCTTGTATCTCCATATTTCGTAATTTTTATGTGTTGTGATAAATCAATGCTATTGGTCACCTTTTACACCTGTCAGTGGACTCTTCGCCAGAACAAGCCGGACATACCGCCTGTCATGGAGCCATCCAAATTAAGGGAGAAGCAAAGCTCAGAATTTGGATTAAATGGCAACATGACCATGGTAAGCTATGTGTCGAATAAGGGAAATGCTGTTGTCCTCCTAAACACCATGCATGATGAAAAGCAGTGGATGATATGTTGAGAAGAAACCAGAAATCATCCAATACTACAATGTGCTGGATGTTGCCACCCTCAATGCCTACACCAACTTCACTGCTCAACAACCTGAGTACATGGGTGGTGTTACCAATGCACGACAGCTATCCATCAACGAGCTGGTCAGAGAGCTTGTCATGCCACATATGAAGAGGAGCTTGGAGGGCATATCCCACCTTAAAAGCCATATTATAAAGGAAATGGGAAGATCCTTCGGATGAGATGTTAAACCGAGGTTCTGACTCTCTGTGGTCATTAAAAATCCCAGGATGTCCTTCGGTAAAGACCATGGCATACTGGCCCAATTTGCCAGGCCTCTGCCCATCATGGCCTCCTAATCATCCCCTATACACTGACTGGCTTCATCACACTGTCTCCTCTCCACCAATAAGCCGGTGTGGTGGGTGTTCTGACACAATATGGCTGCCGTTGCATCATCCAGGTGGATGCTGCACATTAGTGGTGGTTGAGGAGATCCCCCCCCCCCCTTCCCCCTTCCATCTTCCATCTTCCACATGTAAAGCACTTTGAGTGCAGAGAAAAGCGCTATATAAATGTAACCAATTATTTAAAAACTAAATGCAGCCACCACCCGGCCACAGGAGGACATCAGCAGGAGGGCCAATCGAAGAGTTCACCAGGCCTGTGTGCAAGGAGCACAAATGTGTAATTGTCATTTGTGAGACATGTAAGCACTGAGATGCCAATTGTGTGTATGTGATTTTATTTTGTCAGTTTTATTTTCTTTCATTCGGTCACGTTCACAACAATTCACAACAGTTTCACTACAGATACAATACAGTTACAATACAGTTCAATTTCAGTGTTATCAGTGATGTGTGTATGCTATGTGACAAAGTGTTAAATAAACATATTTTAAGTGCAGAGGTGGACAGCAACAAAGTACATTTACTTGAGTACTGTACTTAAGTACACTTTTTGAGTATCTGTACTTTACTTGAGTATAATTTTACTTTAACTTCACATTTGGAAGACAAATATCGTCCTTTTTACTAAATTTCTGTCAAGGTCCTTGAGTAGAAAGTAGTAACGTGAGTCAGGGGAGGATTTTGGTTGCAGGGGTTGCATTTTGGTTGGAAATGAAAGTCGGGTTCACGTCAGAAGATGATTATGGCTGTCTTTTTTTTTTTCAATTCAGTTGTTTAATTTCTATAGGTTTTATAACATTCTAAAAGCTCTTAATTCCACAGATACTAACTGGTAGGTGTATTCAGGTTGCTTCAGAGGCATAAGGTACTGTAAGTATTACAACAATGCAACAATAATAAAACAAATGCATTGACATTTACTTTTTACTTTTGAAACTTACAGGTTTTTTTTTTAAACGAGTACTTCTGTACTTTTACTTAAGTAAAAATTTGTCTTTATAACATTTACTTGTAACAGAGTAATATTTGACCAGTAGTATCTGTATTTTCACTCAAGTAAGGAAGTTGTATACTTTGTCCACCTCTATTTAAGTGTTACAGTAAATGCTTTGATCTAAATAACTGCTAAAATGGTAATAAAATAATAAAATTATCATGCTTGCATAGATGGGTCATTTAGAATAGGGGTAATTTTACACCCATGTTGTGCATTAAGGTATTTGCATAGCTTGTGCACCAGGGTTTAAAAATGTTAACAATCTTTTAGTAAATTTAAAACCTTAAAATTGACAATATATGTTTTTGCATACACTAATATAGTTAGGGTTATCACACATTATTCAGTATTGATTTTGATCAATAGATTGTGTATAATTTTGCAGCTTCTGCCCCTGCTCTGTCTTATTTTAATGGCTTGTGTATCTAAGAATTGTGAATCATAACTTACCCAAGAACAAGGCTGACACAAAGATAAAGATAAAATATCTAGTGGTTTGGAAGCAGATGGAACAGTGATTAAAAAGCATATATTTATCAAGAAAACTCCTATTCACAGACAAGCTAATTAGGCATAATTAATGTTGAATGCAGGGGTTTTCAATCTTTTACTGTGAAAAAGCATTGACAGCATCCAAGACAACAGGATTCTACAGAAGATACAGTGGATGTAACTGTACCCTGCTGACATGCACATTTCTCTGAATTACACAAAAAGTTTTGAAGTCTACTGTACTGTTAGATGTATTTATTTATTTATTTTTATAATCATATTTTTATTTATTTTACTCATTTGTATGTTTTCAGTTTTTATTATTTTAATCTTATTTTTTATTTATTTTAATCAGATTTTGTATTACTTTTAATCTTTATTCTTATTTTCTACACCTTTTCACAGTTTTTCTTTAAATTTACCATGACCTTCCTAGAACTCTCTTGCGGCCCCCTGGGGGGTTCCCTGCCTGGACCCCAGTTTGAAAACCCCTGTGAGAACATGTCATCCGCATTGAAGTACTTGAATTATCCACAAGAGGGAGATATAATACAATTTTTATGTCACACTGTCTCTCGCTCTTATTGCTGTCAGAGTTGTGCATGATATCTAGTGGAGGATCTCCAAAACCTCCTGATTAAAAAAAAAAAAAAAATCTGTTACATTTTTTTTTTCTCTGCACAAATTAAATGCTAGATAATTTCAAAACTATTTTAAGAAACACAAAAGCAAAACCTGCAGCCTTAATACACACTCGAAATCTGACAGATGTTCCTCTTCTGACTTCTCCTCAGGAACAGGTGTTGTGAACTCTGTAATCACTGGTCAGAATCATGTGAATATAATTTTAAACTTTTTTAAGACTTTTCTTTTTAACATGTAAACCTTTTTAATGCTGAAAAAAAAAACTCAGTGTAGCCTATAGCTACCTTTAAAGGATTGACACAGTGACCCAGTCAGTTAAAATATAATCATGATAAACCTACAAAGCTTTGTATTAGTCCAGTAAGAAGCAGTGGGCTACCACCACATTCTAGTGGTTCAGAAAGATGTCTGTATGAAAACCCATTCAGGCATTACAGCAACATCTGGAAATGTACAGCTAGAACACAATTGTTGTGACATGAATCCGTAAACTCTTAGTTTTAAATGATTGTGCAACAAATGGCTTAACACAATGGGAGTAACCGAAAAAATCTCGGTCGGTAATAATAGCTAAAATGTGTGCTTTTCTGATAGCCAATTTTTTTTTCTCTTCATTTGTCCACAATAAATTTTCAACACACACACACAAAAAAAATGTAATGTAACTAAGTAATCTAAAAATACAATTATTCTGACAAGAGAATCTGCACAGACACAGTGATGTCAAAGCGAATGGGCGCGTCTGCACCACACCGTTTTATTGGTGCGCGCCCACACAAATCCACACACACAGAGCACAGAGACGCACACACTCACTCACAAGGTATGAGGTAATTGTTTGGTCACGTGACTCCTGCAGTAGCTGTCAAAAGTGATACAGCAGCGCATCCTTGACCAGCCTGCCCGCTTCCAGCTGATTGGACTGCGATCAGGTGTTAGGGATCATCTAGAAAGTGCAGAAACGAAAAATATGACTTGTGATAGCAACAACTTATAAACTTATAAATAAGAATACCAACTGCTAGCGTATAAAACCCCGTTCTGCCAAGTGAAAGCAAATTATAGTCAAGTCCATGTTTCATCAAAGATTATAAATGGCTGTCAGTAGGCCTATATAAGTCCAGTGCATAGCAGCAAACATATGTTATTAAAGTAAAAACTAATTATTTAATGTTTAGCCTAAATCACAATAATTGAACCTTTAAATCGTTTTGATCATGAGTGATACAACTGAGACAGCATTAACAAAGTGAATCCCAACAAATACTTTATTAGGCTACTGCAAGTGTATTATTTGAGCCAGCCTATGTTTGGAAAATAGCAATAAATCATTATTTTCTAAGGTGTTTTCTGGAGTAGCCTACTTTTTATATTCCTGAACTTTCTGCCCTTTTAATGGGGAATTAGTCTCAGTCAGACTCTCTCAGATCCAGAAGATGCGGACTGGTATTTGTTTAATCATGTCTGGTTGATTCTGACATAGGCTAATAACCCATTTTTATAGTTGATCCCTTGATCCAGAGTTATTACCCCGCCTATGTCTCAAGTCAATCCGCGTTGGGCTCAAGAGTCAGAGGAGGTGATACTGGGGTTGGAAAGTAGGGAAAGTGGGACAGCGGAGAGGGCGTATAGTGTTGTGCACGCGCTTTTCAGGTTGGTGTCTTTGTAACGCGAAGTTTATCGCTTGCTTCCATCTCGCTGGAGCGGCACGCGCTCGGCGTGTGCCAGTATTTAAAGGGGGAACACCTCAGTCAATGCCAAATTTGTGAAGCGGGGTGAGGAAATGGCATTTCAGCTGTTTTTGCAGACCAAGCGCGGCGCTGCTGCTGGCGGTGACGCCTAAAGGGAGCTCCAATAAAGCGGGATATATCTCTAGCAGATGAAGATGGTGAATTCAAGCGTTTTATTATCGTCATGGCAAACGGAACCGGCAGCATCATGTTGAAATGCGTGGTTGTCGGCGACGGCGCCGTTGGAAAAACTTGTCTGCTGATGAGCTATGCCAACGACGCCTTTCCAGAGGAATATGTGCCCACTGTTTTTGATCATTATGCAGGTAAATATACCAGCGTGTCACTGCGACATAATGAACATTAATCAATATTTCAGTGTGTATTTGATGTAAAATGTATTTAACGTTTATTTAGTGGTATTTACAAGACCTCGAAGTCACTTGCATTGTGTTGCGCTTGTGTTTAGATAATGGAAACCACCTGTGGGCTGAGGATGCAACTGGTGCACATCTGCATCCTTATGGCACGATTCATAACGTTTCCCTTGATCAGAAATAAATAAAAAACAATTGACTTTCTTCTTCATTTGATTAGAAGTAAATACAAACAAATTGAGTGCGTCTTTCACTTGATGAGAAATTAATAAAATAAATGTGCATCCCTCTTTTACTTGAACAGAAATAAATCAAACCAAACTGAGTATCTCTTTCACTCGATCATAAATAAAACAAATTTGCATCCCTCTTTCACCTGATAAGAAATTAACTTCAATTTGCATTTTTCTTTAACTTGTTCAAAGATCAACAGAGAAAATAAAGAAACAGCCTTTTTCTTTAATTAAAAAGAAAGATATTTTAAATGATCCTGTATCATATTTAAAATAATAATTTGTGATTTTTGTTTTCAGTGAGTGTGAACGTTGGGGGAAAACAGTACCTGCTGGGGCTGTATGACACTGCAGGTCAGGTAGGGTTAAACCATTCTTCTCTCTTTGGCCTGAGGCTTTTTCATTAGCAATAGTAACTCGATCAATACAGGCGAAGTACACGGTGGCCTGTTCAAATCCATTCAGAGTCTTTTTGGCATCATATGCATGCATCTGATTTAAAGGGATCATTCCTCCAGAAATATATTCTGTCATCATTTACTCACTTTCATGTCGTTCCAAACCCGTATCACTTAATTTCTTTTATGGAACAAAAAAAGATGATGTCAGTCAGCCTGGCAGTCTCAGTCGTATTCGTTATAATGGAAACAGATGGAATTCTGTCTACGTCTCGTTTTGTGCTCCACAGAAGAAAGTCATATGGTTTTGGAACAAGATGAGTGGTGAGGGTTAGATTACAGCATTTTCCTTTTTGAGTGAACTGTCCCTTTCATCACCAAGCCTCTGCCAAACTCAACAGGTGAACACACACTGGTGACTCTCAGAGGAAAGATCAACATGTGAAGCAGTGGGAATGCAACGGCAATCTGAAATCTTTACTTCCTCTGTTTTTGTGTCTTAACCAAGATGTTGAAAGTGATCATGAAAGAAGATCTCAACTTGCCATATGGCCTTTGACAATTATTCTCCAAGGTGGTCTAGTCTAAAGAAATAAGTATCCGGAGTTTTAGCAGTATAAATGGGAATTTTAAAACCTGTATCCTGAAAGGCAAAGGCTTTGCCTAAATCTCGTACTCTCTTTGTTGGTACTTCTCTTGAATAACCAATTACTTCACAAAACGTATTTATAGTGTGAATGTGTGTCCGGACGCATTACATTTATCATGTTGTCTTTGTCATGACAGTTCAGTTGCATCGCTTCACTTCCATTCACAAAGCCTCTTAGCCACATGGGATAGTAAAGATTCCAATGGGATGCACACTTCAGAATCTCACTGGAAGTAGTCGGCCACACGGATACTTTTTTGCTACTAGCCTATTTTACGAATAATTCTTACACACTAGAGTAAAACTCTTTTCCCATCCTGTTTTTTTTTTTTGCCACTACAGTAATAGGGAAGTATGCTTATTTGAATGCAGCCTATGCCCATATAATTTAACTTTTAAGTATGCGTGTCGTGTGTCAGGCTGTCTAATTGAAGTTGTTTCCACAACAGTGCACCGTGTCGGTATGCATGAATCTACTAAGCACATAGCTGTAAATGTAGATTGAACTCTAAGATGCCTTCTCGCCCAGGGCCAATAATTCAGAAACAGGCTTGAACTGTTAAAAGCTGAATATCTCATAGTCTTTGATCTCTGATGAATGATTTATTTACTATGGATTCCATGTCTTGTGAAACTTTCTTTGCCATTCTACAATTAAATAAGCATCAGACAATTTCGTTTGAACAGTTGAAGATGGCTGATTTAAATTAACATTCCACGAGGTTGCAATAAAGACATCAGAGTGTTTTTGCCATGTAGTGTTAGTATAGTTTAATTCATCTAGAAAACTAAATCCTCATTTTTTTTTTCATGCTGTTTTAATGTTGATCATGAAACAGACAAAATGATGGCCAGGACTTCAGCAATTACCAAATCCATGAGATAAAATCCACTTCGTTTGAAGCTCTTAGTTCTTAAACTGTGGAGTAGTGCATCTGATTCAGTTTCCATTGAGCGTCATCCTTTAAAAAGACAAAAAATGTGAGTGGTGGGCCAGATGTGTAAAAGTGTCACTGAGGGCCAAGTGGTGGGATTTAGTTTTGAAGCAGTTCAAACACAGAAAATCCTTCCCACATGCAGCTTCTCTTCACAGCTGGCACCAGTTAGTGCCGTACAGAAACCATGACCGATCACTTGATCAAGAGGATTCATTTAGCTGAAGAACAGGAAAGAGGGTTAAATTTAAAGCTGATGTTCAGGACAGACTTAAAGAAGCAGTTCAACCTAAAATCATTTAATCACTCATGACTTTTGAAATGTTTGCTGAACGCAAAAGAAAATGTTAATGGTGCCACAGCCAAGCTGATTTTTTCCATACAACGAAACCGAATGGTAACCATCACTGTCAAGCAGGATTTTGAGCTAATAGCTTTAATTTCAGTTTGACTCACACAAACCTATCATGGCTTTGTAGAGCATGAGTCATATGGACTACTTTTATGATTATTTATGGTGCTCTGAAACTTTCCCAAATTCCATTTTAATGGTTTAATTAAATTTTAATACTCAATCCATGTCAAATCAATTGAATTCATAAAACTTTTAATCAACAGTTTAATCATTGATTAAATGTACAGCCCTACTTTTGATTTATTCATCCAAAAGTTGTGTGACCATTCTGTGTTTTACTGTAAGTTAAACTTTTATGAGTGGATTCTGTGACTCATTTTATGTTTTCTGCATATCAGAAATGATGGGGCCCTATATCTTCTCTGCACATGTCCAGGATTGAACACACACACACACACACACACTCTCGATGCATGAAGAAAGATCAAAACCTTCACTGCTCACATCCACATTACATTCCACTAAAATGCCATGTACTATTTGGAGCCAGTATTTATATTACTGTTTATGAAACTATATCAGAAAAAAATAGTGTGTGTGTCTTTTAGTTGCCAAACATTTTAGTTCTTTGAACCTGAAATGTTTGAAAGTAATAAAATGCCTGCTGCAGAGCAGTGTTTAAAAGATCTAATTGGCTGTTTATACTTTTAAGGGCAGTTTACACTGCACCAACAGACAGTAAAAGACACTTCATCGGGTTTTGTCAGATAAGTGTGCGTTACGCCTATTGCCTTTGGTCGGCTCTTATTTTTGCTGATAATTTTTTTTTAATCGCCATTTGTCGGGTCTTGGAATGTCTGAGAAGTGACGTGCTGTAATCTGGTGACTGACGACGCAGTGTGAATTGGCTTTTAGACATCTCAAATCTATAATTAGTTTTTCGTTTAGTTATTGTGCACTTGACTACACTATTCCAATTTATATATTCCTAAACATTCTGTTCTGCATCGACTAGATAAAAGACCTCATCAGGATTCCCTGTGTATGACAAAGGGTAACTTGCCCTTCTCAGACGTGTGTAAATGAGTGTGTGCTCCATGTATTTTAAACCTCACTGGGAGGAGTGAAAGGAGAGTTTTCTGGCACACTTTGCAGTGAATAAATGGTAGCAATATTGGAAGAATAGGCAGATGTTCATTCTGTTTGAGCTGTTAAAAATAGTTTCAAGCCTGTGATTGCTAAGCAAGAGGGCGTCCTTTAGCTCATAAGCAGATACATGTCAGTTGGATGTCTTCACGGACTCTCCGTCTGATTGGTCCTGACATGCTAATGGCCTCAGGAGGAGTCAGAGAACTGGATAGTGTCAGTTAAGGGGCTAACTCTTAGATGTTGACATCTGTCTCACAGCTCGGTCTCAACCATCTAATCCAGACCTTTCGTCCTCTACTCTGTCCTTCACCTTTTTCTTTATTCACTCGGGTGATGTTTTAACAGGGCTTTGAGTTGACAGGTTCTTGATAAGCCTCAGAGAGGGAACTGGGGCCCCAGATGTGAAGCACAGCTGCAGTCTGCATTGCTTTTTCAATCCCACCCGGTGTATGTGACTGCCTTTTTCCCTTTCTGGGGCTCGGTCTACCTCATGACCAGCCAGATAACTAGAAGGGATTTTACACCATAACATTTTTCATATTTTTGAGGTTCTCGCATAATGTTCCTTTTATCTGCAACTGCTTTGAATTCTTACTATTCTATTTCTGGGATGAAAGAAGGACATTGAGTTTGAGCAACAAACAAACATATTATGTCTTTTATTAGTGGAGACAGGACTGCAAAAGCACACAAATTGCAGACTGAATGAAATTGACTTGTGATAATTACTTTTATGTTGAGACTGATACTCCTGTAGGCAAGCACCAAAGTCTTTAACTTGATGCAAGCCATAACTGGAAGCCAGTGCAGAGAGAGAAACGGGTGTGGCGTGTGTTTATTGTATAGGTATGTTTAGTTAACGATACACTATGTATAGGTATGTTTTTAGAATTTTGCAGAAATGTAGGTAGATGCATGTTTTACCATCTAAGCCTTGGTTGGAATCAGAAAAATAGTAAATCAGAACAGTGTAAAAGCTAAAGCAGTAGTGTAATTGCAGGAAAGAGAAAAGGATCATTGTAATCACAGAAGTGACCATTTCTTGAAGATTTGAATGGTCTCAGAAGATAAGGTAAAAGGTACAGAGAGAGAGAGTGAAGGTTCTTGTTATTG
Organism: Phoxinus phoxinus; assembly: GCF_949152265.1. Taxonomy (NCBI): domain Eukaryota; kingdom Metazoa; phylum Chordata; class Actinopteri; order Cypriniformes; family Leuciscidae; genus Phoxinus; species Phoxinus phoxinus. The sequence continues at coordinate 13,504,167 of NC_136896.1, forward strand.
AGTGTGTGCATCATTGTGATGGATGGCACCATCAGGTATGTCTTACTCACTGACCTCAAAGGAAAGTGGTAAGTAGGAGGATGCAGTCCCAGAGTCAGTCATCAATGAACGGTCAGAGCCTTGAATTTTATGTTTGCAGTTACAGGGAGCCAATGTAGTGAGACCAAGCATTCTGGATCGTAGCTGCAGACTGATGCCAATAAGGTCACTGATATTTTGTCTATCTACAGACCACATTTGCTCCCACCTCAGATGTTATTGTTGGGTGTGTTTTTGTTTGTTTGTTTTTTTACTTGCTGGTTGTCCCAGGTGCAGAAAACCACATCTAAAGCATCTGCCCAGAGTCTGCTTTAACTCTTGGAGGAAGTGTGAAAGGAAAGACCTGACTGAGCTTCATCTGGGCTGAGTAATCCGCCTGTGTGTGTTTATTCGCTGTACCGCACAGCTAGCTTCAATTAATCTGAGTAAACACAGCCATGAATTATTCTCTTTGGAATGGATAACGGCAGAGGAGCCTCTTTCTTTTTTTCTTTCATTCTTCATCTCCTTCCCTTTCCCAAGTCGCCTTCTTTCTGAATATTAAACGTTCTGTGGAAAATCACCCAACCATTACATTCCCACTTTTATTCTTCAACTTGCATAAGTGGGCCTTGTGGGTAATTTTAGCTTGCTGATTTTTCATTCTCTTTCTCTCTCTGATTCCTGTTGTCTTATGTAAGGAATGAGGTGCTAACAGCAAAGAGACTATCAACTGCAGATTGACCCACTTATTTCACCACATCAAATCCATACAGATAAACATAACACACATTCACATACTTATTATACAGAAGATTGACAGACAAAGATGGACCTCAGAATTTATGGTCGCTCACTCACACATGTACATTGAGGTTAAATCTGATTAAATTAGGAGTACAGGAAAACATGCATACATGCAGTAAATGGAGAGCAGAGGGGCTCTTGAGATAAATGTTTCATAGGAACAGCAGTGTAAAAACACTTTCCCCCTCTCTCTGTACCTTATTGGTCTCTCACTCACTCTCTCAACTCATCTCTGTGACTGTGGGAATCTTACAGCAACACTGTACAGTCAGGCAGATTGAAATCTAATCTGAATGTCAAGGGCTGAGGGAAGAGAAAAGGGCAAGGCAATTGCAATCTGAGTGATGGATGGATGGATGGATGGATGGATGGATGGATGCTTGCTTTGTTAGCCCAATGTTGTAAATTGTGCTGCAATAAAACCAAACACAATCAACACTGTATGGTTGGAACACAGAACAGTATAGCATATATTACTATAGATGCCGACTGATGCTGATATAAAACATATGTTATACAATATAGTAGTAATATACTAGAGGCTTGAATGGATGTCCCTGATTTTGCAACCCTAACTCCCAACACACAAATGTATTTTAAACTGAGTGTGTGTGTCTTAGGTAGAATGAAGGCATATACATAATTCCGATCTCTGTAGGAAGTAAAGGACAGTGACTGGAAGGGGTGTAACTGTACTTAGAAGTCACGATTCGGTACATACCTTGGTTTTGGGGTCAAGGTTCGATACGAGTTTGGTACAACAGGAAAAAACAACAAATTCCCAAATGCTAGGTTTCTTTTCATTTATTTAGAACAGACAGTAGTGCAAATTACAGTTTGTTCCAACTAGCTGCATTCAGTCCCTTGTAAGGTGGTACAGGTCAGCCTCCTTTAGACTAGAGTATTAAGCAATAAGCAGTAAACAGAATGCACTCTTGCATAGGTCATATTTTTTTGTAGCGCTGATAAAAAACAAAAGGTATTTTTGATCACAATCAGCTACAAAACTGAAAAGCATCTCTTGTGTTATAATAGTACAAAATATAAAACTTGTGCTGTGACAATGGTGGATGTACAAAGTTCAATATTACGCTTTTTCAAGAAATATGAGCATGAAGGGGAAAAAATGGCCTACTTCACCTTTCCACGTGGAGACCGTGAGTGAAGGGGCACAATGCCAAATGATTTTGTCTCATTATAACAACTTAAAATACTATGTAATTTATGGTCATACAAGTAAGACTTCATTTGAAACTGCAAAGGGTCTATTTTTATTTGTGTACGTTCACTATTATAACAAAACATTGTGCTTTTGTAAAACAAAGAAAAAACAAACAGGATGCCGCTTTCTGCCGTTCCGGTTTCCTTTCCATGAAGTTAGTGGATTGCGTCACAAAAATTAATCGAAACTCAGCTTATAGGCTACTAGCAAGCTCTTGCGTGCCATCTGAACTTTTGTTTTGTGTTGGTGCGTAGATCGTCTCTTCTTCTTCACCTCTTTTTCCGGGTGTGACGGTTAACAAACAGCGTTGCATTACCGTACACGCCCCCTTGTGGATTGGAGTGTGTATCGTCTGTGACCGACTGTATTCGTCGTCTGACTGTATGCACCGAACCATGACGTCCGTACCGTGACGGTTCGAGACGAATACGTCACGTTACAACTGCTAGTGACTAGGCATCTCAGTACAGATAACAAACAGCTGATAGTCCTCCTCCATCCCATATCAGATATGCTTTTGTAAGAAGCAAAGAATAGAAAAGGGACAGAAGCAGTTGTCTTATACAGTACTATGTGTGGAGGAGAAGCTGTGCACAATTGACTGTATTGTCACTGTGCTCATACTCCAGGAGAAACGTGTGCATTCTGAGCCTGTCTGTTGTCAGTGGTATCAGCTTGAGGGAGAGCTTTATGGTAATGACGGCAGCAGAGAAGGGTGTTTCCAGGTTCACTGCATTAGGCTGCTGTCTCGCTTTTTTTCAATCCATTTCCCTCAGCTCCCAAAAGAGCATTGCACTCACGTACACACAGGTATACGCGCACACACATACAGTTTCCCTAGAAATGTCACATATTTCATTATTAACAAGCTCTGGGTCATAAGCCGTCACAGGGCGTTTACAAGGGAATGAAGCACTAATATAAAAACATATTTAATCAACTGGTTTTCACAGGCAACAATCAAAATGTATTTTAGCTTCATTACAACTGACTAAAAATTATTAGTCAAACCTGAGCCATTGAAAAAGACAGTTGTGACACTCCCATATACATCTATTGGAATATGAGAATGCGGAAGAGACGCGTCTTGGGGACGCGTGTCTTTTTTTTTTGTCTGTCATCAAAGCACATCTGCTGCTTAGTTGATGAAATTACTGCATTTTTTATTTTTTTTTGCGTGTGTGGACGTTTTAATGGTCCTGGTGTACACCCAACACAGCACATTTTTGAGTTTCTCTCTCTTATCTGACACCCATCTGGGGTCTTGTAGTCTTTACTAACAAGCAGATGATTTGAATCAGGTGTGTTTGATGTTTGCAGAGATCTAATGTCATAAGTATTTCAATGCCAGTATACCCTGTGCAATAAACTAACAAAGTTTCATCTTTCATTACTACTCCCAGTTCTCCCCAGCAGCAACAGGCATTATAATTGTCAAAATAATGAATTTCAAGCCATGTTTTGGACAGGAGGTAGTAGTTTGATCCAGTGTTGTCTTCAACCAGATTGAGCCTTTTGAACAAACAAATTACAATTCTTTTTGGTGCTGCTAGTGGCTTGGAAATTATACATTTCACCTTTAAGTTAGTAGCATCTCTATATTTCATTAGCGACTCCCAACATGGATATAAACTTGTGTTAAATGTGTGTTCTCTGGTGGTAGCAGGAGACGTGGGAGGATGATGTGTTGGCTTATTCTACATTCAGTTTTGGCAAAGGCCAGCTGTAAATAATACCATCCCTCCCACCCTGCCCCCTGTAGAATGTTTGAACAGGCCAAAGGATGGGCACCGAGTATATTTATAACGCATGTTGGCCCACAGGGGCAACACACACTGACACAACAGTCTCACTTACAACACAGATGCACCTGCTCAACTTTGTTTTGTCAGGTTATGTTGCAACAAATCCTGATTTGTCATGTGGAAGGGACAGGACGATCTCCCCACAGCGGTAGCAAACCGTTTCGGCTGTAATTCTAAAGGTTATATATCGCAGGTTCATATCTCAGCCACAGAACAGCACATTTGGCCTTGAAACATTGACAGTTGCAAGTAAAAACAGAAGGTTTATATCGCTCGCCAATCTTCTTGATGGATGAGCGACTGTCTGGCTGTGTTGTGTGTACGGAGTGCGTTTTTGACATAGCTTTCCCCCAGTGTCCTACATCCTACATCCTACGCTAAAGCTGAGATTAAATTTACCATTGCTCAGTGAAATTTTGTGGGCAAAATCCAGTAATTCTAATAGGAATCCATGCGATATGGTGTTTGACGTGCAGGGCTAAAATTAAACCCCACACAGATTTCGTTTGTGTTTGTTGGTGCCACGAATTTGCCACATTGACCAACAGAAAGCTGAAAGTGACTTCTGTGTGAGCTGTGCTTTTATACATCTCTACACTATTAACAATAGACAGTGAACGCCCTCAAAATGTCACTAAAATGTCTCTAATATGACCCCACATAAAGGCTTATGCAACCCTGAACTCCAAGTTACAGAAACTCGCAGAAGTACTTTCCCTCGCAATCTTAAGTCGGCAGTTGTTAGTAACGTCCCTCGCGGTTCAGATGCAGAAGGTGCTCCTAGATGAGATGCGTCATGGTAAATTAAACTCCGAAGCCACATTTCTAAAGTTTCATTTCTGGAAGCTCAAGACCGTTCCTGAGTGGTGCCGGTTGCAAATGAAATGTTTGTACTGCGACGCATGGCCAGAGGCACATGCTGTTACAGTTTAGACACACTCTCGTTAGAAAGAATAACCATGGATGATTGCATACCAACACACACACACTGCGTGTGGAGACACACAAACACACATTGGAAAAAACAAGCTCCCAAAAATATCAGTCACATGTCCCCTGTAAATCCAGGCTTATCTGTTGTAGTGTCTGGGGTTTCTGGTTTCCAGAGGACATGTCGATGTCTCTGGGCTGTTTAAAAGAACGAATGAGGAGATAGAGGAAATGCTATTGAGTGAAATATGGATTTATGGGTCACGAGTCATAATCTAAATCATATTAATCTCTGCTCGATCATTAGGGTCAGCGGGTAATTTCTGGTTGCTGCTTAAGTGATTGCTGATAATGTTTCCAATGTAGAGAATTTGTGGACTCTGATTCAATACAGTGGAGGATGCTATTAGTTAAGATTTGTGGAGAAGGAAATTACACTGTATTCAAAGTGAATCCATATTAGGGTATTTTACTAAAGTAAATGTTTCTGAACTTTTGATGCTTTAAAAAAAAAAAAAAAAAACATTGTTGACTGATGAACAGTAGAAGGCTCTGTGCTTGTTTTTACCCAGTGTCCTCTGGTCTGACAGGAGGACTATGATCGCCTGCGACCTCTGTCCTACCCCATGACAGATGTCTTCCTCATTTGCTTCTCCGTGGTGAATCCGGCCAGCTTCCAGAACGTAAGAGAGGAGTGGGTCCCTGAGCTGCAGGAGTACGCGCCGAACGTCCCTTACCTGCTCATCGGGACTCAGGTTTACACACTTTGCTACACAAATGGCACAATATTATTCAGTATACTGCCTTCTTTTTGTAATTGTATGTAAAGGGGTGCACAAATTTGTAACAAAAACATTTGGAAAACTAGTATGCTACAGTGTTGCTATATTGGTGTCCAGTTATCATCTTGACCCAAGTTTAAATCCCGTCTGACAAGCGCGTGTCCCAATAACGCATCCCGCAATGAATACACATCCGTTCAGTAGGTGAAGAGTAGGCGGTCTTTAGTGGCTGTTCAATCACACTCCAAAAGCAATCCGGTTGAATGTGCTTTCAACTACCTCTGCAAGTGGTCGAAAGTGGACAAGCTCAAAACATTTTATACCCCGTTTCCACCTGTATTTAGCGTCGTCCACTTGTGATCCGATCGACGAAAAAACGCATCTTCATACCAGATGGAAACAGGGCCTTATGTAAAGCGATATACTATATAGCAAGTCTCAAGTGCCTGATTTATTTATTTTTTTTGGTCGCAAATGTAATTATATTATCTATATAACTCTCTATATATAAATTTGGATGTCAAACTTTATCTGCATACATATAGTGTACTCGCTTACTATAGCAGGGCGATATATACTATATAGCATATCTAAACTGATTAATTGCTTGAATCATTGCAAAATGTAAACTATATTATCGCCCCATTCTAATCTGCTAAATACAAAGGCCATCATGATAAACATTACCATCATGATTTTCTGTATTGTGAAAAGCGCTATATAAATCATTTTGACTTGACTTGGTATGGTATTATAGGATGCAGTGATAATTAAAATTCTATCTGATACCAATAAGCCTTCTTATTGGAGTTCTTTATTCTAAAGTATTTTGTCTAAATAAATGTATAATACTCCACTAAAAACAAAAAATAATCATTTTAAATGCTACAAGTGAATTTCAGCATCACAAAACTATAATGTACAGTATAATGAATATGAAGATTACATTTAACAATGCTATTCGATTATTTGTGTTTTCAAAGATTCACTTTAGGTGAGTGTTAAAATGGATGGTAAAAGGTAATCTAAACAAGCATGCACAATTAAATATTCATTATCTATATGTTATATTGTGCATCTCTAGTATACTATTCCAAAGATAGCACAAACACATTCATTGTCTGGCTTTGGTCATTTTGTGTTGACTGTCAGAATTACTGATGCTACAGATATTTATGATCTGTGAGAATGCATTGTGGTTGTAACTGATGTGCGGTTATATTTGTGATAATATGGATTGAAGATAATGAATTGTGTGCTATCGTAAAAGGTTCGGTCATCAAGTGTTCATGACATATGGTCGATGAAATTGTTCAAACGGCTTATTATGATTGTGTTGGTAATTACTATATACCATGTATGTGTGTTGAGAGTGAGGGTTTGTCATCAGCCCTAGTCCTGTCAGGTCATGTTTATCGCCGTGTGTTCCGTTCCCGTCTTAATCAGACCACAGAAGTGAGATGAATACAGAATACAGCGCAATCGATACGAAAGGGGGCCAGAGAGAGTCATGGGAACAAGGACCCTGAACTAGAGCTACATGAGTAATTGAAATAAATCTGAAATCGCAATCTAATTTACTGAGCTGTGTCAAATCACAAAGGCTGTGATTTGATTAAATAAATGTATGCGCTGCATGTTTCAGAGTGACATGGGCAGCTCATTATGCAACACGCACCAACAGTCTTCTCATTATAAAGGGAAGCTTTAAGCGTTTTCTGACAAAATAAAGTTGAATGTTTGAAAATGAAGAAATTAAGACTGCAGTCATTTTACAGTTGTAATTTAAAATTCAATTATTCTGCTTAAATACTCTATTTTTTTATTTGTGAAATGTTGAGTCATATTTCTTAATATATATATATATACTTGTATACATTTTTTATATATATATTTTTGGTTCAGCTACTACTAATGATAATAATTATTATTATTATAATTATCTAGCCATATTGATCCAAAAAATGTATATTAGATTTTTTTCCAACCCAGGGTGTCCGCGGGGTTTTAAAAAGTATTAAAAAGTGATAAATCGAAATTGTCAAATTTAAGGCCATTAAAAGTGTTAAATGTGGTCTCAGAGGTATTATTTTTTCCAAATTAGGTATTATTTTTTCAGACTATCAGGTGTCCTATTATTCTGATTGAAATTCCATCTGCGTTCGCGTTAGTTCGTTTAAATATGTGCTTTAGCATATCTGGGCACATAATCAAAGATCTTTCGTCTCCGTCTCAACTTATGTTTGATGCTGACGTCATATTCAGTGGTCGTTCGGCATCATCTCAGAACACTGCGCGCTCAACAGAAGTGGCTAGCTTACGTTTTATTTTAGACTTGCTTCAAGGCATATCTTCAACGACTGGACAACGTCGTCTTCATGGGCAAATGCAAGTTTTCTGATAGCTGGGTGAACGAACCAGCGTTTAAGGACTGGCTCAGGCCTGTAGTAGGGAATAACAGGCAGGCTTATTGTTCGGTGTGTAAAAAAAACATCAATGTCAACTGGATGGGAGCTAACGCACTTCGGTCGCATATGCAATCCACTAAACATAAAAATGGAATGCGTGCTCGGAGAGAGCAGTTAATTCTACCAATCTCAGCTGTCTGTGCGGCTGCACCTCCACCACCATCGCCGCGAATTAGTGCCACTGTAGGCCTACTGGCCAACGCTACGGCTCCAGCTACGTCTGACCTCCGGGTCGCCATGGGCGCCACACCAACACTGCGCGCGGAGGCTCTGTGGTGTCTGAACACTGCAGTTAAACACCACTCATTGAACTCCAATGAAGGAATTTCGGAGCTGTTTAAAGAAATGTTTTTTTTATTTTTATTTACTAAGTGAAATAAATATGTGCAATATGTTGTCAACATCAGTCTCTAAATCTATGCTTTTTTGTATGTTATATATGTCAAAATCTGTGTAAATGATAGAAAGGTTGCTGATTAACACTTGCAATTCAGTTTCGTGATGGTTTTAAAAAAAATTCTGAAGGTAGTAAAAAAGGTATTAAAAAGTATTAAATTTAACTTACTTCTGCTGATAGCCAACCCATGAACATTGACATACTTAAAGGAAACCTTTAAATTTGTGATCCATGTGTCTAATTGGAAGATGTGAAGGAAGTACAACGCTGTGTAGTGGTTTTGCTAATACCTCAGTGGATGTATGGAGAGTTGTGGAGAGTAGCTGGCAAAAACTCAAACTTAGATGAAGTGGAATTTTAATTAGAAACAGGGAGGGCGGAGACCCTCCTACACAACTCCGGTGGTAATTTTTAGGTGAAAGGGGAAGTCTGTAGACGCATGCCACCATCTGGTCTTGGGTTAAATTTCCTGGAGCCTTCTGCTCTAAAAACAATCTCATTTACCGTCCTTGTACAGTTAACCCCTCACGTTGAGCCTACTTAACTGTTACTTTCTCTCTCTCCGTCTACTTTTTTGGCTGTAGATTGACCTACGGGATGACCCCAAAACTATTGCCAAGCTGAACGATGTGAAGGAGAAGCCCATTGTGACAGAACAGGGCCAGAAGCTAGCAAAGGAGGTGAGAGGGGGAAAGGATACTTCCTATTTCTCAAGTTTAAAATAAAACGGAAACTTTGTATCGAGAGAAAATTCCGACATGGGTCAAAGGGAAAGTGAAAAGAACAGCACATTCTAAATTGAACGTCTAAAATGATGTCTTAATTTTCTATGCATTTCCAGATTGGTGCCTGCTGTTATGTTGAATGCTCAGCACTGACACAGAAAGGTCTGAAAACTGTGTTTGACGAGGCCATTATAGCCATTCTGGCTCCTAAGAAAGGCGCGCTCAAGCGAAGACTGGGCCCACGCTGCATCAACTGCTGCCTCATCACATGATACACCAGCTCAGAGGCGTCCAGGTGAAAGAACGCAAGGACTGATGGTGACCAATTGACAACCATCCAGATTACAATCTGACTTCTGAACCGAGAACCAATGGACGCTGTGAAACATGAACGATGGTGCTGTACAGTCCAAGTTATGGGCAAATGACAAAAAGACACATTCTTCAGGGAGAACTGACACAAGAACACTAATCTTTGAGATGGAATACAAGGAAAACAACGAAATGATTTGTTCAACGTACAAGCACAGAGAATAGACAATGAAAGAAATGTAAAGATGTCTGAGACACCCTTTTTAATGGCTAAGAACAATCGAACTGTATTTCCGTGTCTGGCTCAGCGAGCACGAGTACGAAACCCAGACAAGCCTAAACAGCACAACCAAACCCTTCGGTCATTTACAGAAGTAAGACTTTATTTAACTTCAAAAAGGGAACAAATCTCAACTTGCGTTGCAAAACCGTTGCTTTTTACAAAATGTCTCAAGACAGAACTGGCTTTATTTACAAGAAGGAAGAGAGGAATTATCAAATAAATATACTGCCATTATGAGCATACAACAAATGAAATATCTATTCTATAAAACAAAACAAAAAGACATTTGATTTGTATTGTTGTAAATGTGACCTCAGTGTCATTTTTCTTTGATTTGGAGCACGCACTGGGATGGACAGTCGCTTTTGACTCGAGCCTGGATCTTTTTCTCTGTCAAGTTTCTGGTGGCCTGTGAGTGTGTCCTTTGTTTCCTCACTTAAGCTTGTAGGTGAGCTGTTTGCGATGCCAGTGGATCCAGACAGGGGCAGCGACAAGGCCAGTCAGAAATCCAGTAGTTGCCCCGAGGGTACAGGAAATGGGCCAAACCTGCACAGAGGAGCCACAAAAACGAAGAGATCAAAACTGTCATATTGCAGGAGCACAAGTGACTGACTGCAAATTCTACAGATTCACTGTGGTGTTTTACCAACCAAATTTTTGTATTTGAGACTGCTTTCTTCCTCTTTCTTTTTTTAACATAGTTTTGAGCGTTACGTATGTGTGGCATTGCCTCTCAGGTCTGTGCCGACTGCTTTGCATTTTGAATTTGTGCTTCATATGATCAAGTTGATCTTCTTTTTAATGAATTTCCTGCAGTCCATGCGAATATGTGGAGTGGTCTGAGTGGTCTTTAAAGCTTCCAGCACATTGTGAGCAACAAAAAAAAGCCTTTATAAACCGTAGATATATGGAATGCAAATCTAAAAATCAAGGCGCAATGGTTTTATGAGTGCGCCTAATTCAAGATTAAAAACGTGCTGTTGATGCCAAATGTGCAGTGGATAAAAAAAATGTAAATTTAATGACTTGCAAATGCAAAATGCTTACAGACTATAAAAAAAGTTTTTCTAATATTTTGTCTCTTTTGTTTTTAGTCCTGTTGCTTCTTCATATCGATTTGAATACCTTATTTCAGTCTTGCACATAAACATTTTAAAATATGCAATTATTTTTCTGTTATATTAACTTGTAGAAAAACAATAATATTATACTAGTTAAGTGACAAAATATTTTAGCAGAGAACTATATACACTACCATTAAAAAGTGTGGTCAATAAGGTTTTTAATGTTTTTGAAAAGTCTCTTATGCTCACCAAGGCTGCAATTGTTTAATCAGAAATATGGTAAAACGGTACTATTTAAAATAACTTGTTTCTATTTTCATTATATTTTAAAATTTAATTCATTCCTGTATTACAAAGCTGAATTTTCAGCATCATTAGTCCAGTCTTCAGTGTCATGTGAATCCTTCAGAAATCATTCTAATATGATGATTTGGAGCTCAAGGAACATTTCTAATGGTTGTCACAAATATTTTTGTGATTATGTATAGAAAGTTCAAAAGAATAGCATTTATATGGAATAGAACTTGTCGATTTCGATCAGTTTAATGAATCATTTTCAAATAGAAGCATTAATTTCCCCAATTGACCACAAATCTTTTGAACAGTGTATATCAATATTTTAAAACGCATCACGCTTGTTTCACTATATTAGTTAGGACACTGCATAGACTTCCACCGATTTTATATCAGGCTAATATTCTCTATGGCCTAACCCAACCACTACTCTAAACCTAACTATCACAGAAACATGTTTTGGCAAATTTATAAGCCTTTTTTACTAGTAAAGGCCAATAAAATGTCTACTAAAAAAAAAAACTATATAAGTGAGAACATTTGGCCCTCACAAGTATAACCATATATGTACACACAACACACATATATGAATAATAGCAACAAAATATTTGATAAACACTATCCATCCTGTTCTTGTCCTCTTCTGTCTTTGTGTGTGATTTCTTCCCTTCATACTTGGCCCCTTCATAAATGACTGAAGATATGAAGAGTGGCTCAGAATTAAAAAAATGTCAGCAAGATTGATTATTCAATTATCTCAAGACTATGATGATATGGGTTGCGATATATAGTGTCATGGCAATGAGAATGAGCGAGTCTGTGCGAAAAGCATCTGTATTCAACCACCCCAGAGTTTCTCATTATCTCACAATGCCATCATCATGTGTTTAGGAATCATCAGTGAGTCTACGCCATCCTCACTCCCCTCCCTACAGCTTCCTCACTCCCATAATGAGTCAGTCTCATCTCTCTGGCCTCGTCTAGACGTCTGTGTGTACAGAGCGTGTCAGAAAGCACACATGGGAGACTTCAGCGTGACATTTTGAGGGCAAAACGAGGGCAAACACTGGCCTCTGATCAATGTCTGTACAACACATGAATAATTGAAGTACCAGCACAGTCCTTCTATGGTTTGAGAACATTCAATTTTTCATGAGGATTGGTTTATTCCCAACAAAACCTGTTTATGGCTGTCCTGCACGATTGATTGAGGAATGTCTATATTGTCTAAAAAAGGCTCTTAGTGTTAACAACACATTATTTATTTTCTATTTGATCTCTAGTATAATGCAATACTGAGATGTCCTTTAATAAAGATATCGATGTGATTGTGGTATAAAAGAAAGCAAGTTTCGTGTGTCTGAATAAAATGTAATTATGGTTTTTGCCCATTTAATGAAAATCAACGGGGTCCAAAGCAACATTGGACCCCATTGACTTTCATTAATTGGACAGAAATAGTTCATCAAAGTGTCTCCTTTTGTGTTCTGCAGGAGAAAGAAACTCACAGGCTTGGAATGGCTGAGTAAGAAGCACGTTCCATTGTTTTTCAAAGATAGATAAACGTATTTAGCTGTAATGCGTCTTTTGCAGCATCTTGTGCGTGACACGGTGTTCTTAAAATGCGTCTCTCGAGTTTAAAGAAATTCACAAAAAAAAAAAAACGCATCTCTAAAACTAGAACAGCAACACTGTGTTCAGTGTGAACCGGCCCTAAATGATAACACAACTTTACTTTTTGGGTGAACTATCCCTTTAAGGGATGTTGGACAAAAATATATTATTTTATTTGCATTTGCATTTAATTGCATGCATTATACATAAACAGCAAAGTAAAGCAGAACCAAAATATTTATACAAAGCAAAATTATTTCTCTGGCATGTTCCTCCTTTCTGAATTTTGATGCAGCATGAGAGCAGAAGCTTTAAAAACAAGGAACCCTGTACTGCAATTCTGCTGCCACAGCAGAAATCTGCTCTCTGCACTGAGCATAACTATGTATTATTATAGTCATTAATTAAAGGCAGGGTAGGCAGGATTTTTCTAAAAAACTTTTTCCCAAATTTGTTTAAACTGTCTTTATATACCAATACATAATTAACGCGATGGCGACCGCTCAGCTGGAGGAGGACGCGTTTACCTGCGCCGAGCGGAGAGGAGCGCAGTGCATGTAGTGATCATGTCAGAATCACATGTAATAAAATACCTAACTTTATCCTTATGAAGTACTCACTATCAAGTTAGCATATCGATACTGGTAAAGTTTAAAATATATTGAGTTTGATTCGGTAACGAGCTAGTAACATAAGGCAAAGCTAAAAACAGGTTGCATTGATACACGTTTTCCCATTACCATCAGTTACACTGTGACGAAGGTGAATTTCATGTAAGATTCATAACATATACGGTGTTTTGCATCTAAGAGCTTCCACGATGAAAGCACTGTTGACTCTGATGAGGACTAAGTTACACTCCAGAGACAAGTAGCCTACCGCATCGTCGGCTCAAGGACAGGCCCTTGCTTTGTTTTTGCCTTCGCTGACTGTATATGCAGGTACTGGGAATTTTGACTGCTCTTTCTCTGCCATAATTGTGATTATTCCTAGCTTCCGTGCCTCTTCCCCTCCTTGAGTCAAACGGGTGCGCGCATTTGGGCAGTTCCTGTAGCATCAGGGGTGGTAGCCATGGTAGCGAGGGAGATTGACAGTCGCCCAGCCAATCTCGTCCCGAATGGAAATAAGTAGCTGTGTTTATTGCAGCCCTGAGAGGACTACAGACACTTGATTTTTATACTCTCTTTTTCAGAGTGCTTACATTTTAATTATGTATTGGTATATAAAGACAGTTTAAACAAATTTGGGGGAAAGTTTTTTAGACAAATCCTGCCTACCCTACCTTTAAGCAACAAAGTTTGCTTTACTAGGCAGATTTAATGGAGAGTCACGGGAAATCATCAGAGGGAAGAGAGATGCATTGGGATGTGTTGCAGGCCAGACTCAAACCTGCATCACTCACTTGAGCACCATGTCTCAATGAGCCAGAAGCATGTCCATTAAATGCTAAATGTTCATTTCTTTTAAAATGACTGGAATTTCTGAGACCAGTTGCAATAGTGTCATCACACTAACCTGCCATGGCCTGTCCCAGTCGAGAGGAATGGGGAAAGCTCCCAGCCAGGCCCCAATCACACTACAGCCAGTGGTAATCTGAAGAGAGGTGTCCCACACTGACATCGCCCTGAAAATGACACATGCTTAATCATAACATTGCTGCTATTGCTGACAAATGAATAAAGCTCAAATGTTGCTCACGAATACAGCAAACTAATCATATATCAAAAATAGCAGTGTTTAAATTAACATACACTACCGCTCAAAAGTTTGGGGTCAGTATGTTTCTTTGTTTTGTTTTTAGTTTTTTTCTAAAGAAATTAATAATTTTATACATCAAGCATGCATTAAAATTGATCAAAAGTGACAAAGACTTCTGTGTTGTTCCAAAAAAATCTATTTCAAATAATTGCTGTTTTTTTAAGCCATCAAAGAATGTTGAAAAAAATTGTTTCATGGTGTTCAGAAAAACATTAAGCAGCACAACTGTTTTGTTAAGAAATGTTTCTTAAGCACCATCATATGAATAAATTAAAAATAAATAATTTTAAAATAGTTTTCAAAACAGTTATTTTAAATTGTAAAAACATTTCACAATATTAGGGTTTAACTGTATCTTTTGATCAAATAAATACATGTTCAAAAACATAAAAATCTTACCAACCCTAACCTTTTGAAAGGTAAAACATTTAATTTAGTTTAAAATACTGTATGTAGGTTATAAAATATGAGGCTTTTGTGGCTGTTATACAGTGTAGTGATGTAGGCCTAGGATACAAGAGGACTATGGATGTTCGATGAAAACAGACTGTCTGTGCACAACTGCATATTTACATCTGAGAGATAAATTTCCTGCAGTGTTTAAGCAGAGATACTGCAGCTGTATAAACACAGTATCTCTAACTATCCCATTGGAACCAACCCTAAATGATGGTACAAGCGTTCAGTGGTCTTGTTTCAAAACACTTTAGTCAATGTGAAGCTATTGTTCATTTAAGCTAAAATGTTACAGAAAAGCTTTAACAAAATTTTATATCAGAACCGCATACGTCTTGCGGAAGAATATTGTAGCCGGAACTACTTCTCTCTGTTTATGTCTATGACGAGTCACGCAGGTACTGGGCTACTCCGCAGTGGTACGACCCGAACCAGTCTAAAATAGTCAGAATAAACACTTATTATAGGTGTACCTTCGTGATTCAGGATAAGAAAAAAAACAAGGTTTGGAAAATGGATTCATGATATACTCACTCATTATATATATTTTGTACTTTTTGAACACAAAAAAAAGTTACGGAATGCAGCTTTAAATGCTAAACTATATACAATTAGAAAAGGACCAGACCCAGCTCATGCCCCAACCTGCATGATTTCCTCTGAGAGCATTAAGCCACACTTAACTCTAGTTGCTCATAAATATGGATTGAGGCATTGTGATTGCCATTTCAAAATGGTTTTGCATCATTTACTTTATATTGAAGGCGTTCACCCTACAATAATCCCTTATCTGTGAAACTTAATGAGATCTGTTGCACCCATTTGTCAAAGTTGGTCAAGGTCTCCATCTAGTGGATTACAGCCACTGAAACAATAACACAAACTGCTTGGCAAAGACTCTTCCACACCGTAAACAGAGCAAGCAGCGATTCAAGTGGTTTATGTAGAGAGTTTATCCTGCATTTACCCATCTCTGCTGAAAACCCGGATCCACGCCTGTACATTAGGGCCCAGTATGCAGAGACATCTCAAAGTAGTGAGTGTGGACAGCAGCACGGCCAGAGAAAACGTCTCCAGGGCAGACCTACAACATGACATGTGACTTATGCATCTGGTATTTCGCATTTCTGGACACAAAACAAACAAACAACATGTAATACTTACTCGAGCAGAGGTGCGCCGTACATTACCACCACAGAATGAAAAAAGAGGCATGACAGTAGAAAGTACAGACAGGATCTGGACAATCTGTTGATCTGTGAATAAAATCAAAAATTACATCTCTTGTTTTAATGGAATATTGCAGTATTTATTATAAATGATTTATCCATGCACATAATTTTTTTTAATTAAATAACTTCTCCCTCTTGCCATCTCTTCTCTTCTCTGATGATGTGTTTACTGGCGTGAGGGCGGGACAAACTGTCACTCACATGAGATCATAGCAAAAGCAAGCAACAACAACAATCCAATCTATTCCCAATGGACAAACTTTTTTTTTTGTTCAAGAAGCCACTTCACTGGTGCAGGGATGATGTCAAAACCCAGAAGAATAATTCGCCACTGGTTTCCTCGAGATTTTCCTAGAGGGTTTTATAACAAGGTTGTGTGAGTATGATTTATGAGTAAAATAAGGTCTGTGTGGTAAACATAAGTTGACAATAATTGGACATTTTGTTCTAGTACTTAAATAACACACACTGTTACGTACCACACACTCAGAGCAACCGAGCGTAACATCGATAACGCAATTTTTTAAGCTGTTATGTTCCTATTAAGTACTACCTAGATAAGAAAATTTGGAGTTTGTGTGTGTAATTTTTCGTTGTAGAACAAGGGGCATTATTTTACTCATAAATTGAAAAACCCCATTATAAAACCCATAGGAAAATCTTGAGGGAACCATTAATCTTCCGGGTTTTGACGTCCTCCCTGCACCACCCTATAGGGAAGAAAAGACTATCGCCATTTCCGTTTTATGCTGACTTTAATGCTCATTCTATTTAGTCATCAATTATGTTTGCTTATCATTGGAGAATGTTCTGCCCATCTCTACCTTGTAGCTCAATGTGTTTTTCTTTGTTGGAGGGCTGATGCCAAGAAGCCAAAACACTGCAATGTTGACCACAGCAACAGATCCAGCCACACAATACAACCAAACCATGTGGGTCCCATAAACAGAGAAGTTTTCCAAAAGCACAGCAGGCATCACAGTTGCCATGAAGATGGAGGAGGCAATAATGGCATGAGCGGATGCCATGCCCCTGATCTCAACATCCCACATTATGGAAGTTAAATGGAGGAACCTGTTAAAGAATAAATGCAAGTAAATTAATGGGATGCATGAACAATTGCAAAAGAAATGTTAAAGCCATTTGCGTGTCTTTCAAAATATTTCATATAAGGTCAAAGAAAGGACACGAAAGACAGATAAGAGTCCAACGTGATAATGAGGCTGGCAATAAAAGCATAATTTTGTTAGAAAAGCAAGGACACTATTGCATACAACTAAAACGAAAGGTTAATTCAATGATTAAATCAACTTACTTTGAAGTAAAGACTGACCCGTGGGGTGTTGTGCCTGCCTGCCCTGGTTGTAACTTATTTATCCAATAAATTAACTTCTAAACTAATGGATCACCAGATTCCTCCAGCACCTGAACAGTTTGAACAAATTTTTACCTTTCTAGAATGAATGCCATAAGACTGCAAATAATGTGAACAGTTTATTTACAAAACATGACTACCGTGTAACTTACTTCCGGGAAAATGAAGTCCCCAACAAAAAACTCACCCCAAAAAAACATACTACTCCAAAACATAATAAAAATATTCTAATAATAAAAACAATTTAACAAACAATAATGTATTAATATTATTATTGGATCAACAGTTTACACTGTTTTACTTGCTTCTTGCTACTAAATCATCTAGATTAATTTGCGTTTGTCGGGACTTTTATTTTGACAATACTTCATGATACGTCACTGAAGGCTAAGCAGTCTGTGTGTGTAGCTTCATTTTTTTTACATCTGGAACTATCTAGACGTAATAGCTACGATTTTGTGAAGATGGTTTGCGAGAAGTGTAAGTAGTTACATTGACATAAACCATATTGTAAATCAATTTATATATTTTTTAACCAATATGTCTTAGTCATTAATATTGTGATTCGTATGTATTCAGTAGCTTTAGGTCGCTAGCAAGATCACAGTAAGTTAACTAGAGAATTCTCAGAAAACAAAACAATCCACTGTGTTGACTGTGGTTCGCCCGTATCTCGATGACAGTACTGACGTAACGTTACATAAATGTGTGGGGTGTTTGACTGAATTACCGTAATCATGTTTTGATGTTCCCCCCAGGCGAGAAGAAACTGGGGCGAGTCATCACTCCTGATACCTGGAAAGATGGAGCTAGAAACACAACAGGTAGCGTTAAGTTGGATGAAAGCTTGGATAAAGCTACCCATTTGTATTTTGTGTTTATCCTTCGTCAACACTGAATACTAACATAAAAACTATTATATTACAGAGAGTGGTGGTCGAAAGCTTAATGAAAATAAAATGCTGACATCAAAAAAAGCCAGGTGAGTTGCTTGAAATATGTCATGCTTAATCATAGTATTGTAGTTAGTGCATTTAAAGGCATCATGAAATCAAAATAAACTATTCTTATTTTTTATATGGAATATTGCAGTTGGAAGATTTTCTTGTTCGAGAAGCTGTTTCACTCAGACATACGTTACAATAGGGAAGAAAAGACTTCCATTCTTCATGTCAACTTCAAATGCGAGTTATGATGAACATATGTATGCCATTTTGACAGGTTTGATCCCTATGGAAAATCTGGATTTGCCACTTGCAGAATATGCAAAAGCTCTGTCCATCAGTCTGGTTCACATTACTGCCAGGGATGTGCTTACAAGAAAGGTGAACGTTCAGAAAACGCTCTTTTGTTTCTGCCACAAATATAATATATATTAAATATATTCTCACCACCCCTCTTTCTACTTTGCAGGAATTTGTGCCATGTGTGGGAAGAAGGTTATTGACACCAAGAACTACAAACAGACCTCAGTTTGATTTATTCTCTCTTGCTGGAGTTTTTGTGTTTAGCTGAGAAGGGGATATTCGTGGATGATTATGTTGACTCTACTACGTGTTGAGAATGATCATTTAGGTTCACAAAAGAGTTTAATTTGCAGTGTTTTATGGCAAAAGTGCTGTGAAAGGAGTGTACTGGATTATGACTGTATTTATATGAAAATATGTCAGTGGTATTTTTCTCTCACTTAACCTTAGAGCAATATATTGGCTTGCACTGTTTGGACAATGTAGATGCCTTCTTTAAGTGTATTTGCTGGAGAATATTTTTGGTAAATGTTCTCATTCATTTTTTTAGTACATAATTTATCATTTTAATACTACCAAGCATGAAAAAAGAAAATCCGTCCTCTTCATGGCAATGTATTGCCCTTTTAGTCTTAGTCATCGGACCTTACTAAACTCTTGGCTTTGACTTTTAAATGTCATCGCTTCCCCCAATTAAGAAAATATATAGATATCTATTTAGTTTGAAGTGCTATTTTTTTCTACTGTTTTCAAGGCAGTGTCATGCAGAATCTAATGTAAATATGAAACAGTAGACAGTGACATGCCAATATATGACAGCTACAAGCTCCATGTACAGCAATGTTTATAGCCTGTTTCCACTTATTGTCCCGCCATTGGTTATTTTTGTGAACACTGTTGCAGATGTTTTCTGGAAATATGTTTGTTGTTTCCTTTTTCAGTGATCATTTGGAATTACATAAGTTTTGAATTTCTTTTAGATGTCTATTGAACCCACATACTTAATAGGATTTGTAGACAGTAACTGTTGCAAATGTTCTTAAACTCTTGTTTATTTTGCCTTATTTTAAGTGCAAGGCGGCACAACATAGCAATACTTAGATACTGTATAATAGCATTCCCTTATATCAATTCAATTAAGAATGGACACCTGTACCAATGTGAGACTGTTTTTACCTCTGTAAATAAAATTGTGACAACATCTTGCAGAAATCAGTCTTTTGCATAAGAAAGTAGAGACTAATGCATTTCATAATGGTGCTTTAATGTTTTAGTTGGCATAGTTTGTTTTTTATACAATTCAGACAAATATATTATGTAAAAAATGGCAATATTCCAATGTCAATATTGGTTACTTCTAACCACATACAAATGATTCCCCAGATACATCACAAAGAACCTTTCATTGACTTATATAACAATAAATCATGTTGGCTTATGACTCTTTGAATATTATCTAATCAGTACATGACAAAAATGTGACGTGTTTGGTTTTGTAAAAGTTATATACAAATTAGTTCTAGTATCTTCATTTTGCAAAAAAAAAATTAATAAGGTTAGACAAGTATCTGAGGCAATATGTAAATTTAGTAATTGTTAATCAGTAAGATAATAGAAATGACTCGTACATAATAATAATTCAGTTTTAAGGCAGCCGTGTGATTGATTTAATGGCAGGTCTTTTTCTCAAAAGAAGTACTTCATGTAGGAACACTGATTCTTCAATATTCACATTTTATATTTCAATATATGCAAACAGTGAGTTTCGGCTGTTGGCGATACAGCTGTGCCTCAGTAGCAGGTGGACAGATCTAACGCCCTGGCTCAGTGAGATTCTCTTAGCACCATGGAGGACTTCAAACGTAGAGAATGATCATTGACCTTTTTGACTGTAAACACACGGAGTTGGCGCAGGTAAGTGTGATCACTTTGCACTTTTTGTCAGGGCGAGGAACTCCTCTCGGGCCTTCGGGTCCTCTCTGAATACACCCAGCATGGTACTGGTCACAGTACGGCTGTTCATCTTCTGCACTCCACGCATCACCATGCACATGTGACTACAACAACAAACATCCATTCAGGTCAGATGTTCATGCGCAGTGTATTTAATTCATAATTCATCAACCATGACAGTCACTGTAAGCAGAAGCTGAATGAAAGTACTGTATTCTGAGCCTTGAAGTTACGTGAATCGAATCGAATTAGGTGTGTGTTTGCATACTTTGTATATGTTTACTATATTAGATAATATAACATCTAATAATTGTACATAATCTGATTGAATGTTTTGAAAGACAGTGTTTTGTATTTTAAATACTTACGCTGCCTCAATGACGACTGCCACACCGACAGGCTGCAAGGCCTCAGAGATTGCCATTGCTATTTGCTTTGTCAAGCGCTCTTGGACTGCAATGAGCAAAATGAACAGTAAAACACTGAGGAAGCAACACTTTACAAGCAAGACAGAAACACAGAAGCACTGAATAAACCAAGAGATAGAGATAAACACAACAAACTTAACATTAACATGAGAACGGACAGGGATGAACAGAAAGTGAGAGCAACATGCATTCAGTAGTTAAGTCTGAGGTTGAGAAATGCTAGCACTGAAAATGTTATACTGGATTATGTACAATATCTTTTATATCTCAGTAATGTTTCCAATACTTCCCATTCAAAAGTTATTAGTCTGTCATTTTTTTTAAATAAGTCTCCTATGCTCACCAGGGCTTAACTTATTGGATCAAAATATATATAGTACAGTAAAAACAGTACTATTGTAAAATATTACATATTATTTTTTCAATTTTAATACATTTTAAGATGTAAATTTCAGCATCATTACTCCAGCCGTTACAGAAGTTCAGAAATCATTCTAATACTTGGTGATTAAAAACATTATTTTTATTATTATTATTATTTTACTGTTATTATGTTGAAAACAGTTGGGCTTATTAATATATTTCTTTAGAAACCATAATCCATTTTTTCAGGATTCTTTGATGAATAGAAAAAGTTCAAAAGAACAGCATTTATTTGAAATATAAATCTTTTGCACCATTACAAATGTCACTTTTGATCAATTTAATGCATCCTTGCTGAATAAAAGTATTAATTTCTTTAAAAAAATAAATCGAATTATCTATATTTTTCTTGTGGTAAGTATCTAGGGATAGTTACCTTGAAGCCTGCGACTGTAGATTTCAACAATCCTAAAGAGGGAAAAAATCCATAGTGTGCAAGTTAAAACACCAAAAATGTTGAACTTATCAAACAGCCATTTAATAGATAGCTATCTCCTTAAGAGTACAGAATGACAATATTAGCAGAATATTACTGTTTTTCAGTATGTATGTTGTATGGTGTTTTTCTGACCCTCTTTCTCATAAGCAGTTTTCTATAAATATTGTTTCCTAAACTTATATATAACTATAGTGTTACTGGTAAATATTCTAGAAAAATGTGTGATAAGGTTAGTAATAAATATAAAGGCAGTTGTCTGTGTGTATTTTACTCAGGCAAAGGAAGCACTAAGCTGCACATTATATTTTGTGAGGGCAGCAATGTTAATGGTTCCCACAACCACCCCACAGTGGAGGTGGGAGTTGAGGGGGATTTCCTCAGCGCCAGAGGTCAGCTAGTCTGGCGTTTTTCAGATGGGACAGGATACTGTGCCAGGCTTTGGATCTAAGCTTCACGTGAATGGGCTGTGATAACAGAAGAACTCAGCCACTTGTAACTAATATGTCCTTTTATTCGGTCCCAATCTGATGTGAGAACAAGGCCCTTTATCATCCGTCTGAGACTGGCACACTAAATTGTGTGTGTGTGTGTTATAGTGTTATTTCCTCACCTTGCAAGCTTACTGAGTCCAACAACCTTTTTACTTGGCAGATATCCTATGTGAACCTAGAGATGAATTAACATAAAATAATTTATCAATTTATTTGTCACGTAATGCAGCTCAGTGAAAAGAACCCATTGACCTGTCAGCACTAAACACTCTCCCAGGCCTAGACAAATGTATGCATCAGAGATCCCCTCATAACCCATAAAAAACGCATAATATAACATGATGAACTAAGTGGGATAATGATACATACCTTGCCAAAAAATGGTACTAGATGATGTTCACAAAGTGAAAACATGTCAATATCTTTCACAATAACTAGCTCCTCATGGTCCTCATCAAAGATGGCATCATTAAGTATATCTGTAAAATATGAAAAAAATATACACAAAAGTGAATTGCTTAAACACGTAACTTTGATGGTGTTTTGCTACTGGACACACATCATTTTAAAATCCTCTCATAAATCAGGTCACTTCAAGAGAGAGGCAAAAACCTTAGGAACTAAACTGTGATTTGTTTAAGAAGCCTTTAACACCAATCAGAATTTTGAAGCGGGTGCTTTCAGCATCGGTTGATGTCTAATTGAGCAATTCCAGAATGACATAGCCTATAGGTAAATAATAAAACCCCTCATCAAAGTAGTGGAATTGTCAGATACACCAATGGGTAAAAACTTAAAGGTGAACTATGCAGGTTTGTTACCTTAACTGAACAGCTTTGGAGTCATTGGAATGGTTATATTACTTTTTTCGGGTTGAATGGTGGTCGTCTCGCACCCCCCCTATCGCCTGTGTGCGGAAAAACCACCCTTGCGACTTTGGGGCGGCGGGACGCCGGCCGGCACGTCAGGAAGTATCGCGTGATATCAGGTCTCGTGATGTAACAAATTGCTTTACGGCAAAAAAAATCTGCTAAAATTCTGTCATTATTGCGCTCCCTCACGCTGTTCGAACCCGAATGAAGAAGACGTTGTAAAGAATGTCCCAACTGCTTTGATGTCGTTGATCTACTAGCCTCTGGTATCAGAGTCGCCAACGAGATTATCGACAGTGTTGTCAAATA
Source organism: Phoxinus phoxinus (assembly GCF_949152265.1). Taxonomy (NCBI): domain Eukaryota; kingdom Metazoa; phylum Chordata; class Actinopteri; order Cypriniformes; family Leuciscidae; genus Phoxinus; species Phoxinus phoxinus. The sequence continues at coordinate 13,527,871 of NC_136896.1, forward strand.
TCTATTCCGAAGCTGTAGGGGGAGCTCTATAGAGAAACCTGCAAGCAAAAAGCGAGAATACAGCAAAGAAATTCCCAAAGCTGCATAGCCCTGCTTTAAAGACTGCCCAAATATTGCATCCTGAAAAGTATTAGGAACAGAATGATAAACAATTTTATTGACCTATTGTTATTATATTTTTTGGCTTTATTCATATACATAAACATAACTAATATAAACCCAATTGGTGATGAGATAATAACTAGTATTATGTGGGACTCTAGCACAATTAGCTAACTTAAAGTTGGCATGAAACAGAAGTTGTTTCTCAAACAAGAAAAATGTAGGGCGGGGATGATTGGATTGTTGTCCTTTGCTATGATGTCATGTGAATGACAGGTTGTCCCGCCCTCGCACCAGTAAACACCTCACCAGAGAATAGATGTCACTCCAAGAGGGAGGGGATGTTACTTCGATTAAAGATTACAAGGGCACATGCAATAAAAATAATAATAATAATAATGATGTGCACGGATAACACGTTGTTACATTATAATGCCATTAGCTGACGACTTTGTCTTGTTGTGTGTTAGTTTAGCAAAATAATCTGCTGAAGTCTATAGCAGATATAGATATTAATTTATGCATATAACTGATACATTTGCAGAAACCTGATACACAGTAAACTTGCTCTCGAATGTTCACGAACCGGCGTTGACCGTTCCAATATGGCGGGCGGCTTACGTATAAAGGCCCGTAGAAACAGCTGCTAATGAGCCATCTATGTCTATATACTATGGTTCAAGCGCCTTAGCTGCTGTTCCTATAGTAACCTCCTCTGATGAAAGTGATTTTGAAGTCGGTGTCTGCTGACAAACTTGAAATCTTACTTTGTGATTGCTAAAACGCTGTAAACTTCCATGTAGGCTATGCAAAAAGAAATCGTAAAAATCAAGTGACATTTTTTTAATGCTATCATTCGCTGGGAAAAAAAGAAGAACAACAAAAAACAGCCTACTTACCATAGATGGTCTCATGGTAGCCTTTGGTCAGGAACTGCATGGCCTTAGCTGCACGGAGTGGGGTTTTGAGGAGACCCTGCCGGTCAGTGTTCTCTCCCAGACCTCTCAGTATGGTTGTGTACGCCGCCTCCAGAGCAGGTAACCGCGACTCATCCTCCGCCTCTTTCCGGGATGTCTCGTTTTTGTGCTGGACAGCGACTTTTTTCGTATCGACTGTCAGCTCGCTAAAGCCATTACGGCAGAGATACTCTGTGACAATTTTGCCATTGCTAAAACCGTTCAATTCTGCCGCCTTTTGGTACTCCATTGAATGTACTTTAAATGAGTATTTAAAATAGAAAAATGTAGGCCCTATTAGTATTAATATAGGCTAATATAAAGAAAAGTTTAGTCGTAAATGCAATCAGACGTCTATTCTTGGTCCTCAGGTATAGGCAGGAGATCGTCGTAGTGCTCTTGAGTTGAGATGCAGTTGCAGTCTAAAAGTCTCTCCCACTCAGCGTGGCATTTATAGGAGCCCTTCACTATCGCTGTGTCCAATTGTGCACGTCGGGGTTTAGTGTGAGCACGCGCTCCGTTGTGTTTTACACATGTCACACCCTTTTTATGGGCTGTAATTGAATGATGCGTTACAGTCATGCAAACGGCGGAAACTGATTCGTGATTTGCTATTTTGAATGTAAAGACACAAATGAGCGTCAAACGTCTGAGCATATGACCTCACGTGCTCACTCATAAGCTAGACCCTCATAAGCTGTATTAGACATGTCAAATTCTTTGAAAGTAAAAAAAAAAAAAGCTTAACAATCATTATAATAAGATTAGCAATAATAAGAATTAGACCTAAAGCATTTTTTGTTGTTGTTAGTGTTGTCTTTGTTGGTGTGAAATATATTATAGCCTATAAAATTTTCAATGGCAATATTTAAAAGGCACACACAAATAGACATATTTGGGACTTCCAATTGACATCTATTGTGTATGAGCTTATGATATTTGATATCCTCTACCCCTAAATCGTCATCACACAAAACATTTTTTCATATAAAAACCTTGAATCATTATTTTTATATTCATAACTAAGTCATAATTTCCTCACATTACTTATAGTATCATTTGGTTCCCATAATTAAAATCCTGATCAAAGTATTCATCCATTGAAGAAAGTTTGGAAATCATATGACTGAAAATAATAAAAATAGAGTTATTCCTGATAGCAGCATATCCAAGACTGATCTCTGTGACACAGCTCGTTTCCCCAAAAAAGGTCAGTTTTCTTATTTTTGCTTGAAATTTGATCATGTGAATGTCAGGCGTGCATGGGCTGATAAGGTCCTTTTAAAAATCTTGAGATTTACAGTGGGTTATATCATGACTGTAGACGTTTTATGCGGGTATAATTTATGCAGGTTTATGCATGCAGGTAGGCGTTTTTATTTCATAAAAAAAAAAAATGAAAGAATGAATTCATAAATTGTTGAAAGCATGTACAATTAATTCATTATATGTATAAATTAACATGAATGTTTTGGAATTATGCAATACTTACAATGCTCCAGTATACTCAAATGAATTTGCTCAGAAAGTACAAAAGAACACAGAATCCAAGATCATATAATCAAAAGGAGATTACTCCTTTATGCAATGTACAAAAATAACCCAGCAGCTCCATTGCATTAATATATTGCGTCATCTGACCTTTTTTCCCTTGTGATGATGATGAAGGGCTCTGGTAAGTCTGGCCTTTGAGAGGTGAAATGGAAAAGTGGCTGACTGACCAAAATAATAATTTGTTCCTTGGGAAAACATCCATGCAAAAACGTCACAATAGAATTCAAAGGATGAACAGTTCCGGTGTGACATTACAAGACAATTGTAGCAACTCATGTAATAACAAGGCATTCATAACTGCATTTAATGGAATAATGTTGGTATTTTACATACTGTTTTTCATTTAACAGTATGTATACCTTTTTGTTGTCAATTTTATTTAATTTTTTATATTCTCATTTAACTAAAAGTGTCTTTGGCTTATGCAAATATAAATAATAATAATAATAATAATTTCCACATTAATAATAATAGTATGGTAGTACAGCAGTAGTAATACAAATAATAATAAATGTGTGGATATTTAAATCTGGTGCATTTAGGGTTATGATTTACATTTTAAAACTGTAAAGGAATACCAATAATTTTTATGTTTAATAATAAAAAATATAATAATTGCAAGAATATTTAAATCTGGTGCATTAGTTTAAGAGTTGATTTAGATTTTAAAAATGTACGGGAATACAAATGTTTGTTTGTTGTTGTTGTTTTACAAAAAGCTATTACAATTATGACTATATGACAATGTTTTGGGTGAGTTTATAATATAATTGTCACGGGTATGGTGCGGATGAAGACAGGCAGAGGCACAAAGCTCCAATTCAAACTTTTACTAATAATACATTTACACAAAAACGGGTACAGGCAGCTGGGTAACACATCCAATACAACGTAACATAAACATTGACCGACAACTGAAAGGTGAAAGACAGGAACTTAAATACACAGAGGATGACGAGGGTACAACAGGTGATGACAATGAAGGATGATTAACTGATTAACTAGACAGGTGATGAAAATGAACTAATGAAAATGACGACAGAGATGAAGAAAAACACTGAATGAGAAAAACAACCTAAAAGTCCATGGAAACAACAGAAAACAAAGTCCCAACCCTGACATAACGCCCCCCTTCAACAAGGCGCGACCTCGCGCCGTAGAACAACAAAGGGGTGGGGGGGTGGGCGCCCTGGAGGCTGATGAAGGGGTGGCCGATCTGGAGCAGGAAGCCTCCAGGGCGGAGCAGGACGTGCTGGCGGCCAGGGCGGAGCAGGACGTGCAGGCGGCCAGGGCGGAGCAGGACGTGCAGGCGGCGTGGACCCTTCGGGCGGCCATGGCGGCGTGGACCCTTCGGGCGGCCATGGCGGCGTGGACCCTTCGGGCGGCCATGGCGGCGTGGACCCTTCGGGCGGCCATGGCGGCGTGGACCCTTCGGGCGGCCATGGCGGCGTGGACCCTTCGGGCGGCCATGGCGGCGAGGACCCTTCGGGCGGCCATGGCGGCGAGGACCCTTCGGGCGGCCATGGCGGCGAGGACCCTTCGGGCGGCCATGGCGGCGAGGACCCTTCGGTCGGCCATGGCGGCGAGGACCCTTCGGGCGGCCATGGCGGTGAGGACCCTTCGGGCGGCCATGGCGGTGAGGACCCTTCGGGCGGCCATGGGAACCGTGTCGGAAGGGCCTCCACGATCCCCTCAGAGGACTTATTGCCCCGCCCCAAAATTTTCTTGGGGAGGTCAGCACTGGACGGGACCAGCGGCGAAGGCGGTCCTGGGCTGGACGGGACCAGCGGCGAAGGCACTGGGCTGGACGGGACCAGCGGCGAAGGCTCTGGGCTGGACGGGACCAGCGGCGAAGGCTCTGGGCTGGACGGGACCAGCGGCGAAGGCTCTGGGCTGGACGGGACCAGCGGCGAAGGCTCTGGGCTGGACGGGACCAGCGGCGAAGGCTCTGGGCTAGACGGGACCAGCGGCGAAGGCTCTGGGCTGGACGGGACCAGCGGCGAAGGCTCTGGGCTGGACGGGACCAGCGGCGAAGGCTCTGGGCTGGACGGGACCAGCGGTGCAGGAAGCTCTGGACTGGACGGGACCAGCGGTGCAGGAAGCTCTGGACTGGACGGGACCAGCGGTGCAGGAAGCTCTGGGCTGGACGGGACCAGCGGTGCAGGAAGCTCTGGGCTGGACGGGACCAGCGGTGCAGGAAGCTCTGGGCTGGACGGGACCAGCGGTGCAGGAAGCTCTGGGCTGGACGGGACCAGCGGTGCAGGAAGCTCTGGGCTGGACGGGACCAGCGGTGCAGGAAGCTCTGGGCTGGACGGGACCAGCGGTGCAGGAAGCTCTGGGCTGGACGGGACCAGCGGTGCAGGAAGCTCTGGGCTGGACGGGACCAGCGGTGCAGAAAGCTCTGGGCTGGACGGGACCAGCGGTGCAGGAAGCTCTGGGCTGGACGGGACCAGCGGTGCAGGAAGCTCTGGGCTGGACGGGACCAGCGGTGCAGGAAGCTCTGGAGTTGGACGGGACCAGCGGTGCAGGAAGCTCTGGAGTTGGAGTGGGGCTGGTGGCAATGAAAATGACGACAGAGATGAAGAAAAACACTGAATGAGAAAAACAACCTAAAAGTCCATGGAAACAACAGAAAACAAAGTCCCAACCCTGACAATAATACATTTCTCACAATGTAAAAATTGTTTATTACAATATGAGTTTAAGATGTTATTACGTTTTTAGAAAACGATTACATTTTATTACATTAATAATGTGACACTTATTACATTATGTGCTGTTATTACATTATATAATCAACTAATGCAGCTGTTTTGGACATAATTATGTTTTATTTGTTATACTTATATGGCACACTTTATTCTGAGTGTGATTTGTTTGCAATAGCGTGTGTTTTGGATAGTTCAAACGTAGTTCAACATTCAGTAAGAATGTTTAATGTTTTTATATTAGTTAAGTTTTTTTTGCCAAACAATGTTATGGTATTCTGGAAATTACGTGGTTTAGTACAATTACATTTAAAATTTCTAATAATTTCTAAATTAATTTTTCTGATTTGTAACAGACAATAAGTGGAGATCCATTTGAGAGTCAAAAGAGTCGGCTCACATAGATGAGCTGAAAGGAAGGATCTGCATGGCTCACTAAAAAATAAAAGAGCCAGGATTCCCATCACAACTGGCAAGGCCTGCTGGGTGCTCTGCTTAATGTAGACCTGCTTTTGACATTGTACAAGGGTTATGCTCTTATTTTAACAGGCCTGACGTCATCAGTGTATGACAAGATCAAGATATCAGAGCATGGCATTAATCACAGCATCCATGCGATCAAATAAGCCATGTTACTGTGGAGACCAGGCGAACAAAATGCTTGCCCCTCAGGCTTTATGGGCTGTGCATGACCCATGTGCATGAGCAGAGGAAGAGTTTCTAAGAAATTTTGTGTTTTTTTAAATCCTAGAAAGATCATGCATGCATTTGTTGGGTTGATACATGTACATACTACAATAGTTTGCCAAATTAATGACACATGCAAGGCCATACAGGAGATGTTAGAGTAGGAAAAGATATCTGTGCAAATCAGCATGGAGAATTTCTTCACGCAGAGGACTTTTTTTATTTGCTGATGACGAGAGGAACGAAAGCTGTGTCGATCACGCTTGAGATACAGGCCATATGAGAAACCATGTGTTCTGAAACAGAAGATTCCCTTCACAAGAACATGTATTGTACAGCACAAGTTACGTTCAGCACGTGGTGATACAAGTCAATAGTAAAAACAAACAAAAATGAAACATGTCATACCAAACCTGTATGACTATTTCTTCTGTTGACCTTAAAGAGGAAATTTTAAGAATATCATGGTCATTCTTCAGTGAATGTATACTACTGTTCAAATGTTCGAGGTTAGTATATTTTTGTTAAGAAATTAATACTTTTATTGGTGCATTCATTTGATGAAAAGTGACAATAGACTTTCACAATGTATATAAAAAAAAAAATTTTTTACTTTCTATTCATAAAAGAATACTAAATGAAAAAGTATTATTGTTTCCACAAAAATGTCAAGCCCCACTGTTTTCAACATTGATAATAATAAGAAATCCTGAGCACCAAATCAGCATAGGCTACTATCATGATTTCTGAAGGATCACGTGACTCCGAAAACTGGAGTAATTGAGCTTTGTCATCACAGGAATAAATACAATTTTAAAATCTACTGAGTCCTATTATACCAAATTTTGGTTGTAGTTCCACCAGAGTGCAAAATTAATGGGAGTCTATGGGGCTAGACGGCTAAATTAGTCTCTTTCACCCGATTGCCGTTGAGAAATCTCAGATTTGATTGTAGGTTTTGCAAGTTCAACATGGGTCATATGTCGAAAGTTGTACGAACAATTACTTATGTCCTTTCGATTTCTTACAGGTTGAGTTGTTGTTGCCCATAACACGCTAACATTCTGCTAATGAACGCTGATTGGTTAGTGAAGGACTGATTACGACCAGAGATACCGCTTGATGGCATCGTGGCATCCAAAGCGGGACCAGAATGTCTTCTAGCAGAAACTTTTCTAGCACGTGTGTTTACCTGTGCCAGTTGTGTTGTCGATGCCTCGAGAGAAAAGAAAGTGCAGAGCGCGAAAGCACCACAGTGACTGAAGGATTGCCGTAAAGCAGTATCTCGGGTCGTACAGTGTGTATGACGTCATTGACATTTTAAAAGACTTTTTAATGCAAATAAGTGACTCTAAAAAATCTAACACCCAGCAATGTGTAATTTCTTTGCATCTCCTTTCGAATACAACATTCAAATTACTAGACAAAAAATTATATCCTGAGAAAAGTGGATTTTGAGGGGTATAGAGAGCCTAAGCCCCTCCCCTTCCAGTTGACCACCATGGGACCTTATTTCGGAAAAATAATGTATAGTAGTCAATGGCGAGAGACAACAAATATGTTGATCTCGTTTGAATTGTGCCCTGAATTACACATATGATGTTTGTCAATTTAAAAGATACATTTTAAAGTCAAGAAAGTCGCAGTTTGATGTAAAACTGTTGAGGTATAAGACTGTGAAAATACGTAATTACAAAGACTATACAAACTGAAAAGGCGCACATGTGACGTCATACCTTTTCACTCAATGAATGAAGCTAACTTTACTGTAGTCTCGCGTAGCCAGACCTTCACACTGATGGCTGAAGGTCTGGAATTCATAGCAGCTTTCTTTGGCCAAGGCCCGCCCATAAGGCCGTTTGACCGACATGTCAAACAATCAATTACAGCTCGTTTCGTTCAGCGTCACGTATTGGGGCGTGGAAATGTCCCCACAACAACAGACCGGCGTGCAAACGAGTCTCCACTAAGTGCCTCAAATAAAACTCCTGGACATCTCTTAAAGAGTCTATGCCGTGAACCTCGCATACTTTCTACGTTTAGCTGATCTTGATAAATGCTCATTGTCACTCATGTAAACACAACAGTTTTTCTTCCGCAATCACACGTCTGTGCTTTGTTTCCCGGTGGACCGAAAATAAACGCGACACGCGCGCCCCCGGAAATCCGATAAAATTCAACCAATCAGATGACGACTTCCACATTCCTGAAGTGTTTCCAGTTAAGTGTACCATATGCATCAGACGTTTAGCCAACGTTCCGTGGGCGTGACGTCTGAGACTAACTTTACTGAAGCTAACGTCTGTCATTTTTTCTATAGTCTTACGTTATAATCGTATCGTTACGCCGTGATGCCTGAGTGTTTTGTACCAGACTGAACACATACGAGCAACGGTGACGTACAGTGCGAGACGAGAGATGTAGTTCATTGAGCGATTTTCACATAAAACTAAAAGTTACTCTTCTGTTTTATGACAAACTGCGACTTTCTTTACTTTCATAATTATCTTTTAAATGGACAAACATCATATGTGTAATTCAGGGCACAGTTCGGACGGAAAAAAAGGTAAGGTGTCTCTCGCCATTGACTACCATACATATTTTTTCCTAAATAAGGTCCTGAAGGGTTGGTCAAAATCCCTTGTCTCTTCAGTCATTTATATATATATTTAATTATATATCCTTTTGAATGCTTACATTACTTTTATACAAATCAATAATCAAATATATGCATTATCACATAATCATTTCTATATTCTTTTGTGCTTGTGAAACCTCCAGGGCGCCCACCCCCCCACCCCTTTGTTGTTCTACGGCGCGAGGTCGCGCCTTGTTGAAGGGGGGCGTTATGTCAGGGTTGGGACTTTGTTTTCTGTTGTTTCCATGGACTTTTAGGTTGTTTTTCTCATTCAGTGTTTTTCTTCATCTCTGTCGTCATTTTCATTAGTTCATTTTCATCACCTGTCTAGTTAATCAGTTAATCATCCTTCATTGTCATCACCTGTTGTACCCTCGTCATCCTCTGTGTATTTAAGTTCCTGTCTTTCACCTTTCAGTTGTCGGTCAATGTTTGTTTATGTTACTGTGTATTGAGTGTTACCCTTCAGCCTGTACCAGTTTTTTGTAAGTTTATTCTAGTAAAAGTTTGATTTGGAGTATTCTGCCTCTGCCATTCTTCACCCGCACCACACCCGTGACATCGACGCTCTCCTCTAACTTGTGAGGTCAACGGACTTAGGACTTAGGCTCTCTATAGCTTCATAGACCTCCATTCATTCTGCACTCGTCCTGTGAGCGCCCTCATATGGAACCATAGTGGAACTGCAACCAGTTCAGAAGCCGGAAGTTTACTGAGAGTGGCAGTTCTTCCCATAATAGACATTCTCTGGGACTGTGCTAAAGTCTTAGGCATGTTAGTATTTTCACACAAAAAAGGGTTTAAGCCATTTATTTATCAGTTAACATTTCCTATTCCTTTTGTCATTAATTGTAGTGAGATTTTTGTATGCACAAGGAGTCTGACAACAGCTGGTATGCTCCACACAGATATCTGTTGTTATTCACACGCAAACGGAGAATTCGCCTCTGAAAACGATTCTTTATGAAAACGATTCTTTATGAAAACGATTCTTTATGAAAACTCCGGCCAGAGTGGAGATCCGGCCAGTGTGTGGAACGAAGCTGCGCTAATCATGGCATATTGTCAAGTTCTTAAGCCCTCTCAGAGACGGCAACTCGCCATCTAAGATGACGCTATGTGGCTGGGAAAATTGATTCAATAATCAATCCGAGTTGCACAACGTATCACAGCCTGCCAAAGTAAACTTACCACCCTGTAATCTCCACTCACCTCGCTTATCATCGCCACCAGAACGAATGCAAATTTAATTTGACCATCTGTCTCAATCTGAACGGTAACAACACATCAGTAACCATCTATGTTTGTAGTATGGAGCTGAGAGTCATCTCATCTCAAACTGTCCCATTCGTCGTCCTCACCCCGCGGTCAGTACCATTCAGCTACCACCAATAATTTCCTCTCTCACAAAAACTACAGTATCAGTGACTAACCCTTGTTGTTCCACAACAGCTCAGGTCCTCATTGACTCGGGCTCCGTCGGCAACTTAATCACAAAAGAGCTTTTCCTCCGTTTCCACCTCGAGGAAATCCCCTGCCAGAAAAATGTATCCTAGGTAAGCCCCTGCACGAGGAGTGAGTGATTACTCACTGCAAACCCACTCTCACTCTAAATGTTGGAGTACTTCATCAATAATAGATTTATTACTGGTGCTGAAGGGCTTCACCACTGACATCATCCTGGAACACTCGTGGATGTTCATCCACGCACCTGTCCCCAGCGGAGAAAAATTACAACATCGGCAACCAGGAACAGCTGGCGGTCAAACTAGTACTGGAAGAGTGGACACATTGGCTGGAGGGAGCAAAACACCGTTCGAGGTAATCACTGATAGTAATCTGGAGTTCCTACGAGAAGCCAGAATATTCAATCCTCGACAGACCCGATGGGCATTATTCTTCACCCGCTCCCACTTTACAGTCTCTTACCAGCCGGGACACAAGAACATAAAGGCTGATGCTTTATTTCATTTGTATGCTCCAGACTTGCCTTCTGATCAACCTGAACCAGTCCTGCCTCCAGCCACTATCATTGGTGTTTTCCATCTACCTTATGTCTGCCCTCATGGACAGTTCACTCGTCTCCGGAATCAGGGCACCCAGGCAGCCAGCAAACCCTCTCACTCATCTGCAACTATTACTGGTGGCTCAGTATGACCCAAGACGTAAACTGAGGGAAAACTACTGCCGTTACCCATTCCTCAAAGACCTTGGTCCACACTAGAAGTTCATTTAGTCACCAACTTACCTCCATCCAACTCATACACTTGCATGCTAGTTGCTGTGGATCACTTCTCGAAAGCCTGCCGACTAGTACCCCTCAAGAGATTCCCTTCTGTAATGGAGACAGCTGAAGCCTTGTTCCACCATGTGTTCCGTAACTTTGGATTACCTGAGGACAGTGTGTCATATCAAAGACCACAGTTCATTTCCAGAGTATGGAAAGCATTATTTCAACTCCTAGGTGTATCAGTGAGTTTATCTGTACTATCCACAATCAAAGGCCATACTGCAACAACCATCAGCACAGCTGGAACAAATATTTTCCTCGGGCCGAGTATGCACATAAATCTCTCCTTCAAACCACCACTGGTCTCACACCCTTACAGCCCTCGGCTACCAACCGACCCTGTTTTTCTGGTCAGGTGAGCCTTAAGAAGTTCCCGCTGTGAACCACTGGATGCTAGCCTGGTTGACACCAGACCCTTCTCAGTTGTAACTGAGAGTGGGTCTGGGGAAAGTTAATTCACAGCGCATTTCCAAAGGGGCGTCACCAACGGACATCGCTCAAATGCCTCTGGGCGCAATTGGATTGACCTAATACCAATCAGAGCGATCGTCATCGTGTAAAGCCTGCCTCAACGTTTGTGATTGGTGCCTCGATTTGGAAAAATTGGAAATGGGCTTGAATGGGCTCTTGGCCAGACGGACTTGCAGAGCAAATCTCAAATTTGCCGGAAGTTCGTCAGGGTTTTCCCAGGCTAACTGGATACAGGAGAGTGAGAGAGTATGAAACTCAGCACACATCCACCTGCAGAGGGCAGAAAGGAGGCACAAGAGTCAGGCCGACAACCGCAGTGCTAACAATCATACTTACCATCCGCCACTGACTGCCCTGTCGCAAGCTGATTTCCTGCTACACTGGACCATTCAGATTCAAACATGCCATCAGCAACAGACCCTACAACTCCGCCCACTCATTCACTCTCACTCGAATACTAACCTGCAACACTCATTAAAGACTCCTACATATACTCACCCATGCCATCATCGAGTCCATCTGAGATTACATGAAGAAACAGAAAAAAACTGAGACAGACTCAATCCAGAAGAATTATGGCAATGTCTCTTAGATACTTTGAGGTAGGTTGCTTAGATACTACCAGGTAGATACTACCATGATACTACCAGGTAGGTTGCTTTCCAAACCTACCTGGAAAGCAACCTGAAAAAATATGTGCAAGTGTACCTACGACAAAAGCTGTTTTAAACGCGAAGTGTGGTCACACCAAATATTGATTTGATTTAGTTGATAGAAGATATTTGATCAATAAAATCTATTTATGCCGCAATTCTTTTGAATTTAGTCTGTCTCCGTTTTTTTCTGCTTCTTCCTGTAAACCCAGATAGACTCGAAGATCGTAAAATTGATTATTACAATTGAAGATGGGGTAGGTGATTTGTTCTAAAAACATTTTGAAAGTCTCTTCACATCCTGATAACAATCACTAAGTTAAGGTAAATGTATTTGTACATAGATTGTCTTTGGAAGTTCATATACAATATATACCGATTCATGACTTGGGAAGTTAGGGAGCTGGACAGACCTCAGTCACTGAGCAGCACCACAACCGAAATAGCAGCCACCTTTAACCATTCCTCCTGAACCAAAACACATGAGTTTTGCTGCCTTCATACCATAACTACTGTAATTTGGAAGAGATAACAATCCGTGATACTATCTGTTATACTCTGAGCGGTTCATGACTTGAATTTATGCGTTTCAAAGGCGATACTATCAACGGCGAAATGAATCTGCAGCAGTCAGGTGGTGCAGGTCAGTGCTCTTTAAGTTGTTTTGTTCATTATTATTGTAATGTTATGTGCTTTGAAACATTAGATAGTTTAACACCGTCTCTCCTGACACTTTTGTTTAAGTGTTGCTCCCTGATGTACGTGTTCATATGTTCTGAAAGAGGCGTGGCTTTAGAGACACTCTGAAGGAAGGGTGGGATCTTATGCTTTCAAATCTAAATCGCTATTGATAGCCTCTCCGAAAATTGCCTATCTTACCTTTAATGACAAGAGGAATGTTTGGAAATGTAAACTGATATTTCCTACTGACACACTAGAGCAAAAGACATAAATAACTGGCTGAAAGATTATTTGGTAAAAATACTAATGTGCCTAGGACAACTGCACAGCATTGCATATTGAAATAGAAAAAAGTTATTTTATATTGTAATATTTCACAATATTATTGTCTCAATATTATTGTGATCAAATAATGCTGCCTTACATGAGACTTCTTTCACAAACTTAAAAAAACATCTTGCATACACCCACCATTTGAATGGTAGTGTATACAGGGACAAGGGCTTTAAAGTAAAATGACAAAACCGCACCATAATATCACACAAATAATTATTAAAGAGTAGACTAGTTTATAGAAATCTGGTAAATCCTGTTTTAGGGCAACACATTTGTAAAATACAGACTCTGTTTCTTCTTGGCAGAGAGCATATTGTTACTGAAAATATTATTACTATATTTCCTTACTTTAATGCTGCCTTTCATTCTAGTGTCATGCACTAATTCAGTGGAATTTGTATTTCAGCCAAAGATCTTGTGATTTCTCAGTTCATTCACATGAATTCTCAAAGACTGTTAACAGCCATTGATCTAAAACATCCATAGAAAATCTTATTAAAACAACTCACTGTTTTAAAAGTCCTACCTTAGACTGGTATCACTGAAAAAGAAGATTTAGTGTTAGATAGCAAAAAAAACAGCATACAGTGGGGAGAACAAGTATTTGATACAATGCCGATTTAGGTTTTCCCACTTACATTTTTTTTTGTCATACTCTTCTACTGTGAGTGACGGAATCTAAAACAAAAATCCAGAAAATCACATTGTATGATTTTTAAGTAATTAATTAGCATTTTATTGCATGACATAAGTATTTGACACATCAGAAAAGCAGAATTTAATATTTGGTACAGAAACCTTTGTTTGCAATTACAGAGATCATACGTTTCCTGTAGTTCTTGACCAGGTTTGCACACACTGCAGCAGAGATTTTGGCCCACTCCTCCATACAGACCTTCTACAGATCCTTCAGGTTTCAGGGCTGTCGCTGGGCAATACGGACTTTCAGCTCCCTCCAAAGGTTTTCTATTGGGTTCAGGTCTGGAGACTGGCTAGGCCAATCCAGGACCTTGAGATGCTTCTTACGGAGCCACTCCTTAGTTGCCCTGGCTGTGTGTTTCGGGTCGTTGTCATGCTGGAAGACCCAGCCACGACCCATCTTCAATGCTCTTACTGAGGGAAGGAGGTTGTTGGCCAAGATCTCGCGATACGTGGCCCCATCCATCCTCCCCTCAATACGGGGGAGTCGTCCTTTTCCTTTTGCAGAAAAGTATCCCCAAAGAATGATGTTTCCACCTCCATGCTTCACGGTTGGGATGGTGTTTTTGGGGTGGTACTCATCCTTCTTCCTCCAAACACGGCGAGACGAGTTTAGAGTCTATTTTTGTCTCATCAGACCACATGACCTTCTTCCATTCCTCCTCTGGATCATCCAGATGGTCATTGGCAAACTTCAGACGGGCCTGGACATGCGCTGGCTTGAGCAGGGGGACCTTGCGTGAGCTGCAGGATTTTAATCCATGACAGCGTAGTGTGTTACTAATAGTTTTCTTTGAAACTGTGGTCCCAGCTCTCTTCAAGTCATTGACCAGGTCCTGCTGTGTAGTTCTGATCCCTCACCTTCCTCATGATCATTGATGCCCCATGAGGTGAGATCTTGCATGGTGCCCCAGACCGAGGGAGATTGACCGTCATCTTGAACTTCTTCCATTTTCTAATAATTGCGCCAACACTTGTTGTCTTCTCAGCAAGCTGCTTAATATTGTCTTGTAGCCCATCCCATCCTTGTGCAGGTCTACAATTTTATCCCTGATGTCCTTACACAGCTCTCTGGTCTTGGCCATTGTGGAGAGGTTGGAGTCTGTTTGATTGAGTGTGTGGACAGGTGTCTTTAATACAGGTAACAAGTTCAAACAGGTGCAGTTAATACCGGGAATGAGTGGAGAACAGGAGGGCTTTTTAAAGAAAAACTAACAGGTCTGTGAGAGCCGGAATTCTTACTGGTTGGAAGGTGATCAAATGTATGTCATGCAATGAAAATGCAAAAATGCATAAAATGCAAATTATTTATTTAAAAATCATACAATGTGATTTTCTGGATTTTTTCAAAAAATTATAGACCTCTACATGCAAAATCAGCAGTGTATCAAATACTTGTTCTCCTAACTGTATATGCCTAGCAAAATTCATTATTATTAACAGTGCAACTGATCAGATTAAAATTTATTAAAATAGCAATCATTAATCACACTTTTTTGTGGTCAAAAAGGGCATTTTTATGTTTTAAGCAGATTAATTCAGTAGAGGGCACTATATCACTTTTTAAATGGATCTTTATGGAATTATTTCATAAAGGTCAATTAAACATCTTTGCATGATATGGGAGGTGAGGGGCTTTAAAATGCACTAAACTAAAAGCATTAAACCTACTGCATGACATTCTCATCACATGCATGTTTCTATGTAGGCCCTACCTCCATTCATTAGGTTGGGATAATAAAGGTCAGAGTTACCTTTATAAGATATTGTCAGTTCCGTCCAAATGTCTTCAAAGATCAAGCAATTAGAAGAGAAGTATAAACAGAAGTACTGAGCACTGTTGTATCACTGCCATGAGTAATAAGGGGAGAGAACATTTTTTGCCTAATCTTGTTCATGTGAATATTGCTGACTTGGACTTTCTAAAGTCGCATGCTTCTATAATCCACAAAAAAGCCATATGAATATCAAAGCCGCACATGCTGAGTATGAGTATAGGCCTACTGTAAGGAGATGAAAATGAGGTTTTTAGAGTCCAAGCACACATGAACTTTACTGTAGGCCAGCAGTTGACACTGGTTTACAGAGGGATTTTAAAGAACAGCCTGCCTTTGTCACTCAACATAAACCCATGTCACATGACTGAATGAACGGAACCAGGGATAAAGGGAGACTCGCTCACATGATAGTCAAGACTGTTTAATTTTCTCTCATACTCTTACCAGAGCAGTCAAAGAATTGTCAACTTTTTCAGTTTTTTTCCACAAAGTAGAGAACAGATTTCATTACGCCTACATACACAAAATCCAATCAATCTATACATTGGTTCAACGTAGTGAAGCCTATCACGACGACGTAGAACCAATGTAGAATGATTTCAAAAGTAATCTTTCAATTTTGTTTCGGATTTCTTTCTATGCAATATGGTGTCAATGTGGTTGCTCGTGTCTCTAGTCAAGTTACATAATCGCCCTACATAAAGAATAAAAATACGTTATGCAAGTTAGCCTACGATCCGATCGCAAGTATATCTGTCAGCAGACAGTTAATTTGTGTTTATAATTTCAACTCAAACAACCAGCTACATCCTGAGGCTGTCTGTCGCCCATCACAGCTAGCCTACTGTCTGACTGTGTCTGGGCTCAGTGGGCTGGATTTAGTAATGTATGAATCCTGTACGACTCGAGTCACTCTTTTGAATCGGATCTCTTTTTATGCATCTGTTGAACCGGTTCACAGCTGTCTCGACGATTCACAACTCAAATTGTTCGGGCATGCCTGATTCGCAGGCTAAACCGAAAACGAATCAGATAAGCTTTACTGTCTGGATTAAGTAGACAAAGTGAACCGCGTATTTGATGAGGCGAAAAGTAAATTAGCCTACTTTAATAACCGAAATGCAGGCATGTTACAAATTAAACGACCTAAAACATATCTTCATTGTAGTTTTATCAGCATGAGCATATGAAACCGTTTTAGACGCAAGTATTTTATTAAAACGTGCAAAACCTGTAAAAACGTGAATTAATTTTAGTAGGCCTACGTAGTAAATTATAATTATATTAGCTAAATCGTGGATGCAACAAACTGAACTGAAATACAATATTACTAGTTAAAAGTTAAAAGTAGGCTATATAATTATTTGTTGTTTTCTTATGCAATTAATAATAACCCGTAAACACGAAACACTAAACTGCAAAACGTCCACGTATTGGCGTAACGTTAATCCCCCTATGGTAATCACGTGAAAGAACGACTGAATCATTTTGAGCCGATTCTTTTAAACAAATTGTTCAAAAGAACCGATTTACGGAATTGAGTCTGACATCCCTTCACTAGCTGGAATTCGAGCGGGGAAGTGACGCTTCTCCCACAGTCTTTCCCCATCCGTATCCGCCGGAACATTAACTTCGCGCAATTGGAGTCCCTTGATGTCAGTCAACAGCAGCTTTGCCACCACCTCTCCTGATTCTCTTTTCTGCTGCACTTGGCCACCATATCGGCCGTCAGGGAAAGAAATGCCATCGGGATGAGGAGATCGTAGGCCATGTAAATACAAAGTATAAAATGTTAACGATTTAATCGACACATCGATGTGCCGTTTGCTTTTCGAATATCGCAGTTATGGTCCCAATAGTCTCCCGTCCGTGTGTTTTATCCACCACCGTCTCTAGCCTCGGGAAAATGTACCCGACTATTCTTGGTAGCATTTTTTTCGCAAACAAAAGAAGACACCCGAAAAAGCAATAAAAGAGCACGACAGAAGGATCGGTGAGTTCACCTCTCCGTGTGTTGTAAATGCGTATCGATTATTATATGTTATCGCGCATGTTCGATGGCTTTTTAACTAGTTTTTTTTTTTTTTCAGTCGGCCCCCTTTTCTAATGTCCGACGCCGGTTGAACTACCAGGAGGAATGTATAGAGACATTTAAAATGTCGTACATCGAGTTATTAAGCACAGACTTGGATTAATATAATTCATGATGTACAGTACAGTTAGTTCTAATATCTGGTAAAGTGTAGAGAGGATCATGAAGGCTTAACGTCGTTATAGAAAAATACCGCTATTTCAATGCCTGGATTGACTAACGTTACTATACCAACTTAGACTCGCTGCAATGTTATTGCAAAGGCCTATAATTTTTGTCACGAAGGTTTAATGCACACCAGTGAATAAAATATGACCTCTAATTATTTGAATGGGCCTAATGTTAAAGCACATAAAAGTATTTAGTTTTATCTGAGGTGTATCCCCATGACATCCCATGAAATTACATGACATGTCAAACAATAGAAATGCTTGGCCATTGAGTAAAACCAACCTGAATTCAGTTCTATGGTATGAGTATTAATGTTAACAAGATAAACCTTTTATGTGGTAAAGGTCGTTTTTAACACATTTCTTACATGTAACTATTATAAATTGTATAAATTGGACACCAATACACCAAGCATGCATTTTATTACCATCATGACCATTGTCCGAAATTACCTTTGTTTAATGGCAATATATTACCTTTATTGGGGCAACATATTTTATTTCTAACCATGTAAAATGTTCTTCCTTTGTCAAAAACATCCAATTGAATCTGTTACAATTATGGCCATTGTGTGAATCAAGTCATGAAATTAAATATGAGATCCATACAAGATATAAGACATTGAACACTAGAATATGCTTATGAGACAGATATATGACAGCTGCAGGTCACAACAGTGTCTGCGGAGAAACAAAACCCATACTAAATCTATTAATAGAAACTCATAGAATATGTATTATAAAATATGTCAAATGTTAGATGACCGATATATTTATTATGTCCCCCACATATTAATATCTGGGATATTTTTCTAACTTCCGGAGGCAATTTGCCCTGTCTAATTTCTGAATCTGGTCAGCATGTATGTTCAAACGAGTAAAAGCATTGATCCAAATGTATTTAAGTTTGAAATGTTACTCAATATAGGCTTAATGCCTATCTATCCCAAAAAGGGAGTTGTGGGCCATTGTTGCATAAGATACACAGTGGTGTAACCTCAGCTGGCCCATAAAACCTCCTTTAAAACTACAGATTTACAAAGGTCTGTATTTCAGAGGTCTGGTTTCCAAAAAGTGTGGTTTGTGGAGATTTGGGATGCCTGGGAACATTTTCTGTGTCTGCAAACTTCCTGACACAGTGCTAAAGATTGTGGGTTCATTCTGAAAACAAGCGTTTGAAATATAATCTAGCTCAGGGTATCACAGATACATTCTCTTGACACGCAAGACAATTAGTCGAGAGTGAGAGACTGCAAACTGCTGCTTGCATATTTCCGTGTGCAGAGGTTAATGCCTGCCCAGATATTTTAGTTGTCTTGAGCAGGGATTATACATTGTAACAGACGTTTCCTAGAAAGCTGCCTCGCTACACTTTAAGTACATCAGTGCCACTGTAGTCCTACAATAAGCCCTCATTTTTAATATTAATGCATTAGCTAACACAAACTAGTTTTAAAGTCTCTTCAAGTCTGTTCACCTAGGCTGCATTTATTTGATCAAAAATACAGTAAAACTAATATTGGAAATATTACAATAAAAAACTGTTCAGAAATCATGCTGATTTTTGGGCTCAAGAAACGTTTCTTATTATTATCAGTGTTGAAAACAGTTGTGCTGCTTGATGTTTTTGCGAAAATCATGGCAAATTTTTTTCAGTGTTGTTTGATGAATAGAAAGTTAAAAAGAACAGCGTTTATTTGAAATATAAATCTTTTGTAACATAAAAAATGTCTCTTTAGTTGATCTTTTGATTATTTTACTGCATCCTTGCTGAATAACCGTATTAATAACTTTCCACAAAAAAAAATCTCAAAGTCCCCATACTTTTAAACAGTTAATGCTGTTACGTTTGATATTGATACAAAAATGCATGGGTTTCCTATTATTAATGGTTTTTAGCTTGTATTGTTCCTAGCGTTTAAACTACTGGTGTAGTGTTGAAACGAAGTGCCACATTTTTCATAGAGCACCTAAAGTAAAACATACCAGTGCAGTGGCTCTATATCTATCTTATCTATTGTGCAAGAAAGAACAATCCACTCTGTCTGTCTGCCATTCTGTTCGTGGATGTTATCATAAACTCTCAGTAGGACTTTTACACTTAATGTACTACTCGAATTTTACTTTGCATAATATAAATGCTTATTTCATGTGTTTTCTCGTACCGTCAGAGAAGGGCTTACTATACATAAAGTAGTTTCCGCAGCTACTGAAGGTGTATGTGGTCGATAGGGGCTCTTTCCCGATCTCTTGTGGTTCTCAGACTTTTATCAGAAGAGCTCAGGCATGAATTTTAGCGTGGATATTTTTTCTCAAATGACTGTAGAGTCTGTCCGGCATGAGGACGAAGCGGGCTGCTCTGGACTGCCTCCTCTTCTGGCGCTTGGGTGCTAGAGATGTCTGGTGTAGAATTTGGCTGCAGTATCAGGTGAAGGGCGGTGAGACCTGGGAGGGGGGACAGAGGGGGCTGGGCCCACGCTACCAGGAAGCAGAAGCTCTGGGCAAGGCTTGTTAGCGTTCTTGGTAGCAGAAACCCAAGCTGAGCAGAGAATAGCATAGTATTTAACAGGCTGGTGTTTTGTGATCTGGTGCCAGGATTCATCCGCAGACGCTCCTGTTGCATCTGGTCAGTGGTAGAACAAGGGGAACAGAAGAACAGATCCACTAATCCACTAATACGCTCTAACTGGTTAAAGCAGAAGCGGTTGCGGAGTGTCCTGTAAGCTGCAGAGTAATGAGGATTTAAACGGGTATAGGTACAGAGGTACTTAGAAATGTTGTTAATACATTTATGCTGTTTTAAATAACATTTTAAAGTTAAATGCATCAATATTGTGCCTTTTGAGAGTTCAAATTGAGAAGGTTCAACCTTTGTTCAGTGTCGATTTTGTAAAAAGTCTTTGCATTGACTTGTACCTGGACTTTAAAGTGTACTCAAACCTCTTTTTAGTTGTGATATACTGCCTTAGTCTATTTACATTACATTCACTCTGGTGTTTTAGGAAGCCAAATAATTAGACTATAATTAATAATGATAATACTTTTATATTATTATCCCCAATACATTCATATATATTTTAAAACAAATGCACTGTACAAAAATGTAAATTAATGTTTATTAAGTATAATATTTTACATTATTACAATACAATACTTTTGTCCTAATTTTCTTCACTTGCAAGAGATACAGCCTTGAGGTTTTATTTTGGTGGGAAAATGCAGTTGAGCTTTTATTTTGGTGGTCCACAAAAATATTAGATATGTGAAAATAATAGTGGCCGTTATATTCCCAAATGCATATAAAACTCAATGGCACAAAACACAAGGTTAGAGTTTTTTGTTATGTGAAGTGTAAAACTTATCAGTTCATTATACAACTGTGTGGGCCGATTAGTCTGTGGCAGCCCTCCAGAGTCTAGGTAATTAATTGGAAACATAATTCTACTTTTATGCAGTTTGAATCAGCAATCCAGCTATATCCTGATTTAAACTGCATTTGAGGAGTAGAAAAGAAGAATTGAGTAGCTAAATGTACAATTTTAAAAAGCTAGGCTATTCATAGTATTTCTGTACTTTCTCACAAACTTCCATCTCATTGTTCAATTACTGCAGTGTATGTGAGTGTAAGGCTGAAGTTTAAAATGTACTTTGTAAGTGTATAGGCAAAATTACTAAAACTAAAACTGGCTTAGTGGTTTGCTGAATATTATGTAATAGTTCAGATTTATTTTAATTTTAATCTGTAGTCATTGGTTCAGTGTATGGTTATAGAAGTATGGAGGGTGGAATCAATTGTTAGTTGTTGTTTTGTTTTTTTGCTTGTAATTTAATTAAATGCATAAAATGGCAAATCTAATTTGATGTCCTAAAAAGCTAGACTTCCATTAAGAACATTAATATATATATATATATATATATATATATATATATATATATATATATTATAATATATAATACTTAAGAGATTTTTAGATGGAAATATATTGTCAAGAAAATGTAAGAAAATTGAATGTGTTATTTACAGTGGGGTCCAAAAGCATTCTTATTTAGACCTGGGAACAAAGTTTCAGGATTTTTAATAGCTTACTTAAGAAATCAAATTTGTGACATTGATAATGTGAACTCCTTTATAAAGATAGTCAGATGTTCTTCCACTGAAGCACAAGATACTCTTTGGCTCAATCTGAAATCATGCTGGGGAGCGTGATCATCAGTTTGACAGACTTGTGGAGTTCATCCAGCTTAAGTACTGCTCTCATTGAAGTAAAAGGAGTCAATCCGAATACTGTGACTTTTAGTATTAGTATTAGACTTAAGTAATGGAATCATTTGTGTTCAATTAGAAGCATTTTCCACTGTAAACCTGAATGAGTTGGCAAAAACTAAAAAAAATTTAGGTAATCAGTTACCTCAATTTTTAAGTTATGAAATTCAAAGTTTAGGCAGAACTAGCAGATTTTTATGTTGTACTCATAGATTTTAATTTATCTTAACTTAAGTTATTTGAGTAAGCTAACTCAGACATTTAACTTAATATTATCATGTAATCTCAACTTAAATATTTTTAGTAGTGGACACATAACTAGCTATAATTAGTTTAATCAGTAACTGCTACCTTGCTAATTGGTAACACAATGCCTTGATTAGCATAGCAATTGCTGAATGGGGCAATATAGAACATTTTACAAATACCCATTCTCAAATCAAGCTAATGCTCCACTTGTCCACTTGAAGGTAACCTGAGCTCTCAAAAAACTTTTCTAAATTAGCATAGCAAAACATGAAACTAAATCTCCCACTTAACATTAATCTTGCACACACACACCAAACCACACGAATTGGAAATCCCAGCCCAGTTTCAGTTAAATTTATGTTTGTATAAACTAAAAGAAGTTAATTTAAAAAAAAAAATCTAACATTGCAGATTACGGTACTTAAAATGTGTCAGTTTCGTTAACTCAAAAGAAAAAGAAAGTTCTAAATATACTAGTTAATCTGTTTGAACAAGTTTGTTTAATTTAAGTTTGCCCTACCTAAAGGGATAGTTCAGTTTAAAATGAAAATGGTGTCATCATATAATCACCCTCAAGTTGTTTCAAACCTGTATGAATTTATTTCTTCTGCTGAACACAAAGGAAGATATTTTGAAGAATGTCGGTAACCAGACAGTTAACTGTTCCCATTGACTGCCATAGTATTTTTTTTTTCCTACTATGGCAGTCAATGGGAACAGTTAACTGTTTGGTTACTGACATTCTTCAAAATATCTTCCTTTGTGTTCAGCAGAAGAAAAACTCATACAGGTTTGAAACAACTTGAGGGTGAGTATATGACAACATCATTTTCATTTTAAAGTGAACTATCCCTTTAAACTAATTAATTATATTATTATGCTGAGTGTTATGATTTACAGTGTATATGTTGCCTAAAGACTCCTGAATATCTCCTTTAGCATCTGGGCATCTCTTCTGAGCTCCATAATATTTATAAAGTCAAAATCCAAATATTAATAATTTATGTAATAAGAATGTATATACACAAGTATTTATGTTTACTCTCAACATGTCATTCAATCTTGAACTGCAAATTCTTGGGTAATCTGAAATGCACCATGGTAAACTTGGCTGTTTAGGTATGATTTCCACTTAGTTGAGGAGGAAGGGGCACTTCCTTTGCCAATATGCTGTCTAAACCTGTTTTTGGGCCAAATATTTTAAAATAGTTTTGTTTGTTTGCTCTTGAGGTGCGGTTCTGTCTCTTAGCCACACAAGGGAGCCCCACAGCCAAACGTGAGCCTCCCCTGTGTCACATGCAGAGTGAAAGAAAACATTATGGATGGAAAGTTCTGGCAACTGGTCTTTTCCCTTGTTGGGTTTCAGAATGCAGTATGTTGAAGATCTCCAGCTGGTGTGTTTTGGGAAGTGCTTGACTTAAGGTGATAGATTTGGCCTTTGAGACCAGAGTGCACTGTGACTGTAATCTACATTCACTCCGGTGTGCCTCCCAACCTGGTATGCCAAGCCAAGGTTATATAGTATCAATTTACCACAGTTCTAATCATTTCACCAGTGCTAACTTTGCTCACGCGACACTTTTTGTGCAATAGTGTTTTCAATATGTATGCAACTTTTGAATTGGTAAAAAAAAAAGACCCTTGACTTCATAGTTTCACAGAACACATCTTCATGATCTCTGTGACCCCTTTTCGTGAACTCTTCTGACCACCCTGTACCACGGTTTTACAAATGTTATGCAGTGCAAGTTCATTCTTGAAGTGGATCAAGGTTCCTGGGTTTGGGGGAAAGGGCAGGCTTGTTGGCCTCTATGTATATTATCGCCACAGCTGCGCTGACAGTACTGAATTTGATTTATGGCCATCCTTTATGCTCTCAGACTGGCTATGAAAGGGACAACGACAGGGAAACAATAGGGAAGAAGGGCAGAAAAGACAGAATAAAGATGCTGAGAAGTTAATAGGCTTTTGCTGTATGCACTAATTTGTTTTACTGACATTGAGCAGCAGGTTTTTGCAGATGCTGTTTGAGCCAAAATGTCAACATGTCCAGTACTAAGAAACATGAATGAGGGTGAGGGTTTAAAAGTACAGGGGTATTATGACTCTCTTTCTTCTTTTAAATATAGCTTGTAAATCATCTAGTTGTAAGAAATGAAAACGTATAAATTATGTTTATAATTATAGCCATTTTCTGTAATTAATGTACAACTAAATCGTTAGGGGCCAGCGGGCCACTAAGGGCAAGCTCACACTACAGGATTGTAAGACAACAAGGTTTCTTGTTGGGATGAACCGAAATAAATTCTGGGCCGAAACCAAAAATTCAGGACACACTTGGCTGAAAACTGAAAAAAATAATAATACAAGTACTGAAAATGCATTTTAAAATGTAATTAAATAAAAAAAAAGCTTATTTAAAAATCAATGCTCAAATAGCGAAGACTTGTTTGTACAAACATTTTAATTGCTCATAAGGCAGTGTTTATATATTTTTTTTATATAAACAGATTTGTTTCTACTCTAGTTTGTTTTCATGAGTGATTTATTCAAACATACATTAAATAATGAAGACATCCCTAACAGGTCAAGTAAAATATCATGAAAATGTAATACAATGCATATATTTAGCAAAAATCTCTTTTCTAGAGATTTTTTTTTCACAATTTTGACAATTGTATTTACATGGCAAAATTATAAGGACTATCTGTTTCTATTGAAATATATAAATATCAACTTACGTTTACCTTTTAGGCAAAATTGCATACATAACTCTTATATGAAAAGTAGGCCTATTTTATACACTTTTGCTTTTTATGGATATTTGTATATATTTATTCTAAAACAAGACAAGGATACTAAATGATTTTTAGCAATGTTATGTGACTGCACAAATGGGATTTATAGTCCGTAATTTATATTTTCCTAATGTCTTGTACCGTTAAACATGGTATTACGTGGATCGGAATAGGCATATGGAAATTATATGCACATGAGGACATGCATAGTAAAACTAGGCGTTGTAGGTGACATAGGCCTATGGTTATTTCGGGGAAAAGACGAGGTGGAAATGCATGTACGCACATCTTCCGCTGACTGGGCTTTATATGGGGAATTTTGTTTTGTACACTTTTGTGTGTACTCGCACTTTTAGGAAGAAATCTACGTAAAGTTTTATGCATGAGGCCACTGGTCTTTCTTGACTGGTAATAGAAAATATAGTCCTGACTGGGACTTGATGGATTTGAGTCCAAGTCCGATAAAGACTGAACTCGGACAGAGACCAAGACCATATTTTTAGCAGCGTTTGGATTTATCGTCCAGGTTTATCTGGACTGGAGTACAACAACACTACAAAACAAGCCTTTGTCAAGCCTTAAAACACATTCTTTAATTTAACTAGAGAAGCAAAGTGTCAAAAATCTTACAGAATTTTTCAATTTCAAGTATTTAACTTTACCTGCATTCTGCTTCCTGTTTGCTTCCTCAATTCAAATGCAGTTCTAAATCTTGCACAACTTTGTCTGCACTTCCTAGCCCTGATCAATATCAGAATCCATGCTGACAGAAAATCGATGACTGGTATCAGTCATAATTGGTCCAACTCAAATATGTAGTGCATTTACACGACACCCAGCAGCCTGTAAACACGACACCTCTCTTCTTCCTCTCCACCACCATCTGAGAGAAGGTGAATAATACACTGTAGCTTTCTCCCACATGACCTACATTCTGTTGTTCTTTTTATCAGGAGACTTGATGAACTATCATTAATTATTTATTGAAGTTTTTCTCTCTCGTTCAGTATTCTCTTGTTGTGACATATTTTGCGTTAAATAATTTAAACTCTTGTTTTTTGTGTGTGGGGGGGGGGGGGGGGGTTAAATCACTCTCGGCTTTCTTCTTCCATAGAAAGACTTGCACTTGGTTTTTACAGCTTGCTTTGTGTTCATTGGTGGAAAGTTCATCCTGTTTTCATCCAGAGTACATGTGCTCAATAAAGAAGCTAGTTTTTCTGAGCACAAACAATCCTTAAACTCATGCTTTACCTGGAGGTGATTCACTACTGACTTTTTGATGGCTCCCATTTGGCCTGTTCTGACATTGGTCCGGTCTATTTTATTTTAACATGGTCTAACAATTGTTATTTTACAATTGCTAGTAGTGGATGAACAGTTAATGAATGATCCCAAATACAAATTCATGCGGATGTTCGGCTTCTTTTTTATTTTTTAAAAATATTATTAAAGCCAAATCAAAAGTTCTTTAGTGGCTACATAATGATTAAAGAAGATATGATTTGCAGAGCTCATCCAAAAACTCTGTTCATTAACTGGTTAGTGCTTTGCTATGGCAGGTCAGAAAAAGACAGGCCCAGACCAGCATTGTAACTCAGCCCACGGCAGCATGTTGACTGGGAGCAGTTCCATGAGTTCATTTTTAGCGCTGGCCTTGAGTCTTAGTGGGTCTGCCTGGCAACACTTTAATCACTTAGGCCCTGTTTACACCTGGTATTAACATCCGTCTCGAGTGATCTGGTTCCAAGTGGTCATCTAAAGGATAATTCCGGTATTTAACACCTTGAGTCTATATTGTAGTATTGTAGTTGACTATAAAAGAATTGGCCATGGACCCATTTAACATTGGAGTCAATGGGCATGTCCGAAAATGTCATTAAAACAACCTTTAACATTAGTTTTCAAAACTGTGCAACTCACCGAGTGATTAGTGATGTTAGTTGATGTTCCAGAAACAAAAAGTGTTGCGAAATACAGTTTCTGTCGTGTTTTATTCGTCATTTTGTAAAATCCCATTGAATTCTGTTGAAGGACTGAGTGCTTGTTAATATAAATGCGCTACCGGAAACGGAAAGGGGGCTGTTTACATTTGGTCGATGTAGTCTTTTTGCTCGCTTCCGTTTCTCATAAGGCTAGCGAGCAGTTAACTTTACCGCAGTTTGACCGCACAAATTCTACCATATTGAAAGATGTGACCACTGACTGACCAGTGCAATATGAAGTTGAACTCAACTGTGACCGTGAGTGTCCCGCGAGACCTAAACATCGGTTATCGCCATCAAGTGGTCGTGAGTGTGCTAACGCTTCAGATTCAAATATTGAGCCGAAGTTACACGGTTGTGAAGTGTCTGAAAAAATAGTTCCACTATAGCAAAATAAACGGATTGGAATCATATTGCGACGATATATTGTTTATAATCATCAATGAACACCACTAACCACTCGGTGAGTTTAACAGTTTTGTAAACGAACATTATTGGCTGTTTTAATGACATTTTCGGACATGCCCATTGACTCCAATGTTAAATGGGTCTATGGCCAATTCTATTATAGTCAAAAACTCGAGAGAGGAACCATTGTCAAAAAAATGTTGTCCACCACTCTTGTTCATCCAAAACAAACTACAATATAGACTCAAGGTGTTAAATACCGGAATTCTCCTTTAACCAAGAAAGATAGCTGTATACACCTGGAATTGACGTGCGTCTGCTGTGGCAATTTGTGATTGCATCTCTTATAGAGTGAATGTCACTGCATGTTGATAAAGCACATCAAATATAAACATTTTAGTTGTAATGAGTAAAAGTTTCACTTGATCTCTGCTTATTGCTGTTTGAGTATGCTAATATCTTATTTCTTATTTATATTAACTGATATTTAATGATGCATGTTTCACATGATCTCTGTAACTGCATGAAGTATGCATAAAATAGTACGTGATGTCTTCTGATTTGTATATGTTTGGGCTTTTCCAGTTTTGTGTATTCAACATATTTTTAATTCCACTGAAGATGAGACCAAAAAGACACATCATTGCCATCCTCATGCATATACTTTTACACACACACAGACACAGGCAGGCAATAAAGACATTATATGCTATTATTTTAGGACAATAGTTTTTTACATTACGTTTTTATGTTGATAAATTGTTTTATACTGGTAAATCTTTTATATTTTGGACATTTAAATTAATAAATATTTTGACACTTTTAAAATGTTGGAAAATTTGTTGTTAAAAACATGGTTTATTCAGTTAGACTGTTTGTTCTTTTTGCATATAATTGTCAATTAATGCAAACTCTTTTTTTTTTTGACATGTAACACCTATATTTAGCATTATGAACTTGTGATTGGATTACCCAAGATCGATGTGTAAACTGTGTCTTAGTCACTTAAGCCTTTGATATCTCACAGTCCCTCACACCCACATGCACACTCTTGTGTTTTTTGTAACTAGATGGTTTCCATCTCATTGGTTTTTGTCATCATGTGCTAATGGAAGTCTGACTTTTTGTTCCAGGTCCAGGTGCCCCCACCTCATGGAGAAGGTTGGCAAGGTGTGGAGCAACCTGAAGAGGGGATGTCAATCTCTGCTCCACACAGATGGGGGTTCTCGCGTTGAAATGACACCACAGCTTCAACAGCAAACAGACATGGTATGCCACGTTGTGGACAAGGCCCAGGGAGACAGCACACTTGAGGCCGCCAGTCCCTCTAGCAGTGTGGCAGCACTCCCACAAGTGCCATGGAGGACCAGCGGAAGTGTGTCACGACGGGGCCATAACTGTGTAGCGGATGTACCCCAGATACTAGAGATCACAGTCGAGCAGGATACTGAAGATGCTCGTGCTCCCCTTGGAGCCCGCAGAGATTCTTATTCACGTCATGCACCTTGGAGTGGAAAGAAGAGACACTCGTGTTCCACTAAGGCCCAGAGTTCTCTGGAGACCACAGATTGTCGATCGAGCCGGTCTCGGCGCAGACATGGGACTGGTAGCAGCCGTGAGGAGTTGGAGTCGGGAGCAGCACGCTCACTACGCCAGCAGATCCATGATACAGTGGGCCTGTGCCTCCCATTGCGAGCATCCTCTCGAAACACTCACCTTCCTCCACCCAAGCGTAAGATACAAATTACGGAGCTGATGCTGGAGACGTGCCCCTTTGCACCAGGATCAGATCTGGCCCGAAAATGGCACCTCATTAAACAGCACACTGCACCGGTCACAGTGACAGCAGTTGATTCGTCCTCGGATGCCCCTGGTGCTGCCTGTGCATCACCGGAAGATGAGGAGGAGCGCTTGCGAGAAAGAAGGCGACTCAGCATCGAGGAGGGTGTGGACCCACCTCCAGATGCCCAGATCCACTCAGTGGAGGCCATCACAGCCCCCCTAGCTTCTCTTTATAAGCTGGGACCTAAGCTGGCCCCTGGAATCGGTGAGGGCCTAGGTGACAGCCAGGGGGCAACAGCAGCTAACTGTGACTCTGAGGACGACGACACCACCACTCTTTGCTTGCAAGCTCGCAGGCCCAAGCAGCGGCACACTTCAGCTGAGGGCCACCTGAGCAGCAAGCAACCGGGGCCTTGGAAAGTGCACACCCAGATCGACTACATCCATTGCTTGGTTCCAGATCTGCTGCAGATCACAGCACTTCCCTGCTACTGGGGTGTGATGGACCGCTACGAGGCTGAAGCGCTGCTGGATGGTCGGCCCGAGGGCACCTTTCTGCTGCGAGACTCAGCTCAAGAAGACTATCTGTTTTCCGTTAGCTTCCGCCGCTACGGCCGTTCGCTGCACGCACGCATCGAGCAGTGGAATCACAACTTCAGCTTTGACGCACACGACCCCTGCGTGTTCCACGCAGCCACCGTCACAGCCCTCTTGGAGCACTACAAGGACCCTAGTGCTTGCATGTTCTTTGAGCCGTTACTCACTGTGCCTCTGCACCGGACCTTCCCATTTGGCCTGCAAAGCCTGGCTCGAGCTGCCATTTGCAATGGGATCACCTACGATGGCATCGGGGCACTGCCACTGCCCCCTGCTCTGCAGGACTACCTCAGGGAGTATCACTATAAGCAGAGGGTGCGTGTACGCTGGCTTGAGAGGGAGCCAGTCAAGGCCAAGTGAGGCAGGCCCAGATACTTCTCAGCTCTCCAACAGGAGTAGTCCATTCAGCACTTTGCAGAAGTGGAGGAATTACAATTTTTTTATTTCTTTCTGGGGGGTTGGATGTTCGGGGGTGGAGGTATGAAAGGAGGGACCTGAAACTGAACACAATATATAAGCTTCTATCATTTTTTTTTGTTTTTTTTTATCATCACACTAACAAGCAAAGAAATTACAAATACAGTGGCTCTCCAGTGTGCACATTTCACTACAGCTTATGGACTAGGATGACACAGCAGAGGTCTTGGTCAGATTTTCCCTTCTCCCTCGGTTCCCACGGCCCTGCTCTAAGGGGGATCTGCAGATGCAGCCTCCACTCTTTCACGGCTTGACTGTGGTTTTATAGCCATTTCTGTTCACCTCCCTGCCTGCCCTTAATTCCCTTGCGTTCAAATTGCATTGTTAATGTTTATTCAAAGTAATATTGTGGACAAATTCTGAGGGGAGGGGAAATGAAAGATATTGTTCAAATATTGCTTTTTCCAGCTTTTTTCATCATCTTTAGCTTTCATGGTGCTCTGTCAGTGGTTCCCATGGTAACGTTCTGTGCTCATTCCGTGGTTAGAGGCGTTCTGGAGCAGGAAATAGAAAGGCTTTCACCCTGCTCATGGAGAATGAGGCAGTGAGATCCATGAAACATGGATTGACCTTAAACTATGTATCTAGACAGATTTTGGGAATGCGCTGCAGTGAAGAGAAGGGCTCTGTAATGTTTAGCTTCCTTGCGCTTCCGGGAAGCGATAAGGATGATGGTGCACAACATGATGTGGTGTGATGTGAGAGCGCTTGGTTTTCAAAAAACATTGTTACTCACACTCTGTGTTCTGTTGCTGTCAATATGTTTTGTAATCATTAATTCCTATCACTAATTGCACAGGGGTGGGGGGGGTGACTAATTCTGTATCGTCTTTTTTTGTATTGTTGTGAATGGTCTATCAGTGCCCTTGAAGTTGGGCACTGATTAAGAGCACTTTAACTTAACTGTGCTTGTGTTAGTGGGTGCAGCAGAGGCGATACATAAACCTGCTATGCTGGGACCATTGTTGTTAGGCATAAACACCCTCCTGTATACAGGAATAAACACTCTACACTCACTTTGTTTATCCCACATTGCTCTAGACAGGACAGGACAGTAGGTTTTGAGGTGACCCCGTCAGTGCCATCAGATTTGGGTCAAGCTGACTTGCTTTGTGAGACCTGCTTGATTTAAATGATTTTAATAATTGATGAATAATCTTTAGTACATATAAGGTTAGCAGATTCTTTTTTTTTTAAGCGACTAGGAGAAAGGTTCGGGATTTTAATACATGGAGTAAAATCACATTGTTGGCCCCCTAGGCCAAGACCAGCTTATTGATCACTTTATAATCAGTCAGATCCACACTTGAATTTCTTTGAATACAATGAGGGATTCCAAATAGTAAGTATAGAGAAAAAGGACATATTTATAACTCTTGTGCTGTTTGCCCCAATTGAAAAAAAGATACGATCACTTAAGCCAGCGATTCCCGATTCCTGGGGTGGGGGGGTGCCAGGACCAAGATTGGGAACAGCTGACTTGAGCAGATACATTTAAAGCGTTAAGTACATCATGGTGCATTCAGTGGATTTGTTACTAATAGTGGTCCAATTGGAAATAAATGTTTTCCAATGACCGTTCGAGTGTCAGTGACACCATTAGACATCCTCTTCATGGGCCTGGTGCTGATGTGAGATGTATTTTGAATAGTGCTAGGGATATAACTATTGATCCCCACATCTTTCTGACTTTTCAATTGATGAGATCAGGTAGAACTGCCAAATGCAAAGCTCAGGCTCGCAACACCTTAACAGCAGGGTAGTACAGTGCAAATATAACCAGCTTTGTGTGTGTGTGTAAGTGTGTGTGTAAGTGTGTTGCACTGACTCTGACCTCAGTCAACCGTATGAGACTTCTGCTGACATGAAAAGTTTGTTATACGCTCCTCCCAGGCAACACTAATCCACAGTCTATCCTGATGCATTTAAAGTCGTCTTCCTGCACATTATCCTATCGAGTCTTTTTTTTTTTTTTTCTTGCACAAGAAAGGATGTCAGGATCATCCTGGGAAGAATTCAAAGACTTGAGGAGAGAACTTTGGGGTGACATCACTGCAACCACTGCGTGGTTTGATCTCCCTCACCACACCATCTCTTTCTGTTGGGTGTGGGTGAAATTTGTGCAATTTAGACAGAGCCTCGGCTTGTATGATGGTTGTGAAGCAGGTTTCAGGTTGACATGGCATCTGAAGGGGCCAGCTGTCCTGCTTACTGCTCAACTGTAAAAGTGTCATGCTTGGCTTCGCTCCAGACACTCCTCACTGCACTAACCCATGAAACTTGACGTGTACCTACCTATACCTGTGTACCAATTATCATCAGGGGTGGAGCATTTGCTCAGTCAAATAGGGGCGGAGAAGAGGATCATGGTGCCTCTTCTCTCCCCCCTATAGTTGTCCCTAGTTTTACTAAAGGCATAATGGATTAAAATGGATAGCTATCACACATATATAAAATTAAATATTTTTTAATATTAGTAATTTCATAAATGCAATAATCTTCTTGGGCTTGGCTATAATGGTGAAAACTGATGTGAGTTGTCTGAGAAATAGGTCTCCTTTGAAATTGTCTTCAGGTTACAATCATTCTATTCACATTACGACAACATAGGATGTTGGTGCAGTGTGTTCATGAAGGTGTGTGAGAGAAACTAGATAAATGTGACCAAAGGTTTAAGTTTGGTGAAAAATTGTCAATGTGATGGCTTTCTCACAAAAGAAAGCTGCTAAAATGTTCCAAGATAAACATTTCGAAGTAAAAAATGATCTAGGTTTAGACCCTAAAGGTGCAAATTGGCTCACTGTATGGATTAATTAACTTTCAGAAGTGCCTTTTCTTAAATACTTCACCCTTTCCTCAAGTAACCCAGCTTTAGTGGTACCCAGTCTGGTTAATTTGCATCTTGCAGCAAATTAAAGCAAAATGCAACACAAACGTATGCATTAGTTTTGAGTTTTTATACAAGTTTGTTGTTGAGTGCTGAAAGAAAAATCAAAATATCACGAAGAATTTGTGAACGAAAAGCTTTTATTCCCCCCTGTTTTAGGATCCAAGTTGTTACGGTCTGGATTTGCTGTTTATCTGTTCACCAGAACAGTAGAGTTAAATGTGATTATGAAATATTTGTAGTCCATCAGGTGTATGATTGACTCAAGTGATCGGTCAGCACATGTTAATGTGCGTAGATGGAGACTATCACAGAAGGCCACAAAGCAAGATGAAAGGTTCATGATTCTCAGATGTGATACTAAGGCTTAGATTGGCAGTGTGCGGCCTCACGATATTACCTGTCAATGGCCTAGCTGGAGAATTTCTTCTAGAAAATAATAATACTATGTTAAAATGTTAGAGAGAATGTTGCAAGCCATTTTGTGTGCAGAGCCTTGCACATTACCAACAGGAAACGTTTTCTGTTCATTGTTTGATATGTTCCTGTACACAAACTATAGGGAGATTGTGTTCAGCAATGTTTTGACAGAAATAAAAGACGTGCTGACATGTATTAAATTCAGCTGGATCTGTTTCAGATTCAATAATTCACAAGAATCACCAAGGTAACTGTGTTACCTTAAAGTTTGAATGGGCTGAAGGTGAGATTTAGGACTGGGTGCCAGGATGACAACACTTGACAATGATTACACTTAAGATGACTCTTGCGCCACCCATGACCTGCCTCCGAATTTCTGATTGGACTCTTTGGGACAAGCCCCTCAAGACACTTGCTGAAACATGCACCATGGTTCTGGAGTGACATGGATATCACGGTCTCTCACCATCTTATGTTTTAATTTTTTTTTATACACTGCCCAAGGTTTGTACTGTACGATGTAATTACTCGCACTCAATGTCCTCTCTCTTATCTTTCCTTCATTCTCTCTTATGTACAGTTAATGGTCCCTACTCCCAGGCTGTTACTAAGTTGCTCTGTTGTATTATTTTTTTGACTTTGGGTTACAGTTTGCTGTTTTTGGGGGCTCCACATGCCCCTCTTTCACCAGTAGCTGTCACTCTTGGTGCTCTTGGCTTATGCTTCATTGTCTTAATATTCAAAATAAAAGTGTTGTATGTGTAATCGGTTATCCTGTTTTCCTTTTTGCATTTAGCGCACACACCAGATTGGATCATCATTTGATGTTGAAAATTGTCTGTGAAGTTTAAATGCCACCTCAATTAAATGTTTTGATATCAGTTTTCAAGTGGTGGATATTTTTTTAGTTCTTGAAATGATATTCTGGATGCTAAATTAATCCTGAAAATTTTAACTGTTTTTGTTTAATTTTATATTACAACTTAAGTGCTAAAAATAGTCAATTGCCATTTTTAGTTGGCTTTTTGTACTTAGCCTACTAGCTTAGCCTTGTGCTAACAGGTTAAAAAAAGCACTTTTGGTTAGCTAGAAGAATTAAGATATGAAAATGTTACATTTATGATCAAACATTGAGAAAATGGCTCTTGCATGAATGCAACTAAAGGAAGTGTCAGGTTATTTTTATCTGCAGTGTGTTCT
Source organism: Phoxinus phoxinus (assembly GCF_949152265.1). Classification (NCBI taxonomy): domain Eukaryota; kingdom Metazoa; phylum Chordata; class Actinopteri; order Cypriniformes; family Leuciscidae; genus Phoxinus; species Phoxinus phoxinus. The sequence goes on from NC_136896.1 coordinate 13,562,750, forward strand.
GTTCAAGTCAGGTAAAAATAGTAATAGGTGAAGTTTATCTGCAGCAGACCTCTGAATAACATTTATTGAGGAAGGTAGGATGGAGGTGTGAGAAAAAGATGTAATCTCTCAATCTAATGCATTAGTCACTTCAAACCAGTATTGTGTAATGCACTTCTTACCGATTCTGCATTAAACCTACAGTACGTTCCATGTGTTTTCAGTCCTCTGTCCGGGACACTTGAGGTCAAGTGGGTAAATGTGTAGGGACCTGCAGGAGTTCAGCATGGTTGGAGCCTGCCTTAAAGACACTGTACTGAATTATAAATATACCCAGACATCTGGGCTTCGCAACGGTTTGAAGTTCACAGTAAGGTCCTCATGATCTTGTGTTAGCCACAAATGAATAACTTTGACATCTGGTTCATCTGGTCTTGTCATCCAGCAAGGTAAGAAAAGAATAGTCAACCTTTTTTAGCAGACAAGCCACCCAAACAGTTCGTTATTTTAAAGATTCTTCCTGTCCTCTGCTAGTTATTTTGACTTGGAAAAAGAAAAATCCTGTTAATTTACCTTCAAGGCATCTCTAATGCTCAGTTCTACCCCCTTGTGGTTAAAAGTAGCCTACCTTTCAAGCAGCCTGTTCTGCAAGTTCATAGAAAAAGTTATTGGTCACTCGCCTCTTATTGCTGGGCCCAACACTGCGATACTATAATATGTTGTCGGTTCATCATTCAGGCTTTGTCTGTTTTACAGAAATGGGGAGGGCATGGGTCGGGTTGCATTCTCTCCTCAGCACGCGACACATTGTCTGGCTGGATCTTGAGACATCCATGTAGTGGGCAGTGAGTGAGTTACCAAACGTGCAGTGACAATAGTAGACCTATTTATCAAACATCAAGGTTGTCCGTTAACATGTTTTCTTATCTAAAAGGTGGTTGGACTGAGGTTGATATAGTAACTTCCAAGAAGTCTGTGCTGACAGGAACAGGTCACATTTGAAGTTAATTGAGTTTTGATGTGAAGAGCTTTTGCCATCTGAAATGCTGCACTAGTCTTACATGCAATATTGTTTAAATACATACATTATAAAGAGCCTACTTTTTCTGGGTAAGAAAAAAAACTTGATCATGACTTCTTAAAGTTACAGATAACATAAAAACGAATATTCGATCTGTTTTTATTGTTTTTTTCCGATTATGTAGGCCCTATGTCTGTCCGCCGTTATCGGGAACGTTGTAGCCTAAGCTACTGGTCAATTTTCCATAGAATTACAACGAGGGACTGATTTCACGCTTCAAAAAGGACGGAAAGGCACCATAAAGTGTCAAGATATAATTATGTCTTCTGACGGCATTCATATCTTACCGAAATGTATGTCGTTATTCGTTTCGCAAGTAGCCTAGGCTATAACGAACAAATCATTATTTGACCCAGATTCCGTTATTGAACCGTTTTGATTCATTCACGAATCGGACTGATCCGGTTCTCAAGTTTAATTTGACAGCAGTGGTATAGGCCTAGGCTACTGAAGGGAAATGTTGGCCAATAGCTTCAATTTCGAAAATTATAATAGGTACAATAGCCTACCACAATAATATTATTATGAAAAAAGAATAGGCCTATGCACTAGGTCATATGAACCACTATATAGGCTACAAATATATTTTTGTGACCATTTTGAAGCCTCGGTTGCGATTCGTATGGGTTTGAAACGACATGAGTAAGTTTGAGATACGTGGTTTCGAAGTCTTCATTATTTGTGTTTCCTTTTGTGTCCAGCAGGTGTCGGTACAGTAATGGGAAAAGACAGAGAGGGCCTCGTTTATCAATCTAACGTAGAACTAGCTCAGAAATCACCTTACGACAGGGTTCACCTGTGATTCATGAAAACATCGCATGTCGCCAAATCCCATCTTATGAATGATGCACGTGGCTAAAAAAAAAACGTTATTTAAATCTCACGGCCCAAAATTGAGAAGCCTTGTCCCTAGAGGGCCAGGCCAGGAAAAGGATGCAATCTCATGAAAAAGAAATGGATCTTAAACACCCTTTAACCTCCTAATTACAAACATATATACAATTTATCAACACAATTTAAATACCGGTAGCCTAAATAAAATGGAACATTTGCAAACATTATAAACTATAGGTTTTATTTCCCCCTAAATTTAACAGTAGAAAAGAACAAAAATGTAAGCTACAATAAGTAGGCCTATAGCTGTAAAATTAAATTATAAAATAAAAGTGGGCTATAGTGGCTTTCATTAGGCTATAAAAAACATACAAATGTCAAAATAAAATGAATTTATTTAAAGTAAAACGGCACAAATCCGAATGTTTCCATTTTCGCTATGTACAATTATGTTGCTAATTTATTATGTAGCCTAATTAAACCAAGGTTTTTAAATCTTTTAGATCCCACGGACCCCCAAATATGATCATCCCTGTGTCAGGGACCCCCTCCTGTATAAAGCATCTGTCTTTTATAAACACCCAATTTATACACATAAAAATTAATTTTATAAATCTTATTTTAAAAAAATCAGTTACATTATTAGCCTATATATTTTGTTCTGTAGTAATGTATTATTATATGTGTTATTTGTTTTTTGTTTATTTATTTAATTTTAATCAAATATTTATTTATTTGTTTGTTTATATTAATCACATTTTTATTTTATTGATTTTAATCTAATTTAATAGATAAATAACCAACTAATAATTTTTGCTCAGGTCATTCACACACACACACAAAAACTGATTTATTTAGATCTAATTTATAGCTTTTTTTTCCCCTTTTTTATTTAATCTTTTTTATTTATTTATTTTTTACATGTTTTTTCTAGACTTTGTCCATGGTTTGAAAACCCCTGATGTAAACAAGGCTTTGTACTTCATTCGTGTTCCACTATCCACTATTGAACTTTTATGTTTGGTTGACTGCACTTAACTTTGATGATGAATGGCGGAAATGTCAAGGCTAGAACTGATATGTTGTAGCCTATGTGCCATTTTTTTTTTCTTTCTTTTTTTCTGTTAACCTGTTACCTGTTAATTATTTAAAGTCCCCTTGTGGTGAAAATCAAGTTTAATGTTGTTTATATGTCTATGTGGTGTTTTAATATGCTTTAAGACAAACCATGTGCAAATTCATAGATCAACTTTTCTCTTTAAAACTGCAGTGATCTAAAATCCCAATGCAGTTCGAAATCTCTGGTGTTTCTGACGTCACAAACTACTTTGTAACCAATCATGTCAACGTGCCAGCGGGCTTTAGCATATCAAAGAACTAGCAGAGGAGTCTGGAGAGATGCCAGGTGATGCTAGGTTATCCCGATATTTTCATTTGCTTAGATTTAGCGATATAGCGTATAGCCTACGGTGTTATGATTAACTATAGCCTTTCTCTACTGACGTTCTGAGTTGTTCGTTTCTGATTATTGTTATAAGGCTGCTATCTGACTCTGAGATAGCGATTTGTGATAGATTTGTGGTATTTTTAATGGGTCACAGACACCCATCTATAAAATAAAATAAAATTGACATAGGCCTACTAATCTTGTCGTTTAACGGTTAATGAGCTTCGGTTGTCGGTCTAGAAAATAATCGTAATGAACAAAATGCTCTCATAATTCACCAGATTTACTTTGTTCGCAAAGTTCACGCAATTTAAAAACTTGCGTACACGAGCTGAGAACTGACTTGAGATTTAATCGTAGTTGCTAACGCTCACGTCCATATTGATAAATGACAAGTTTTGCGTGGAAATGACCGTTCACCAAATTTTCTGTTGTAGGCTACGTTTGTTTGGTAAATGAGAGCCACCACTTCTCCGTCGCAATAAGGGGATAAGGGCTGCATGTTGCTCTGATGCCATATCTTTACTATTGAAGTAAACTCTTTGACCCTCCTTGTCCCATCTTCTGTCTTTCCTTCTGTTGTTCATTGGTAACATATGTGGCAGGTTGATGTGGACCAAACCATTTGGAGTGTTAGTATGCTGATATTTTCTTTGGATGAAAAGCTTACGATATAAAAAAAAAAATGACTAGGATCTTTCACTCTGTCTCTCCTGCCCTGGTTATATCATTCCCACCCTCTCCTGTACGTTATCATTTCTCCCTCTCTCTCCTACACTCCTCCATTATGTGATTAGTTTAACTCTTTCCTCGTTGGCTCAATGTGACTCAGCATAACAGCTCACACTCGTACTAGTCCATGATCTGCTCACTGTATGTGTGTGCCTGAGTCAGTTGTGTTTCATAATTATGGTAGGAATACAATATTTTATGCCTTTTCCAAGACCTGGGATCAGTTCAAAGACACAGCTTTGTAGAAAGCATGTCAAAGGCTGAGAGAGTGGTCAACTGTAGACCAAGTGTTCTCAAGTCAATGTCGCAATGCAGCTGCTGCACGGATGCTGTTGCTTAGCAACCAGCGCATCACCAGAAGCTGATCATAGTTATGCAAGTCCCTTCTCTCTTTCTGTCTGTCCCTCTTGATTCATCTTCATTTGTCTCACCTCTGGGCTTTCTTCATTAGGGTCTTTTTTGTTGTTGTTGCCAGATCTGCCCTAAAGTCTGTTTTAATGTTGATGACAAACATTTGTCAGTCCGACATAAAGATTGCCCAGGTACATCACAGACTCATGGACTTTGTGATGGGTGGATTGGATGCAGATTGTGGGAGTAATTGTCTAAATAGGGAAGATTTAATTTTTAATTCTGTTATGTGTGTGTTGCATGTTGTGTGTCAGCTTGTCTATGGACTTTAGACCTCTTTATCAGATCAGACTAGTGTCCCGATTAACTAACTGCTAGTTGCTGAGCAACCACTCATGATGGATTAATGTTTCTTGTAAAACTGAACAAACAATCAGATAAAGAGATGTCATATAGACAGTCAGATGGTAATAATTAGATTCTTACGTTATAGTCAGATAGAGGGGATGTGGTATTACCCCTCAGTTGAAATCGTGTTTGTATCGCCGACACTGATCTGGGTGGTTGAGAGGTCATTGCTATGTTGTCCTATAGTACTTTGCTAGGTCAATGCTTGGGTGTTCTGGGTTTACAGTTGTAAATTAGCTTTATTGGCTAAATTAACAGACTTTCAGCTATTTGCAATGAACAATTCAAACAAAAGTAATTGAAATAGCCCAACACAACAACTAGGTAAATGGATAAAACAACAAATATTGGTTTCCCCAAATTCAACTAAAAATCCAACTTTTATTAATGACTTCTGCAGTCTCGAAATTATTCAACCCCTTCATGGCAAGCATCTTTGGCCAGACACCAGCTTCTGGGAGTGTTTCTGAGGAATCGTAGCCCATTCAATGGCCTCCAGTTCAGTAATATTTTTTCAACTGCCTTCTTTAAAACCCACCAGAGATTTTCTATGGGGTTCAAGTCAGGTGACTGTGATGGCCACTGTAGAATCTTCCAGGGACTTCTTCTGCAACTTGGTGGAATTTGGAGTATGTTTGGGATCATTGTCCTGTTGGAAGGTCCAATGACGCCTCTGCTTCAGCTTCCTCATTGACGGCATGCAGTTTTCTCCTAGGATTTCCTGATACTTCAATGAATCCATCTTGCCTTCCACACTCTGCAGTTTTCCAGTGCCAGAGGATATAAAGCAGGTCTAGAGCATCACCGATCCACACCATGCTTGTAGGCAAAGGGTTCTTTTCAGCATATGCTTCATTCTTCTTCCTTCAGACATACAGCTGATCCAAAGAGCCGTAAAGTTCCAGTTTTGTTTCATCGCTCCACAGAAGAGAATCCCAAAACTTATGTGGCTTATTTATATTATTTTGAGCAAATAAATTTTGCCAATAAACCTGATTTGCAATGGGGGTTGAATAATTTCGATTACAACTATGTACTGTATATACACTCTAAAAAATGCTGACTTGTAACTCATGTTTGGGTCAAATATGCACAAACCCAACCATTGGCTTTAAAAATGTAAACCAAACATGGGTTAAAACAACCCAGAAGTTTTAGTGTACATAGATGCCTCATTAGTGGATGTTTCTATGGGCTATACTGTGTGTCTGCAACCGGAGTGATACGCATGCTAGACCGTCTGGAAAATTGGGAGCTTTGTCCCACCTCCTGCACGATGTATGTAGCGTTCTGCATTTCTTTTTTTCTTTTCTTTTTTTATCCTTCTCTGAAATTAAAATACCACAATAATAAATATAATACTAAAAATACTATTGGCATTTTAAAATTAATTTATGCAGCCGCCATGTTCTAGCTAGAGCGGAGAAATAACCAACCAATGCATTCGTAGAGAGGGATTTTTCCACTAATGACGACTGGACGGAGTAAAGGAACCAGTGTGGACCTCGTCAAAACTCGTTAAATATATCTACACCAGCCAAGACCTCTTCATGTACTGGACACATGATTGTAAACCTGTCAGAATGTGATTTGTACCTACTAGCCTGTTATTCAGGTCATTATATTTCATAGACTGAATTGGCCCCGTAGATAAAATGTAAAATTAGTAAATCAAATTGTATCACTCGAACCTGGCCGAATTGAATGCCATTCACAGAGCCGGTCACGATTAACAAAGCTTATTGACGATTTAAAACGTTATCATCCAACGTAATGGCAAATAGGCTTTCTAACTAATGTAAATCAATATTTACGTAGTATAATAGTAGTACATTTATCTCTCCACGCGTGTGCCGCGCTGTCCCACAAAATCAAATCTACTGTCCTGCAACAGAGCAATAATCAGGTGGTCACCCTACATGTATGAATATCTTTATCTGCAATAGACTTCAGTTGCAACAGGCGTTAGCTAACATGACATTAAAAAGTTACCCAAAAAGGTTATCCCATTTCTCCAGGAATTTAAATCTCAGGGGGGTTTTTTTGCAACCAGAGGCTGCGCAATTCTGTGGCATCTTGGAAAACTCATTGATTTTTACTGTGAGTGACTTAAGTATCTGTAATGTTGACCGTTCCAAGATGGACGACCTTTCGAAGTGTCTAGAGCGATCAAATGTGGCATCTACATATATGATTCTGGGTAGTTGCTGCTTTCTAGATTATCTGAATGGTTGCTACAGTTTACTAGGTGGTTACCAATGCATCACACCCAACTGTGTGATATTCTGGTGTCTATATACAATTTAGATGCAAGTTTAGAAATTTGCACAAACCCCTATTATTATGAACAGTAATAATAGTAAGGTCAGCCTTAGCAAACACCAGTAATAAATTGCAGTAAACACAAAACAAATAATTAATAATTGTATGAGTTCTCCTTTAAGATTTCCAGTAGGATCTTCATCTCTCGGAAGCTCGCAGCAGTGAGTAGACAGAACATCTTCACGTCCTGCTGCTCTGTGGGCAGCCTGCAGGACCATGCTCATCTTCTCCTTCGTCACAGCTCTCCCTTTCTCTCTCATCTCATCCCCTCCCGTCCTCTCCTCGCCCAGTGATGGTGAATCAGGCCACCCACTTGGGTGCTCTGAACTAGAACAGCAGCCTACTTCTCAGTATAATTAGAGCTAAAACCAGAGAGGTGTGTGTGTGTGTGTGTGTGTGTGTGTGTGTGTGTGTATGAGTGAGTGAGTGTTAAGGGAGAAAAGGTGGCCTTGGACGTGTCACTTTGTCTTGAACTTTGAAAAGGCTCAGCTTTTTCTAGGAAGGGCGAGAGAGCCGAGGCTGCTAATTCCAGTGTGAACAGCGGAGTGACAGTAAAATACATATCCATCTCTCTCTCTGCAGGAGTTTGCGGTGGATGGGTGTGATTAAGAAGATTACGACCCCTTCGAGTGGGCCTACAGAGCCGAGGATTGCGTGCACAGCTGGTGATGGGGAGAAGGAAGCTGTGGAAGGAGATTGAGATAAAGCTGGATGGACAAGAAGCTTAGAGCAGACTGGCCTCCTTTGCAAGAAGCACTTCTCTTCACACATTTTTGTTTCATAATGGGGGTCAGTGAGTGCAGTAGAGTTGGATTACATTAGCGCAGTATTGTGGGCCAGGCTTTTGCAGCACACATGCACATTACATGCGAGCAATACAAATTAAAAATAGGTGAACAGCAAATTGCTTTCAGATAATAAAATGGTTCAACTTATGATTATGAGGTCACAGGGGAGCAAAACATTTGGGCACATCTGATGTTCCTCTTGAGCATTAGTGTTCCTTTTTAATACGATAGCATGTTAATGGAAGGATGTAGAATATTGGGGGGGAAATGCGAGCACATAAAACTGTGTGGATAATGTGTTATGAAATGAAACTGCATGTTTCTGTACTATACACTCTGAATAGTTAATGTTGGTGCTTGTAAAAGTATTTATTTAGTTAGAATACTTGTGTTTTGAATGATTGTCAATGGAGAAAGATGCATTTTCCAGCCCGATGACATCAGCAGGGGCTAATAGAGCCCCTTATATACGAGTGAAATTAATTATCGAACGAGAAAAAAATGTAGGGCGGATTTTGTAGGACTTGATTTTGTCCATTGTGAATTGATTGGATCATTAGATTATTTGTGTTTGCTAATTGCTGTGATCTCATGTGAGTGACGGGTTGCTGGAGGGGAGGAATGTCCCGCCTTCGCTCCATTGCACACGCCATCAGAGAAGGGTTGCCGTTGTAAGAGGGAGGGGGCCATTTAAAATACAAACACAATATTTCACAAAAAAATAAGAATGGTCAATTTTGAGTTCATGATGAGGGATAAAAGGAAAGGAACCAAAAAATGAAACATCTGTCATATTTTACTCACTTTCATTGTATGGACAAAAAAATAGAATGGAAGTCAGTGGGAACCGAAACAGTTTGGTTACCAATCCTCAAAATAAGTGTTTCAGTTTGCATTGACCTCCATTCTATAGACAAAAAAAGTCAGTGGGAACTGAAACTGCTTGGTTACCAACATTCTTCAAAATGTTATTTTATGTTCCACAGAAGAGAAAAAGACATACAGGTTTGTAACGACACGAGGGTGAGAAAATGATGACCACTTCTGATTTTTGGGTGGACTATCCCTTTAAAACAGACAGTGTGATTTCCCTCACCTGACTGCAGATGGTACATATATCTAAAACTCTCTGCTTCACATTAGTGCCTTTATTAGCTGAGCGGTTTTGATGCTGCTTCGTGAAGTCTGACGTTTATCAATCTCTTGATCGGTAGTTTTAGGTTTACATTTTTGTGTACGGATGCTTTTTGCGTCTCAACCAGCAGAGGGAACTAAAGAGCTCTGTGATGGAAACAAAACTTTTGAGGGAAGTAGTGTGAGATGTTTCTGCAGGTGTATGATGTGTGTTTGCATACTTCCTGTCTCAGCACGTTTGTTGTTCAAAGTGCCTCTATTATCTTCAACCTTCTTAATATCTTTAACCTTTTTTGCTTTCCTACTCCATTCAATGTGCAGTCTGACTACCACCCAACCCCCTCTGTTGTCCTTCTAGCTCCACAGTTAAGACAGTAAGAAAGACGGGATAAGAGGAATATTATAGCACACATCCGAAGATACTCAGACTGAATGGTTGAACGAAGTGATATATATTGCTGTGTATGTGTAAGTATATATATAGTGTCTGTATTTAAAAATGCATATACGGTAGTTCAGATTTTTTTTTTTAATAAGAGACCAGAAACTGCACAAGCTGAAAACACAAGCTGAAAGCATCTGTTTCAGTAACAACAGTTTTTACATTTGTGACGCAGCACAGAACCAAGCATAACCTATATTTAATGTAGCTTGTGTAAGTATTGTAATGAAACTGCTCTGACACACATCAATGTTGAGGATCCAAGAGCAGTTGTTCAAGGGATAATCCAGAATCGTAAATCCATATAATAGGCACATGGTCAAACACACAGGCAAACAATCCAAATAGACATGGTAATCCAAATAACCAGGTAAAAGAGTCAAATAAAAACACAAGGAACCAGAGTAGTGCTCAGAATTGAAATATGACAACAAAAAAGACTTGGCAATGAATAATTGAATTGACCAGGCTTATAAAGGTGTAGCTAAACAAGGTAATGACACACAGGTGGAAGTAATCAGGGCTAATGAGTCCTGGCAATGGGTTATGGGATATGTAGTCCTCAGTGCGATAACTAAGACGGAAGGAGTGCCCTCTTGTGGAAATCAAGGGCAATCCAGCTGGTGAATGTAAAAAGTATATATTATTATTATTATTATTATTATTTTGAATTATATATATTAAGAGACAAGAAACTGCACAAGCTGACAATTTGCGTTTGCTTTTGTAACCCGTTTTTACTTTAGTGACGCAGCGCAGAACCAAGCGTAACCCATATTTAATGTAGCATGAGAAGTTTTTCCTCACATTGTGTCATTTCATTCATGGTTTTTGAGGATAAGGGCATGTCAGACAACCATTTGCCTTATCTGTCTAGTTTGACAGATGAATTCAATATCAGAAAGAGCTTTATTTCCAAGTATGTTTACACACACAAGGAATTTGTTTTGGTGACAAAGAGGCTTCCAGTGCGGTAGGAAAGTACAGACATAGTGCAGATATACATAGGAATTATTTATAAAAAGGAAATATAACACAATAATAATATGAAAAATAATGCAATATAGTACAGTAACATATATATTTATATGAATGTACAGATATGTTATTTAAAGGTGTACAGTTTAAGATATTATTTACAGATGTAAAATTTTGAGATGTTATGTAGCTACAAATAGACAGTTATGATAGATGAATTTGTGTTTTTGTAAATTTGCACGGGGAATCGTTTTCCCCTAAAAGTTGATAAAGTTGATATATATATTTAGTTGCAGTTTAATATTTGCACTCAGCTGTTCAGAACAGAACTGCGGCCCACCAAAACTACTGATATAGTTAAAGGATACAGTTTCCATCCATAAAATATCGGAAATGTTAATTGCAGTCTCTATTCATCTTGGTTTTTTTGGAACCATAGTACCAAGAAGCAGCTTGTGTTCAATAAATATCATGAGCATCTTCTGAAGCTTGATCTCATTTCTCTCAGTGTGCATTTCAAATCACAGGACGGAGCGTTCTTCTTCACCCTCTCTTTTCTTTCCCTCTGACCTATTTTTGATCTTCTGTGCTGTTTTCCACTCCATGCCAGATTAACATTTCACCAAGCAAGACGAGTGGAGACAAGGAGAGAGCAAAATCTAAGATGAAATGACAGCTCTATACGCCCCCCCTCTCCTCGCTTTTCAACTCCGCTGCCCTGGTCTCCACCGCTCTTCTGCTTTCTTCCTCTCTCCTTTCATCTGCTCTCCTTCCATAATCCAGTCCTCCTTTATTCAACTTGGTCACCCGGCTTCAGATAGCCAAAGAGACCACAAGAAACGTGCAGGGGCTGTTTTTGCAATTCATTTGTTGCCGTCGTCATTAACATTTCAGCTTGAGCGAGTGCTTTTCTTTGTGGGAGAGAGATGGGAGTTTAAAACATGGATGAGAGCGAATTCTCACAGTGAATAATAATAGGTCACGCTGGAGGAGAGAATGGAGGAGTTTCATCACCTTGCTTTTTCTTTTCTCCTCTCCACTCTGATGTGCTCAGGCTGCAGTTATCACTCACGTAACACGACGGAAAAGTTTGATCATACGCATCGCAAAGCCAGCAATGAATCTGGACATTTTTGCTAAATCTGCTGTGACACAGATCTGCCCTGATTTCTGTCATCAATAGCGATGGATTGGCTTTGCGATGTGAGGAACAGGCAGGGAAATATTTCAAAGCACATCTGCCTCAATGGATTTCTGTCTCCCTCAGTTCCTTCCTGTATGCCTGTGCTAATGAATGCATGCATGCATTAAACACTTGCACAGCAGCTGTACTGTCAAGGGAGAGAAACTGCATTTTACAACCTTATGACCAAGCACCCCCCCCCCCCCCCCTCCCCCCATCTGTTTCAGTGACCTCACAGTTGCTAGGGTAACGGGGATTCCTAGCTCATGGATGGATCTGATTGGTTCCGAGATTGAGAGGATCCTCTAATTGGGTCAAAAGCACGAATAAGAGAATACACGAGATGTAACCAAATTTGCATGTGGTAATTTATGTTTGTGTGAATGTGTACTGGCACTGTAACCACTGACTCATAATGAATTCTTTTATTTTATTACCTTGTTACTATTGGTGTTCTTTCAGCTCAAGCCTTCCCTAGAACATTGGTTCAAATGTGCTGGTAAGCCAGGCTGATTATAAAGTAGTAAACAGCCAATGGCACATGATTGTGGGCCACAGCTGTTTTGTGTTTGCTCCATGAGTTTCTACAGCCTCATTTCGGGCAGATTCTCACTGTTCCTCCCAGAATCCTCAAGTGGGTCAACTCAAACAGATTGGTGTTTACAAAGCTAGTGCATGAAGCAAAGATGCAGGACAATAAGTGATATAAGATACATGCATCGGACACTGTTGACGCAGTCTCACACGCGTCCTCGCAGTCCTCCTCAGAGTCCACACTTTGATGACGTAATGCTGCATAGACTGTCCATTGTGAGCACCGTACTGAAGCCTAAAATGTCACGAATGCAAGCGTGATGGCCATCAGAATTTCGCACTACTAAAAAGGCTAAACACCAAGCATTTTATTTGTAATTTTTCTGATCAGATTTTCACTGCCCCAACTTTTTAGGAATTGCTGAATTGCTGTTGTTGTAGATTATTACTGCTGCTGCAGAGCTACATGAACTTGCTACTGCCAACATACGCTGCTGTAAGTATATAAGACATATGTTATGCACAAATAACATATATCAATTACCCAATAGCAGATCTATACAGGTGGAGCTGGGGAAGCTGGAGGGTTTTAGATGAACTCTAAGCGCCACCTGCGCCATCTAGAGTTTCATGACAGAACTAGGCTTTTATTTTTAGATTAATTAGAAATGTATGACAGTCTATTATGCCCACCCCCCCCCCCCCCTCCCCCAAGCCTGCATTTATTTTTATTTTTTTACAATTTCAAACATATGTTTTTTTATTAAATTTTGTAAACTGTAATTTATTCCTGTGATGGCAAAGCTGAATTTTCAGCATAATTTCTCCAGTCTTCAGTGTCACATGATCCTTAAAAATCATAGGCCAATTTGGTGCTCATTGTTGGGCTGTTGTAGATCATGTAAAGGTAGAGCAGTGCTTAAGAAAAGCACAGTCATGCATCCAAAATGAAGCACTGCCAAGCACTGAATAACTCAGTTATGTAACTCCCTAGTTGTGTGTAAAAAGTGGTGAAAATCTTGCCATGGATATGAGAGATTGTTCCTGTTGGTTAAGCAATGTTCTCTGCATCTGACACAACTGCTTGTGTCCATCTGCATGCACTAAACGAGAGCCGCTGTTAGGTTGTCTTTAAATAACAAGACACATGATTGGACAGCAACTGCCTGTCTTTGAATCTCCATGTGAGATTCAAACTTTTTATGTCTGTTATTATGTATAAAGAAGTGTAATGACAATTAGAGGATGCAGTGAGCATTTATTATGGCAGTGATGACTGAGAAGCATAATCTGGTCTTCTCATATCTGTTGAGCTGTGTGTATATATGCATGAGAAAGAATAGTAACTCGTGAACATGCGGTTGATGCCATTCGCGCTCCTCATGACTTATTGGAGCTCTGAAATTACTTTGAACTGTCTGTTAATGCAGAAAGTATATTTATAAACTCTCCATGGTGAGGTGGTTTGAGGGGAAGAAACGCCCACCCTCGTGCTGGTCACGCTGGACTATTCCTGGTTACTGGGTCACTGGGGCAGGTGAGGCCCTTACTGGTGAGAGGAGAAGAGCAGCTGTTCTTCACCCATCCATGAGTGCTTTGCTCCATGAATCCATTGCCAATATACCTATAGTTGCTGCTTTAAATTACAATTGACACTTTTGTAAACACTTTCAGGTAAAAGTAATTATTTTTATTTGAATAGGCTATATATTTTTAAATGTAGTACAAATATTTATAATTAAGCCCCTAAAACTATATATAATAATAATTAGAATAATTAGAATTCCCGTTTAAATTAAGAGTTAACTATTATGCTCATTTTTGTTATTATTATTATTATTTACATTAATATGAATATTTTTGCATTCGGGCGCTATTATCCAAAGCAACTTACAATAATTTAACAAAAGCAATTTGTCATGAATACAACAATATTCTTATAATACAATGGCAGATTTATCAGAAAATTTGAAACAAGAGCAGAGAAGAAAAAAAAAGGAGGATTTTTATTTTTAAAAAAAATTTTGATGGGAGGCATCATTATTGTCGTTGTTAATATACTTGATTGGTTATAGAGTGATAAATAGCCATATATAATTATAATATGATTTATATTATGCTCACTCTAAAAAAATGCTGGGTTGTTTCAACCCATGTTTGGGTCAAATTTGGACAAACCCAACCGTTGGGTTTAAAACCGTAGTTAAAAAACTTTAAACCAACAGCTGGGTTTGTCCATATTTGATCCAACCCAACCAAAATGAACACAGATAGGATCTGATCTCTGGAAACACACTCTTGCTCTGTTCAAAACCGAAACTTAATTATGCTGCCTCTTAAGATTCCTATGTGACCAAATTCTACAGCAGCTTTTCTGAATTCTAAGAATGCACTGTGCCAAGCTCAGTGGGGATGCCAGGCGAGGTGAGAACGTTGTTATTATAAATAAACATGTTTATTCAACACAGTAAAGTAACGATACAAATAGTATGTTGTAATGAAGAATGGATTATTTTATTCATTATTTTTCTGAGTTGTCTGTATTGAGAGTCAGGTCTCTTGAGGCGGTGCTGTTTGTTTGAGTTATGTTCCATGTAGAGTGTTCCAAATTGTAAATGATGGGTAGAGTTGCTTTGTAGGCAGTGTTTTGGAACAGGGCTTCTGTGCCCACTCTGTATTCTCTCAAGGAGATTCTTCACCAACGAAACTGGCAAAGTGAGGAAAGTCTGCAGCATTGGAGTGAGGAAGGAGGGGGTTAGTACAGAAGGAGTCATATTTAGGGCCAAGGGTTAAACCTGGCCCTCTTCCCTACTTAGATTGTAGTAGAGAGAAACCGTGTGTGTGGTGTGTTTCACTACGCCAGAGCTGACTGCTTGATGTTGGTCTTTGATAAATGTTTGACTGTCAGATCTACAAGCAGAGTGAGTCATATATTCACACTTGTCTGTGCATCACTTGGAATGAAGCTGATGAGTCAGCCGAGAGTTCTTTAAGTAGCACATCAAGGCCCTGTTCTCTGTGAGTACAAACCAGAGAGAACATACTGCTCTGCAAACACACAGCCATTCCATAATCAGCTCTCATCTTATGCAAATAATGCTGTTTTGATTCATTAAGACAAAAGTCTAAGACAAGACCTCTGCATGTTTGGTGAACATGGCTGTTTCTCTAACAACAATCAAAACCTGTTTTCTTTTTAAAGAGTACATTGTTTATATTTAAAATATTTTTTTTATTTTTTTAGGCTCTAAAGCAGTATTAAGTATTAATTATGTATGTATAAAACATGTCTTGACTGATGTTAGAGATATGGACATATTTTAGCCATTTATCTTGAATAATAATAATAATACTAATAAAAAATTTTTTTATTAAGGCTGTTGTCTTTACCTAAGCATATTATTATTATTTTTGTTGTTGTTGTTGTTGTTGTTGTTATTAGTAGTATCATTTAAGCCTGTTAGAGAGAGATATAGCCATTGATTAATAATAATACTAATAACACACAGTAATGTTGTTGTTGATATTATTATTATTATTATTTGGCCCCATGAAGCATTATTCAAATTTGAAATGTATTTATTGAATTATTTGTGCCTGTAAAGCAGGTCTTTATTTGTGTTAAAGAAATAGACATATTCAATAATAATAATAATTATTATTATTATTTAAGCCTGTGTTATAGAGAGATATAACCATTGTTTAAAAATAATAATAATAATAATAATAATAACACACAGTAATATGTTGTTGTTATTATTATTAATTAGCCCCTATAAAATAGAAATGTATTTATTTATTTATTTAACCATGTAAAGCAGGTCTTGATTTTTGTTAAAGAGACATACATATTAAATAATAATAATGTTAATTATTATTTTTAATATTTTCAAAGTGCTAATCACAGAGAGTCTGTTGTGTTTCACCGGATCACCTGTTTGTTTTTAGGAACATTTTGGTACTTTTCCATCTATTTACTGTCCATTGAAGATCAAGCTAATTTTGAGTTTGCAGCGTGCGTGCGTGCGTGCATGCGTGTGTGTGTGTGTGTGTGTGTGTGTGTGTGTGTGTGTGTGTGTGTGTGTGTCTGTGTGTGTGTGTGTGTGTGTGTGTGTGTCTGTGTGTGTGTGTGTGTGTGTGTGTGTGTGTGTGTGTTCTTGTTTATGTGATTTATGAGGACACAAATTTGTATAATGACATGCGTATTACACTGGTATTACAACTTAAACGTGGTTTATGAGGACATTTCATGAGTCCTCGTAATTCAAATAGCTAAAAAAACATAAAAGAACTATGTAAAAATGCTGAATGTTTCCTGTGATGGGTTTAGGGATAGGATAGGGGCAGTGTAAGGGGGTAGAATATACAGTTTGTACAATATAAAAACCATTACGCCAATGGAGAGTCCTCATAATGTAGTTGCACCAACAACTATGATGTGTGTGTGTGTGTGTGTGTGCGTGTGTGCGTGTGTGTGTGTGTGTGTGTGTGTGTGTGTGTGTGTGTGTGTGTGTGTGTGTGTGTGTGTGTGTGTGTGTGTGTGTGTGTGTGTGTGTGTGTGTGTGTGTGTGTGTGTGTGCGCGCTCCATAAGGAGATGGTCAGCTGTAGGCAGGGTGTGGGTGTAGAACACGGGATGGACACTGTGGCTGTACGTGAATTCAGAAGTGATTACTAGTGGGTGGTGATTCTCTCTCCCAGTGCAGAAACACAGCCCGATACACAAGCTGTGCTCAAATCTGGGCAGAATCAATCCAACTAAACACAGGCTTAGGTGATTTCCATTGTAAATCCAAATGGAGGATTTGCATCCTGCCCGACATGAGAAATAAGACATAGTAGACGTTCTGAAAGGTGTGTTAAAATGTGCCCAGCTGATTTGCATGAGGCACTCGCTTTCTTTGGGCAAACGAGCGCCTGCTGGTATACGTGCATCCATGTGTCTGTTGGGTACAGCAGCTGAGAGAGGAGTGCTGGAGCTCATGGCTGGGCTGAGTGAAATCGGAGTGAGGGGGTAGAGTGACTCACTGCTCTGCCTGCTGGTGGGGGCTGGGAGGAGGGCGAGCAATACTTCTCTGTAATTCTTCTGGTGGAATCACACCAAATTAAGTTATCCCGCTTCTCTCCGCATCTAAACAGATCTTTGTGAAGATGCTTTTATTCCATGGCCACTTTTAAGAGCTTGAATGTGCATTAAGTGTATTTGTGGACGCGCATGTACTATATGTTTGTGGGTGTTTGCATATTCAAGCTAAGAGCCGTGTCCAGTCTCATTGTGCTTGTACGTGGTTGAGGTTAGGACAGACATGGCTCATTAATAGATGTGTCCAGAAACCACTAACTGGCTGAGTGCAAATCATCAGTAATGCACTAGAGCATCGATCACAGCTTCCTCTCATTATCCGTCCCCATCTCTCTCTCTCTCTCTCTCTGTCTCTCTCTCTCTCTCTCTCTCTCTCTCTCTCTCTCTCTCTCTCTCTCTCTCTCTCTCTCTCTCTCTCTCTCTCTCTCTCAGACAGACATTGCTTTTGCATTGCTCTTTCCCAATCCTTCCATCCACTCCAGGAAGTGGATTGATGTCATGATACAGTGCAAGCATTAAAGTCAGCACACCCTATTCTCTAAATGCATGTTATAGATCTTATTGTGTATTCATCAATGCATATGTTTGATTTTTTTATAACCTTTTTTTCATGTCGTAATGTTGAATCAAAATAACTGGACAACAGAAGCTCTGGAGATGTTTGTAGGACTTCCAAAAAACGATAACAGCGTATTACGTGTTCAGTTTATAGGCGAGTGCAGTGTTTCTTTACAAAGTGACATCGCCAACTGCTGGTCTGGCACCATAATACAGTGTTTTTAGTTGTTTTTGCGGATCCGTGTGAACGGGGATCGTTTTGACAACTTTGTCGTCTACACAAAAAATGCAAAGGAAGATTTTTTTTTCCGTTTTTAGTACATCATTGTCCTGTAAATGTACCCTAAATTTCAATGGTAAATGATACCGCACCTTTACACTTGTTTGTATGTCGTAACACCAAAGAAAAGATCTGTCAATACTTCTGTTTATCGCGACTTTGAAGTGTGCATGATCATTAGCATGTTGCTATGTGGTTGCTAGCTGCATTCTGTGTGTTCTTTATTATGTTTCTATACAGTTGCTAAGGTTCCTGAGTAGTCTATTGAATTGAAAGTAATGCTTCGAAAAGCAATAGCTCACCTTTTCTCAACAAGCTGCATGAGTGTTTCCTTAGTGCAAACAGTGCAATATGTGCTACATTTGAATACTTATGGTTATTTAAATAGTGCACTAGATTGGCTTAGCAAGCACCAATAATAACTGTATTTTATCTGTTCTTCTCTGTGAAAGAGTACTGAAAATGTGAGAGCATTAAGGTCTGTTACAATCTCGCTAATCCACATGCTGTCTCTTTCTCTTCCATTAGTGCACTTCAGCCCATTTCATCCAACACACCATCTCCCAACACACTTATTTCCATCCAAGGGAAGCGATAGTAACTGAGGTAAAATGAGGATTCTCTGGGGACCCATAATTCCCTGAATGTTTTAGTCTGAAGAGCTCCTTATAAGAGTGTGCAATATAACTCTGAGCACTGGCCTCTCTATCTTTAATATAAAGGTTGGGGTTATTGCAATTTTGTGTTGTTGTTTTGTTGGTTTTCGTAAAGACAGAACAGACGGCAAGTTGTGAGCTCTCTTTACACTCCCATAAATCATGAATATTGCGTTTTTTCCTCTGTGTTTTTCTCTTTCCTGTTGTGTTTTTTTTTGGATACCTGATTAGAAGGTGCAACTATGCTTTTTATAAATACCCAGAACCTGTGCCATGGGCCTTCAGTCCTCTAACAACCAAACTAATTAATTCCAGTGAGAGAGAGGGAGAGTAAAAAAAGAGAGGCGGATAATTAGAGAGTGAGAAGTTAGACTATTAAAAAAATATTTGTAATGGTCGAAATAGCTGCCTTGTAGGCAGGATATGTATCACTGTGCATAGGGAGAATGTTTCAGTTAATGCTTAACAGGGAAGATGTGTAAAAATGCTGAGCCCAGCTGACCCAAATTATTCAATGAGACAAGTTTTGGCAAAGGGAGCTCTCCGTGCCCTTTCCATGCTGCCAAGTGATTTTGACACTGGCATTTGTTGATCCAACCAAACTCCCAGTGACTTCCTAGAGACTGACGGGTATGAGAGGCACCCAAAGAACGCCCATGTGGTCTCTGCTCTAATTAGGGCATCAGAAGGAAGAGGTTTGAGAAATGAGCAGGGCTCACGTGTCAAAGCCCCGATGCACTTCAAGCGAAATCGAAGAACGAACTGATGTGACATCTGTGTTTACATTATAGCAAGAAAATTAAGTTGTTCTTCTGATGAAATGAGACACTGACATTGTTTTTCATTTTTAATATGGTAGCTGCTTGATTTTAAGCAATATATTGTATATAGTGCTGTATAAATAAACGTGACGTGACTTTAGAGTGCCAAAATGCAGAGCTCGTGCAAACATACCCACGTAGCTATGATGTTATGCTTTATTTAAAAAATGCTTGCTGTTTTTTCAATTTTGTTGTGTTTTTCTTTTGTTATTGAGAGGTAACTGCGCACATGCAGATAACATCAAATATAAATATTACTAAACTAAATTAAAATAAAAATTAGAAATGTTTTCTTGGCAACTATAACTGAAATAAGTTTAAGTTGAAGCACTATAATTACTACCTGGAAATAAATAAAAACTAAAACTGAAATCAAAATAAATTACATTACATTTTTTTTTAAAAAGCAAATGCATAATATTACAGTAATAAAAACGAAAATAGTATAGCACACCCTTCTTCTAATATCTTTCATTATTTACCTTGGATATCTTTACCAAACAATTCTTTGTCAATAAGTCATTTTTACACTAAAGTACTACTGTACTCATTTTCCACATCATAGTTCCATAAATTCTATGGGTCGTAATAATTTAAAACTATAAAAATGTCTCAAAATTGATAGCCAGTTAGGAATAACCCTGCTAGGTTTAGCCACTTCTCCCAATTCTTATATCTAACCCATCGTTTCCTTTAGACGTTGAACACTGTAGTTTGTAATCACGTTTCTCTAGCTCCGCCTCCCTCTCCATGATGAGGTTGTGACCCCCAGGGTTTTGGTTAGTGTGAGTGTCATCTCTTGTCCAATTAAGTGAGCGCTGGAGTGTTATGAGATAAGGGACAGATGGATGAAGGTGTAGATGAGGTCAAAGCACTTCTGACCTGCTTTTGTTCTTGCTTGCACACGGGTGTCGACACTTTTATCCTCATACAGACGAAACACAAGTTTAACCTCTGATATCCTTTTGAGTTCAGTTTAAGGTCAGCAGGGTTGACATTGCAATAGGACGGATCTAATGAAAAACTCATTGGTAATTGATTGGTTGGATGCAATTACAGAGATTGTTTGCAGAGATACAATTTACATTCACAAAATAAAATAATGTAACGTAATACATACATATCAAGAAAAAAGATGCATGTAAATCTCAAAATGGCTGTTACTTCGTAGCTCAAATATAGCATGAAAAATCAAATGTTGTTCTCATTATTTCAGAGGGTTGCATCACTCGGTGTGTGTGTGTGTGTGTGTGTGTGTGTGTGTGTGTGTGTGTGTGTGTGTGTGTGTGTGTGTGTGTGTGTGTGTGTGTGTGTGTGTGTGTGTGTGTGTGTGTGTGTGTGTGTGTGTGTGTGTGTGTGTGTGTGTGTGTGTGTGTGTGTGTGTGTGTGTGTGTGTGTGTGTGTGTGTGTGTGTGTGTGTGTGTGTGTGTGTGAGAGAGAGAGAGAGAGCGAGAGCGAGAGCGAGAGAGGGCATAATAATTGTTCATATATACCTACTATTTTCTGGTACCACTCTAACATGCTTTTTACTCACACAAAGTATTTCAGTTAATTCAGGTCAGTTAATTCTCTTTATTGCTCTAATGCGATGTCAACCGTGGCTGAAATACACACAAATGTAATGTAAATCTTGTCTTGTTAGCATTAGTCTGGGACCAATTTAAATTTTCTGCATTTTGTAATAAGAGAATATTAAGTAAATAAATAAGTGACAACAGAAAGCATGAAAGGCATTAGGCAGAGATGTTGTTGTCAGTACTGTGGAGGTTTGTATGTGTGTGTTTACAAAATATATATAAACTATATTTAAAATCATTATTGCATGTAAAATCTATCAGATGATTTTTAAAGGAAACTTTTGGACTTTTTTTCACAGAACACAAGATGAAAAATTGGTTTTGTTCTGTTCCACAGAAGAAATAAAGTTTTGGAAGTAAGTAAATGATGACAGAATTTTAAGTTTTGGTTGAGCGTTTTAAGTCATTATTCTTTGATAATCTTCTCATGCAGTTGGTTGTCAACTGCTGCGAACATTATTGAGTCAATGAGTCTTGACTTGAGAACCAAATGCATCTAATTCGTTAATGAATCATTCAAACCTGTTTTATGAACTGACTCATTGAAAACATCTGATTCAAAAGAATAATTTGTACATGACTGCTTCTTATACGCATGTGATAAGGATAAATAGGGCCGATGTCCAGGTTTTTGAAAAGATTTTATCTATCTGACTCTGTTCCTCAGAAAAAAAGAAAGAAGTATAGCACATGTGTCATATATGGACCTCTTTTATGATTATTTAATGGTGCTTTAATGTCCCATTCATTGCAATTACATGGAAAAGATTGACCATACCTTTTGTGTTTCATCAAAGAAAGAACGTCACAGAGGTTTGGAACAAGTTTTTTTAATCATCTATATAATGGCCTTTCTGTGTACTTTAGGAAACCAGTTTGACCTAAAAGTTTACAGCATTAAAAAGGCAGGAAGCACAACAGTCTGCTGAGGTTGAGTAAATTTGAGTTCCTATAATTCAAGAGTGTCAGCAGGGCCTTTTGTGAGCTCTGGGTCAATCAGTCAATCCCAGACATAAGTCAGTCACCAAAGAGGAGAAAGCAGAACACAAGGATCGATACACAGAGTTTTAATGAGGATCTCTAGTGATTGCTTTGGAAGCCAGGATGGATTTGAGACTGAGGGGGCGTTGGTCATCTGTTTCTCCTACTATAGTAAAAGCAGCCTGCCATCTCCATTAGTGTGATGCAGACCTGAGGGCATAGCTACACAATTGCAGTGTGAATAATTGAATATTTATTCCGTTGGAATAACCATCTCGCTGAGAATGCACATAAAGAAAGAGAAGAGGCCGGAAAAGGGCGGAGAAAGACCGGACTGGGATGAGAAGGGAGGCGAGAGTCAGTCAGAAAAGATCGGCATTCAGATCTCCTTCTTTGAGTGAAGATTTACGTAACCACCTTGCTTTAAAAATAGACGCGAGAATTTTCAAGCGCATGCATGTCAGACATTTGACAAAGCGTAATATTTTAATTAGATGGAAAGGAAGGAGAACCACATTGTGTAAGTGACAGTAACTGTTGGAGTTGTCTGGTGCATTTTAGGATTTGTATAATTGAGGTCTTCAACGTGACGACTGTGCTGTCCTTTATAACACACACTGAAGGGTCACACCAATACGTCTGGTGCTTTAAAGGATGTTAAGTATGTCACTACATTTCACTAAAAAATTTGATAGTTCTCAGGCATGTTGTAATTATGACCATTTATTGTGATGGTGAGCTTTTTTCCTCATAATTTGCTACTCTGTTTTCACAACTCCAGCTTTATTTCGGTAACACTTTACATTAAGGAAGGTTTCATAACATTATTCAATTACATTAACATTTACTAACCAACAATACTTCCACTTTATTAGGTACACCTGTTCAACTGCTCATTAATGCAAATATCTACGGTAATCAGCCAATCACATGGCAGCAACTCAATGCATTTAGGCATGTAGCAAACTGAGCATCAGAATGGGAACGAAAGGTGATTTTGAATGTAACATGGTTGTTGGTGCCAGATGAGCTGATCCACTGGGATTCTCACACACAGCCATCTCAAGGGTTTCCTGAGAATGGTCTGAAATAGATCAAATATCCAGTGAGCAGCAGTTGTGTGGGCAAAATTGCCTTGTTGATGTACCAGACAGGTCAGAAGAGAATGACCAGACTGGTTCAGCTGATAGAAAGGCAACAGTAATTCAAATGGACACTCATTACAACGGAGGTCTGCAGAAGAGCATCTGAACGCACAACATGTCGAAGCACAGCAGCAGATCATCACACCAGTGTCACTCCTGTCAGCTAGAACAGGAAACAATTTCGCACAGGTTTCACTAAAATTGGACAATAAGAACATTGCCTGGTCTGATGATTCTCGATTTCTGCTGCGACATTCAGATGGTAGGGTCAGAATTTGGTGTAAACAACATGAAAGCATGGATCCATCCTGTCAACGGTTCAGCTGGTGGTGGTGGTGTAATGGTGTGGGGATATTGGCACACTTTGGGGCCCTTAATACCAATTGAGCGTCGTTTAAACGCCACAGCCTACCTGAGTATTGTTGCTGTCCATGTCCATCCCTTTATGACCACAGTGTACCCAATTCCTGAGACTCTGATTCAGATTTTAAGCACAGTGGTACTACATTCTGTGCAACAGCTCAGACATGTTTTACAACTTTTACTTGTAAGAGAGTCATATTTCACCAGTAGTATCTGTACTTTCACTCAAGTAAGTTGTGTACTTTGTCCACCTCTG
The DNA here is from genome assembly GCF_949152265.1 of Phoxinus phoxinus. Taxonomy (NCBI): domain Eukaryota; kingdom Metazoa; phylum Chordata; class Actinopteri; order Cypriniformes; family Leuciscidae; genus Phoxinus; species Phoxinus phoxinus. The sequence goes on from NC_136896.1 coordinate 13,586,681, forward strand.
CGTGTTGATAATTAGGAACAAAATGCATCATACAATTCTAGTGTTGTGCACTTGATTTTTCCTTCCCCTCACTTTTTTCCCTCTACTAACCAGACATCAACTTGTGAAGAGAAGTAACTATGCATGAATTGTGCGTCACGAAGTCTTCATGCATGGCCAGCAGACGTTCATCCTCCATCTGTCATGATCAGAGTATGTTAGCCTGTCTGTGTCTCTCAAAATTTCTTACACAGTCCATGCATGGATGATATATAGTAAAAAATGTCTTTCTGATTCTGGCCTAGTGGTAATTTGATTTGTCCTCAGTGTTTTAGGATTTCCTCATTGCACAGCAGTTTCCAGGCATCACGCCTGAGCGTGGCTTTCTGTCCCTTGCATTTTTTCAATTGCCTGTCAAGACTATCTGGGGGTTGTAATTAAATTCCATTGGTGGGGTAGCATTCCTGTCAATTACGCAATGACAGTATTGAACCCTGCAGCCTGACAGGATAAATACGCTCTAACAGAGAAGCCTGCTTGCATGAAAGAACCAGCACTGTGTGGCATACGGTTAAAAACTCTCTCACACAGGGCATGTAAGGTGAGGGCTCCCAGAGGCAGTGTCGATGTCTAATCCACTTATCCTATTCTCTTGTATCCCACACCGTAGATCCCAACAGAACCCTAAAGATCCCCAGGAGAAGGTTGCTTATGTGGAGAATGTGATCATGTTCCCGGAATGTCTGAAATCTATACCATCACTTGTGATGTAAAGTCTCTTGCTCTCCTCGCCCTCAAGTGTGGGAGGTTCTTTTAATGCACGGGTTTGTGAAAAGGGAAATCATGTCAGACTTTCACTCGAGCATCCTCCCCTCCCCCATTCTTGCCTCTTTTCTCTTTTCTCCTTCTTTGCCATCTGTATAATCAGCCCACCTTCCTTTCTCTTCATAATGGGAATATCTTAGTTACGGATGTGCAGTTGCTTAACTGTGATTAACCATTCTTCTATCTAGACCATCAGCTTTGGAGAGAGATGAAAAAGTGTTAACATATGCAAAGAGAAGACTTTCTCACCTTCACATTTCCATACATCTATTCACAGTATTTATCAGTGTTGAGGAGGAGCAAACTATATAGTAGCTTAATTACTCTCAGTTGAGCAGCTGTTTTCATAATGCTAGCTTTTCCAGTAACAATGTATTTAGTGTAGCTCAACAAAATGCACATTTAAAGCAATTAGGCACTAAATGCAAAAAAATATTTCCATTGGCACAATGTGAAGTGGAATGGCGAAAACCCCCTTAACTGCAGTTTAATCACTGCAACACTCAGCCTTCAGTGGCTTTTTACTCTTGTAAAATGGTGGCAACAGCAATATGATAAATAAAAGATACAAAAGGTCCCTGATGAATCAGAATAAACATTATACATTAGCCATTGTTCAGTGAATTGTCACTGAATTATCATTAGCATCCACACCAATGGATGATAACATTCTGTTTAATATGAGCGCATGCTGCAGTTATGTTGTCTACCACTTTAAATGCTTGAGCTCTTAAAAGCAATATGGATTCTGATTGGCTGTCAATGATTTTATCAATCACCATCAGGAAAAAAATCGCTTTGAAAGTGATCCCAACCATATAATTTCTGTGTGACGTTATCATCACAGCTGTGGTATGGACTTCCCCATTCTCACAGATTTCGAATGTGAACAGCCCTCAGGTCTGGTCTAAATTTTGATAAAAATTTTGGGGGCAAAAAAAAGGTAATTCTAGTGTCAACCGTGTAGTTACTTTATACTTATTGTTCTTGCCATGAACAGGCCTTTAGGCAGTTTACGGTTACCATGCAAAGTTTCAACATGGCACATAAATATAGAATGTACGATAATGGGTGTACATAATATCTGCATTTTTTATGCAATATTACTGTACATGGATTAATTCAGTATGTACAGATCCTGATCCTGCTTGTGTGTTTGTTGCTTGAAGCTTTTCAAAAGCTTGACTACTTTACTATCAGAGGATTATAACTTGCTAACAAACTACAGAGCTTTACCAGCATTGTTATTTCTATTAATGGCATGTGACTGAAATATGTTTTCGAAGCTGTGCGTATCTGTGGTGTTTCTCATGAGTGCGTCTCCACTTCAAATGCTTTGTTGTAAAGATGTTATTGGTCCTCTGCCAGGAATTTCTGTCTGGGTTGAAGATGGATTATCTAATGTTTTGAACAGGCTTGTGTAACTACGCCCTGCCATGCATATTCATGTCACATAGATTCATAAACATTCATAAAGGGCTCAGGATTTCAAAGTAATTCCATACCGATGAGACTTAGACCTTTACCTTTTAAAAATCTTTATTCAATAATAAATACCATTGATCTTATCACCTAATGTTCCATTTTTTTTATTTGCTAATTTAAATGATTCTACAGTTCAGCTACTAATATAGAAAAATGCAAACATAAATATGCTCTTATCCTATTCTTCACAGGTGAACTTGGGGCTAACCCTGTTTACAAGCCTAATCAATGTTTGCATTTTGGCATAAGCCAGTAGTTTCCCATTATCCTCTGTTTTCATGGAGGCATGAGCACTGGATTGGCTTCAAATAACAGTTTTTATCCCATGTCCCGTGGCTGACCCAGTGTCTTCCTATAGTAGCACTGTTGGGGAAACAACACTCCTTCTTTGTTTGTGGAGCACTGGCCCATTCAAGCTCATCAAAGTTTCAAGAGTCATTCAATAGAGCAGTGCGGTCCATCCAGGGGAGCCCGTGTTGTATAGAGAAAATGGATACTGGGGCACCTGGGTCCGACTGCATTACTGAGGCCCTGTCAGGGCCATCTCATCTGGGGAGTCACTGGAAAAAAGCACAGGTGGGGTTCCAGGCCATGGATAATTCAAATGTGACCTTCTCTGATAGCTCTGGTAAGGTCTATGCGGTTTCATATCACTGTAATGATCTAATTGTTCATTATTTCATTTTTTTTTCAATTATATTATATTATATTGAGTTGTGTATATTATATTGTGAATATCCCAAAACAAACTTAACTGATATTTCATATCTTTTTTTTTTACTCAAGATTTTGGGGGAAATTACATTTGGGGGAAATATATGTTCTAAGGGGTGTCATTATTAATTTTTATTTGCATTCTGTCTAAATCATTACTTAATTTCCTTTGGACAGGTTGATCTGAGGTCACAGATATTTCATTTTCATTAGCATGCAAGTGCACGCAGCTGTATGCAGATAAATATCACCTGTCTCTGTAACTTGGAACGGGTGTGGGCGTTTTAATCGTAGAAAAAAGCGTATGTTAGAGACTGGACACCTATCATGTCAAGGTCACTGGATCAGAAGATTACCCAGTGCATGGACAACGGCACAGAGGAGATTGCTGATTCCTTGGATTTTGTCATTAGTGATCGTTCCGAAGATGACCGGGTAGCACAGAAAGCCATTGTTTAGAACAACACTCTCTTTCAAGAGCTAGCCAAATCCCTTACAGAGCTGTTTTAATCATTTACACTGAGTTATGGCTGTCTGCCTGTGAGATCGCAAACAGAGATCATACAGGGATTATATTTGAGCACAAGCTATTATCAAATGAACTTCACGCCTTAATAACTATAAATCTGACATTGTTAAATAAATCTATAAACCGCTATGCCCAGCTGAATAATAATAAATTGTCCATAACTCACTGTCATTCAAAAGTTTCAGGTCAGTGAGTTTTTTGTTTTGTTTTGACGTAATTAATACTTTTATTCACGTAATTAATACTTTTATTCAGCAAGGGTGCATTAAATGAACTGAAAGTGACAGTAAAGACATTTAAAATGTTACAAAACATTTCCATTTCAAATAACTGCTTTGCTTTTGAAATTTCTGTTCATTGAAGTATCCTGAAAAAATTATCAGAGTTTCTATGAATATTAAGCAGCACAACTGTTTAATAATACTACTAATAATAAGAAAATTGTATTGAGCACCATATCATTAGCCTATATTACAATGATTTCTGAAGGATCATGTGACACTGAAGACTGCTGGAAATTAAGCTTAGCCGTCAAAGGAAGAATTTACATCTAAAAATATAATAAAACAGAAAGTGGTTCTTTTAAATTGTTACATTATTTCACAATATTACTGTTTTTACTGTATTTTTGATCATAGACAAATAAATGCAGCCTTGGTGAGCATAGAGACTTGCATTCAAAAACATCTTCTATTTTTTTAAAAACCAACCCCGAACATTTGAATGGTGCATTACCCAAAAGTTATGAATTACATGGTGATATCTCAGTGTTGGCTGAAAATAGTTCTGTTTGATTATCCATTGTGATATCATAGACAAAAGATTCCCAACTCAAGCAATTGAGAATTCACTTTATTTCACGCTGCCATTATTGTATACAAAGTAGCTGGAACTAAACTATGAAACTGAATTATCTTTACATGATTATGATTTTGGGTATAATTGCAGGAGTACAATACCATGTGCCGGACATGATTCGCTCATCGATCGATCGGTGTGTCTCACTGCTGTAGTGGATCAATTAGAGAAGTCAAGGCCACCCGAGACAGGAGACTGAGCCGTCTCCCTGCTGAGCATCCATAAAATGCCTTAAATGGATTACAGTGTACATGATCACATTAGACTGACCACATCCCTGGCAAGAAACGCTCAAACTCGATTTCAAACCTTTGTAGATCACCGACTAAAGATCACTAACATCTATTGTCGTACAATAATGAACGTTATTCATATCTGATAACATTCAGTTGAGTCATAAATATCTTAGTTTGACCACTTCTTCTTGTAAACTAAATTGCCTTTTGTGCAGATGCCAGAATTTCACCTGTGCCAGAAGGTCAAAGGGCCGTGTCAGAGAGAGCTGAATGGTTTTAATGCCGGGCTTTGCACTGGCATCTAGGGATGAGGTGAAAGCACATGACAAATAAGCACACATCGTAAAGCGCAACATAGATTGTTCTCGTGGCTCACATTTTGCATTTAGGAATGCCGGAGGATATATTGCTGCTAATAAAAGTGATATTGCTTTGATCCAAATTTATGTCGGCCATTATGTCTGGGCTGTTTAGAGACATCCCAATGACTACTTTAGTGGTCTACTCTTTCTCATCAGAAGAAGGATGGGCTAATACAGTGTGTTGTTGCTCTGGTAATAATTGGAAACACTCCATGGATGATATTAGGGTTACTTGTCATTCAGCCCGAAGCCTTTTTAACCAAACCACAGGAACTGTCCCACTGCGTCAAACTGCCGATAAGTGCATTGCTCAAGGGCACAATGGCAATAGGGCAGAATTGCAATCATAGTAAGTCACTGAGTAAGTGGATCTGAATTTATAACCCTTGTGCTAATGGCAAAGGTCCCAGATTAGAATATTAGCATTTGTCAGATTGGACATGTACTCACAACCTTGGCATTGCTTAGTAATATATACATGAGGTTGTGCACTTCATCATTAACTCACTTTCATTTTGTTCCAAATCTGTACAAGGAGAAATTCTAAAAGCTCCGTATCACTCCTTTTTTCCCCCATGTAAGCTTTAAATAATAAAAGTGGTCAATATGACTGCACTATATAACTTTCTGAAGCCATTTTCCATTGTTATCTGAGGTAATCTTCCTTTAACCACTGCTGCATACCTGAGTGAGTTTAACTCCAGAATCAGATCAGTCTAATTTGTGAATGGATCATTCAAACAAGTTTTGTGAATCAGATTGACTGATTCATTGAAAAAAAAATATATATAATTAATTATATACAGTATATGGACATGACAAAGTAACCATGAAAATCCATTTGTTCTTCATGACAGAAGTACCGCGAGCGCTTATACGTCAGAAATTGAAAAGGGCATCAGTTTACTGTCGAGGATACACCACATCCAGTGTAGACAGCATCACTGATTATAATGGGTTCTAATTGCTTTTGTCACTCATGTCTGTAGACACGGTTTAAGATTAAGTTAACTACATTTAAATAATTATAATATGTATTGGCCCCCCTGGTTAAGAACCACTGATGTAAAACAGAAAAAGGAAAGTCAAACGGGTTTGAAATGAGGCTGTGTAAATGATAAGAAAACTTTCACGTTTTGGTGAACCATCTAAATGAACCATCTGAACCAAATATATATTTTCTACAACTAATTCACCAGGGATTAGTTTGAATGGCAAATATCTTGCCCTATCTCAGTCTTAAGTACAGAAGTAAAGAGAACATTTGGGCAGGGCACCTTGCACACCTTAAATTTGGTCTGGGCCAACAGCACAGGGAAGAATTCAGGTGACATTTTAATTCACTCTCCTCAGCAGGCAAAAACACAGGAGTATTAGAGAAAAGTAGCACAGTAATGTCATCCTAGCCCTTGGAAAAAGTGATTACAAAGACAAACTGCAACCCAACAAAACCAGGCTAGCACTTAAACTGTCCTTTTCCTCTTCTATTTGAGTTATATGACCTCCATACTCTGTTTCCAGCACGCTTGGCTTCACCTTTAGAATTATTTTGAGTGGCTCTTGACATAATCCCAGCCTCCGACATCTTTTTTTTTCCTGAAAAGAGTTCTATGTGGCATTGTGCCAGAAATGAACCACTCCTCCCGGCGTCAGATCCCTGTGAGTTACATTACGCTAACATTACGATTCCCCTCCCCCATCTAACTCCCAATCTTTTCTTCTTTGCTTCTCTCCTGTGTTTTTTTTTTTTTGCTCGTCTGAAAACACAGCTCTTTTGTTTCAAAAAATCTCACCAGTTTTCCCCCTCAGGGTTGAACTTTGTGATATTCTAATTGCTTTCCACTATTTTCAGCAACTTCCACCTCCCACCCCCGATCTCTCTCACTCTCTCTATCTCTCACCACCCCCTCCCTGGCCTTTGAAGGTGGGCAGAAATAGCGCATGTTGCTTGTATCTACAGCATGCCTTTCTAGACAGAAAAATGAGCCACCATTAATGAAAACAGATTAGTTTTATGACCCAATTGTGTCCGCATAGGCCTCTCATGACTCAATCTTATCCGGTGAGTTTCCAGAGATCAATTTATGTTGGAAACAGATCGCTTTTGATTTTTAGTTCATCGGATTTCAGTAAAGCAACCGAATGACGATGAGCGTTTAGGTGTTTTTGTGGTGAAGTCAAGTGTTAGGTATAGATTAGGCTACTTACAAATACTGTAATCTTTGATCTCAAATTATATGATGAAAATTGTAATTAGTAATGTTTACCTAACTTGTTTATCACATTTGAATAGGATACTCTTGATATAAAATAATATATAATAATCAATAATAATAGTAATATATTGATTTAAAAATACAAAGAGATAGGAAATATATTTTTTTTTATCATCAACAACATGGTGATGATACATTGCCCAGTTCTTCTTTTTTAAATAAAACAATTCAACACAAAAATAAACATTAAAAATGTGACCATGTGACCATACCGATTACAGCCGATTATGGCTGGTCTGTGTGCAATTACCAAAAAAAAAAATCCATATAACTTTTAGAACGCTTTGGATTAACACACGTAATCATGTAATCAATAAAAAAGTAACTGTATGGTTATGAGCAATACTTAACAAGTATTAATTACTTCAATGAGCTCATTGTTTCCGCATTAAATTATTACATTGTTTAAATTAATAAATTTTTCGCTAACTGTGATTTTGTATATGTACATTTCTGAAATACTGCATTAGACAGTTACCTCTGATAACAGATCACTTAGTAATATGGAAAAGCTCCTTTGAAATGATGTGTATTGTGAAAAACGCTATACAAATAAATGTGAATTGAATTGAATAAATTTTTGGAATATGATTACGTAATCCATATAACCCAGCTCTGGTTAAATCACACCTATAGTAATCTGGTTACACCAGCATTACATGTCATCGGACTCCCAAGGCAGTAGTCACTCAATCCCTCAGAGGCAAGAGGGGTAAAGAGACTCAGGAAGAGGTGTTAATTTTGGCGCATCCAAACCCTGACTATATGGAGACCTGTTGAGGCCGCCAAGTGCTAACCTCATTAAAATAACTTTTTTTCTTGACCAGTTGCCAACCTGGCTGAGAATCGGAGAATTGGATTTGGCTGCCATACTAGGAGGCTAATCAAACATTGGGCTTCTAGACAACTGGACCTATCTTGTTCCTTTAAATGAAAGCTTTAATTTGGTCTCAGAGGAAAAGGCGTTTGAACTGACCAACACCGCAGCGTTTGTATGAAATAACTGTTTGTTCTCATTGGCGTCCTCCTGTGATTTCTGTTTTTGGCTTGTTTTTCGGTACAAACTGGGCCCTGGGAGTGCGAAGCCCTGAGCCATCCCTGAACCCAGGATTGAAAAATAACCACAAAAGTGCACAGGGGCCCATTAAACACCCCTTTCCCATTTATCATGGCACAACAACAGGAGCAGCTGTGTGCTTGCGCTCACACACACTCACACCCGTATCCATCAGCAACATGTGATAATGGCCACAGCGATTGCCAAACCACGCACAGAGAGGGTGGACAGCCAGGACCCGGGGAGAAAGATGATCTTATTAAGTGTCAATGTGGTACGGGAGGCTGTACGTGAGGTGGCTGACACATTCTGAGAATGGCTGGCATTGTGTCCTTGCTGAGTGATAGCAATAATCATAAGGATGGCAACAACATGAGTGCCAGATGAGCAGAGCACTTTTCAGCTGATGCATTCCAAAAAACAAGACAGAGATGGATATTTGACAGGGAATACCTCATTTACCAGACCCCTTTGTTAATGGGATGATTCAATATTTCCCCAAGCTAAATGTTAAACGGTTTAATAAGCTCAGAATTATAGTAGCCTGATTTTTTGCATCCGATTAAAAAATAAAACAGGTAATTGGGAGGTTTAAGTATAAACTTAAATTGTGACAGTTGCAACTAAGTCACAATTATGATCAATCAAATTGCAATTGAAAATAAAAATTTCTAAAAATGTCAACCTTTTTCATTGTTTTACTCTGAGACATTCGTCAGAAAGTTGTAATTGTGAGCTATAGTTACATTGAAAGATAAACTTGAACGTGTTATGTATAGTCACAACATCAAGACAAAAATTCACAATGCAAGGTATACGCAAGATAAAGTTTTGATTGTTTGAACGTTTTTTTAATATTGAACATAGTTACATTGTGAGATATAAAGTTGGAATTGAGAAATATAAAGGCGCAATTATGAAAAATAAAATTGCATTTTTTATTTTTTTTAAATGTGCAACTTTTCTTTTCTTTTTTACTCTGAGCCAAGATACGAGAAATATAAACAATAAAGTTTTACTGTGAGCTGTAGTCACATAGTGAGATTTGAGTTAGCAATTGTGACATACAGTTACAATTATGATTTGACCTTTTTTTTAAGAGATTAGCTTCCATATAGAACAGGATGACTGTACGTTATAGATTTGAACCTGCTTTGCCACTTCCCAGAAATCATATTTAATTTTCAGTTCTTCTTTCTAATAATAAAGAAGTGAACTCCATAAGAACTTGTGAGGACTTGAGAGGTTTTTGAGCTATCTTTTATAGCACAGTGATAAAGGTGACCTGATATCATTCATGATATTAAGGGGAAGAGCTATTGTTAGCCTGCATCACAGTAATATCACAAGGTCCCATGACTCGGTTGTCTAGTGGACTTCGCTGTGCCTTTTAATCCATAACACAGACAGATTATAAAATAAAATAAAAATGTGCTTTCTGCTTTTTGTTTTCTTCTCTATTTAATTTAATTCTACTCATATATCGCCATTGGCTGCAAATTCTGGCCTTAGAAATACAAAGTCTGGCCTTTTATTTACTCTGCCTCCAGAGCGCCACATCTCCATCGTCAGTCAGTCTCATAGTTACATGACGTGAACATGGGAGCACTTCTCAACTCCCGATGATCCTTCAGAGCCTACTGGAAAAGGGAAAGAGCAGCTACCCGTGAGACTGGAATTCACGGTTGCTAGGAAACGTGGTGGAACATGAATATCACACGTCAGAAAGCTCAGCGCGGTGGTAAATAGTTCTCTGAGATGAGATGCACACATATCTCCCTCGATACAGTGAGTCGCTTATGCTTCATTGGTCTCCATCACCATCTCTTCGCATTTGTTTGCATTGTGAATGAGCCTTCGCTCATTCCTCAAACTAGCAGTTCCCTGCACGTGATTACTTCAAAGACCCATCACCATTTGTGCACAGCCGGTTAACAATGAAACACTCACGGCAGTGTTTGTATTTCAGCCTTTCAGCTACAAAATATGTTGTGTATCCAACATGGGGAACTCTGGCAACATTTCAACAAGCCCTTTTAAGGAGACTGCAGTGGTCTGATAGAAAAGGCTAAGCAGACAGGGCTAAGCTTTCCCTGCTACAGGACTGACCAAAAGTCATTTTTTATGAGAATTAGATTTTAAGCTTTTTGAATAGCCAGCATATTATAAAATGTTGTTTCAAACAGTGAACTAAGCGACCTCAGTGTAAATTTTTAAGTCTATTTTCAATCCTGAAAAACAGAGCTATGGCCAGGCAAACAGATTGTCACTTAGGGGTTATGTCCAAACATAGCTAATAATTTAAACAGAAATTGCACTTTGACAAAGTTGCACGTCAATTCAGAAATTTTGCAAGACATTTCAACTAATCAAGTCATTAAGGCCCAGTTTCACAGTCAGGGCTTAGATTAAACCAGGATTAGACCTTTGTTCATTTAAATTGCTTTTATAAACGTGCCTTAGAAAAAAACATTCCTGGTGTGCATCTTGAGATAAAACAATGACACACCGATACACATAAGATATGTGGCAGTTACTTTCAGTTAAAACAGCTCAAACATGCATTTTAGTCTGTGAAACCAGGGGTAAGTGTTTAACTAAAAGCTAATTACACCAAAAACAATCACAATATCACACTAAAGTTTGTCGTAATGACAAGGTAAGTGTGTAAGACCAACATTGTGTTAGTGGAGAGTGGTCTAACAATTGTAGGTGCAGTTTAATAACAGCAACATACCTTGTTAGCTAATGCTTATCCAAAATACTGACAAATTCTCTTTTTCATTCCAACCAACTAAGCAATCATTTGAAATAAAAGCCAGGGAAAGGAGTTTTTGGGTAAATTGTTAATTTTATTGGAAAACAAATATACAACTTGGAATGGATTCTGAGGCATGGCTGTGCCATAAGCAGTTACAAAAGAAAAGTGACTAATTAAAAAGCATAGTAAGAACAGAACAAATACAAAAAGATTAGAGTGTATGAGTACCTGGCGATAAACCCGTTAGTATTGAATTCAATGATGTTGCAATAGTGCAATGCTGAGGACTTTTCCCATTTCTATTTATACTCAGTCCATTGTCCATGCAGAGTTGTGCCTCCACATAAAATCGAAAGAGAGAAAAAAGAAAAGAAGAAAAAAGTCATGCCAAAATTGTTGCAAAGACGCCACACTGTCAGTCAGCTGGACCCTTGATGTCACCGTTCGTCAGGTGGGCAGGCAGACAGAAGGGGAAAGGGGCCTGTGCGCAGTCAGTATCTGTGCCTAAACGCATCACCAGGTCCCGTAACTGCTCCTTCTAACAGATTGTTTACAACGGCTAGGAGTTGGGGGAGGCATGAGCACTCAAATCTTATAGTATACATGCAAATCCTTTGGACAGCAAGGAGAGGATGGGGGAAATTAAAATGAAACATTTTACAGAAATTAAAAACAAGAAAAGGCATATAATTTTATACAAGAAATTCTGTACAAGGCCTTCACTTCGCTGTCATCATCTGTACAAATTCTGCAAAGAAAGAGAAAACGGGAAGTTTTAAGAGTCATCGCAAACAAACAAAAAACTCCAAATCAAGTGCGATTCAAAAAATGGATGCAGACTATTTGAATTACAATTCTTACCTTCATAATTGACCTGACCATCTCCATCAATGTCTGCTTCTCTAATCATTTCATCCACCTCCTCATCTGTTAATTTCTCCCCCAAGTTTGTCATCACATGGCGCAGCTCAGCAGCACTGATATATCCGTTCCCATCCTGACAAAGACCAGTGAACAATGATCCATCCAAATTATTTTAAGTCTAGGAATGTTACCAGCAAAGCCTTAATAGCAGGTTAAATTAATGCAACAGTTCTACAGAAGCCTTACCTTATCAAAGACACGGAAAGCTTCTCTGATCTCCTCCTCGCTGTCGGTGTCCTTCATCTTTCTTGCCATCATCGTCAGGAACTCCGGAAAGTCTATTGTTCCATTACCTAATTAAAGGGCAAAGTACACAGGCAGATAAGTAACACGGCACTTTAAGTGAATATCATTTCTAACCGTGATAAAATACTTCAGGGAAATGGTTTCAAGTAATATGCAAATTGGACCCTACTCGCAAGAGTTAACATCATGCTGATGGCTAATGTAGCAGCAAAAATGTGTCCTCACCATCTGCATCCACCTCATTGATCATATCCTGCAGCTCCGCCTCTGTAGGGTTCTGGCCAAGAGAGCGCATGACAGTGCCCAGCTCTTTCGTGGTGATGGTACCATCCCCATCTTTGTCAAATAGCGAGAACGCCTCTTTGAACTCTGTGAGAATTAACAGTGGAGACAAATCAGTTTGAGTCCCTAACCACATTTTTATAAACATGTCAATCACTTTTCCATTTAAGCAATAAACAAAAGGAACCGGTAAAGTACTTCAACTCCATGTCTAGCTTTTTAAATAATTAATTGTTTGTGAGCATTATGATTCCACATAGCTTAAGGCATTTTGTAGATCCTATGTGCAAATTGTCCTATATGCTATGTACTAGGCTACATGTCAGAAAAGGCTCAAACTTTAAAACAAGTCCCCAAAGCTAAAAGTAGCATAGTTGTCTAAAGCCAAGACCAGCAGTAACCACAACGCCTTCATAGATAAATGACTAACATGACAGAGGAAGACACACAAACACCCCAGAGCTATTGCAACAACTGACCACTAGTACTCGTGTTAGGCCTTTGAGTTTAACCTGACCCGCCGAGCACCAGTAGTTAAATGCACAGACATGCAAAACAAGATCACTTTCTATAGATGCCTTAAGTACCATCTACACTTAATTTCACAAGATAACATTTTACAAGAAGGTCCAGCAAGAGTCAGCACTGTCACTAAATAGTTTAAATGGGGCGAATTGATCCTTTAAGGCATAGTCGGGACAAAACTATAATGACAAGTGAGACTATTTCAGCAGTACATGCTTTTGCCCAGCGGTCTGAACACTAAAGGGTAATACAAACTCCCCTCCCCACTGTGCCAACACTGTTTATTGAGTAGAGCTGATGACACTGTTTGATACTCCCTTTGATATGACATCAGACATTACAGATGCACAACCGGTGTTCCTCTGTTACACAAAACATTGGCCCATTTCAAATGTTTTACTATAAACATGCAAGATAATACTAAAGCTTAAGGAAATGCATTAGGCTCACTTTGTTCACTGTATTTTTAATTAAATTTAAATATATATATAATAAAAAACATTAAATTAAATGATATATATATATATCATTTAATTAAATGTTTTTTATTAAATAAATATATATATATATATATAAGCAAAAAAATGTAAATAAGAAAATTAGTTACACTTATTTGTACAGTATGTTATTTTTAAGACTTTTTTCTTAATAGAAATAGCCAAAGTTATGCACATTCAAGGAGGCGATCACCCATCCATGCCCACAGATTTGACTAATACCACCTTAAAAGGCAAATTATAACACACTAGAACAGCCAGGCTAATTCAAAACGCTTCAAGCCAATGCAGAAAGTGAAGGGGTGTGTAAGCAAAGAAAGTAAAAGGACCTTACCAGCTATTTGCTCCTCTGTGAGTTGATCGGCCTGGGGATGGGAAGAGATGCATACAATCGTATTAATAAATCATGCGTACAATAAACTCACTACGAATTCGTAGTGTTTTGGTACTGTTGACATGTCTAGCAACCCGTGTGAGACCAAACAAAGACCTCAGATTCCCTCCCAGATAAATGTTACGACATCAGCTCGAGAGAATAAAGTCTCAGCACAAGACACTCCTAACAACAGCAGTTCATCCACCCACCTGATTCCTGGTATTTGGTGAACTATTCTCTCGTGGCACTATACAGTCATTTTAAATAGTAATGCAACCTTTTTACTGTTGTTGTTGTAACGTTAGTCCTGTGCTATAATGCTCGAGTAACCCGAGTAACTTACTGCAGGCTATTTCACAACGAGCCAATCTGATCACTACGCTGTAACGTGCATTATGCACATAAACTAAATGGATATAGGAGCAAAATGTGTGATGCTTAACATTAAGATCCTTAAGATGGTTCAGCAATTAGAATACATAACTTAAATCATCCAAGACTTCATGCTAAAGAGCAAAATACACAAAGTTTTTTTGTTTTGTTTAATAACCGGTTAACGTCCTTTTCTTAACGCTTCCCGTTATAACTTAACGTTACACCACACACGTGATGCTGCCCAGTCGGTACAAAACCAGGGCGTAAAGAAAATAAGCAAATTATGTTAAAGTTTTTATAAAATGTGGCTCACTGAACACCATTACCAAGCTCTGTAACTACGTTACGATGCGAATAGGAAACTGAAAGTGAAGGGGCTCAAGCACACTCCTGAAGTTTAGTAATAACTCCCTTCGCGGAATATCTTGGGTTTAGCCCGTGATATTTCAAAACCCGAAGCGAAATATAACACAAAGTACATCAAAAACTGAAGATTGCGGAGCGGCGCGTGTATTCCTTCATTCAGTCCATCCCCAGTAACGTTGGTCGTAAATTTGGCGGCATATTTCTGTAACGTTAAATGTTAAAAATATATATTCTTTTTGTTTCTTGACTTCCTTAAGTCCACACAAATAGTTGTAAAGATTACATATATTTCCATTAACGCATATCCATCATTCATTAGAAATATTGGTGTGCACTCACCATTTTCTCTTTTTCTCTGTCAGTCTCCCTCCGTCTCCGTGAAAGATTCACAAATGGTGGTCGGAATATTGGTATAGACCCGCCTTAACGGTCGTACATAAACACCTCCCATCTTCCTGTATTTATCCGCCAAAACGCACTGCATTCTGGCTATGGGTGCGGCGGAAATGCCGCACTATTTGTCCACTGACCTAAACAAAGCTTGAGCAAACGTTATTTATGTCATTCTTCATAAACAAAATAGTCTTTTTATTGTGCCATCGGCAGATATTGACGCAAAAGTACAGGCGGGACTATCTGACTGCGGAAGAATACTGTACGCGTTTCGGTTGTGCGGATGACTCTGATTGGTTCGTTTGTACCTGCAATGCGTCACTCCCTGGTCACACACACTGTAGAATTTGCCCGGTCGTAAATGCCATGAGATGAAATAGGGAATCACCTGAGCCGTTGTGACTTCCACCCTTAGGGTGGCAAAAATACAGTGTTAATCTGCTGGTTAAATGTTAAGATTTTTTTCAATTACATAACACATAGGCCTACATTTAAATGTGGGTCTAATATTAAAATGCATCTTCACACAGATGATAAAACTTATTCAATAAAGGTTTACTATGTTGGGCTATTGCCTAATTTCTGTTCATATTGTGCAATTCATGAGCATTTGTAGATTCACAGAACTTTAAATGTGTAATCAAAGAAAAGTTGTACAACTTAGGTGTAATTATGCCCTATACTATAAGGCCCATATACATTGAAAACAATAACTAGCCTATATAATGATATTAACTATTATATAAACTATAATAGCGTATATATTTATAACATTCTGTTTATTATAAGCGCACGCTGCAGTCTGCCGCTTTAAAAGACCATTTGAAAATAGTATAATTGTAGCCTATAATTGAAAATTATTACTTCATACTTTCAATATTTCGTAAAGAGCGTGTTAAACGCATGGTAAAACCCGTGAACATGGAATATATTGATAGAGGGGCCACTGTAAAACACAAGAATGACAATTCTAAAGTGTGTAACTCATAGCCTATGAGAATAGGGAACAACACAGAGGAACAATATCATTGGAATCACTTTCAGAATGATTTTTTTTTCCACCTGATGAACAATAAAAGCATTGACAGCCACTCAGAATCTTTAAAGCATTTAAAACCACCATCAAAAATTTTTTTTATGGAATATTGCAGTATTTATAATAAATTATTTATCTGTGGGCAGCATTATTTTTTTATTTTTTTTATGTGCCCCTGTATCGTAATCTTTCCCTATAGACAAAATCAAGTCCCGCCCTACATTTTTTTCTTTGTTCGAGAAGCCTTTCACTCAGAATAGGGAAGACAAGACTATCACAGCTTCCGTTTCATGAGGACTTTAAAGGGTAACTAAACCCCTGGTCAGAGCCTGACTCCACCCACTGGCAATATTTGAAAAATGCTGGAAAAGTGGGCAGAGCCCAACGGACGAACCGAGGGCGGGGCTGAGCGGGTGATTGACAGCATTTATGAAGCTCCATTCTTACAGATCATTAACTTAAAAAGTTGGTTTAGTGTTTAGTTACCCTTTAAAGAAGAAACAGCAGATTATTGCTGAAGTGAAAGCACAAAAAAATTAAGTATAAAAAAGTTATGGAAGTTTAAACTTACTGTAAATCAAATGTAGCCTACTGTAAGATAATTTTTACTCTAAAAATACTATAAAAACAAAGCCATGTTTTCCAAATTTGAAGTTGACATCACAAAAATGTAACTTCCTATGAGATTTTGTTTAGGCGCAGTACCAACCATATCCACCGGGTGTCACCCACATATTCCATTGAATTTTGTTTTGATGCATTTTATGTGAGAAATTAATAAATGTCTGTCCGAATATCACTTCTATCACAAAATATGGAACCTTGAGACTAAGACTGTTCCGACGATATGTGTTTTGTCAAGATTAGAAAAGGTTTGATTATAAAGTAGTTAAAATACATTTTGTAATATGAAACCTGACACCGCCCACTAGGGGAGGAGCCCCCTAAAAGAATTTGGAGTACCGTTTCCATGGTAACACAAGGTCCAATTTCATAATGGTTTACGCAGGATGAATTTTGAGTTTGTAAGCTTTTGAATTACCTAATTTATGATGAATACTAAAATATGTGATGTGAAAAAAGGTGATAAAAAAAGAGTGCCGACTAACTAGCGTTCCGCTAGCGAGTCGTTCCGCTAGCGGAGTTAGGCACATACAGTATCTGCTTTTGTTATCATTCAACAACCAAAACAATAAGGAAAGCAAACCAAGGTCTATGATTAAGAAAGTTTGATTAATAAAATCGCAAAAAGCCAGTAATAACAATGGCACCAAAAGTAGTGATGCCGACAACCAGATCCTGCCTTGTTTCAAGGCCTACTCAAGCTTCTAGCCAGCTTCTCAATGCTTGACTAGCTCCAGACCACCTGTCTCTGGCCATGTCCCAGGTCTGTTGGATATTGAAGGGATGAGAAGACAGACTGTTGCTGAAGGGGGTAGAGGCATTTTTATACTAAAAGAGCAGCAGGAGCAACTGAGATTATATGAGTGAACGACAGTCCTCAATTATTGTAAATGTGATACATTTGAATAGGTGCTGTTGGATCATAGAGTTCAATATTTATGTTTTCCATGTCTCTGGACCCCCTCACCCCTAACCACGACCACTCCAAAAAGGAGATGACTGAATCAAGCTTCCTTTTAAGAAAACAGTTTCGTCTAAAACATGAACTTGGGTGGTTCCTGCATACTTGCCTTCCCAGAGGTTGTAAAACCAAGGGAAAGAGTGAATCATGCATTGGTTACACACAACACAGGCAACATGTGTGCTTAATGCCTCTTTCAGGTTACCAACAGTTTCCGCCCTGTCTGAAAGGGTGTCTGGTATCTTAAAACCTTATTTGTGAAGTGGAATAAAGCAAGTTTAAATTGAAGTGCTAAACTTACTAAAACAAAAATATTAACGATAACTATAATAGTAGGCTATATAAATAATTTAAAAATTACACATGCACATTTTTCATACGGTCTTGCGCTGAGAATGTTATATGGTTTGGACAACATAGCGTCCTAAAATATCATGACGTTAAATATTATTGCATACAGATATATGAACATGGCACAATGTGAATATGGCATTGTGAAAATTGATCATTATCATGATCATGTTCAAACAAACCAATTCACTCAGGATTTTAATCTAGTAAAATGAGTGCAGGTGAACCATGTGTATGCGTTTAACTATGCCAGGAACTTTGGTAATAAGATGCCAATGTCTGTGAATGGGTAATCGAGGACATAAAAAGCCATGTGAGACACAGATGGTTGATAATCACTGGTATAAAGAGCCCCTGACCACTCAGGTGTTTACTCAGAGCGAGGGCCATGAAACTGAAGACCTATTCATTCTTAATGCACATTGAGGCTTTGTAGCAAGCACTGGCAGACTTTGCAACGCAGGCTCCGGTTTCCCAACATAGACCTGTGTGTGCCTCTATGCACGCGCGTCTGTGTATGTGTGGTTGTGTTCACGAAGCTGTACATAAAGGAAAAAGAGCGTGACTGAGATTGTCTTTCCCTTTCTGAGTGTCCATCTGTTTCCCTCTCTCTTTTTTGAATGACAGCCAAAAATAATAGTTGAATAATAGTGAAGGCAGCAGTTATCAATGTTAGGCAAACTTCACAAAAAGTGAACGATATAGTAATTATGGTCAGGATTTATACCAAACTGACATGGGATGTCCATCGAGGGATGTTTCAAACTCAATTCTGCAAAATTCTATTCAGATTTTGCCACAATGGAATTCACAAAGGCTTGAATCTTGACTGATAATAGATAAGCTCTGGATCTTTGGCAGGAAAGCCGATTTAAAAAGGGGATTTATATTCATATAATCGACCACCTCTGTGAGATTTCTCAATAAGAACAATACATAAATCAGAATTAAATGGACAGAAAAAGAGTGTTTTGTGGCAAACGCAGGCTTTTTTTTATTAACATCGGGAGCTTTAAGAGATCAGTGGTATAAAAAAAGCTTAATTATGGATGGTTTTTGGAGCTTAGTGTTCAGAGAGGTTTGGCATCTTCAATTTCTGTCTTTGTAATTGAAATTATTATATGTACTGCATTACATAATGCAATCGTTTTAAGTTTACATTATTCTTCATGTTGACATAATATATCTATAAAAGAAGCGATATAATAAACTGCCTGAGTGCATATGACAACCTTTGTGTAAACAAAACAATACATTCAATAATAAGATCAAAAGAATACATGACTGCAGCACTAAATAGGATTAGATTTAGAAGCACCGATTTTCTATCTACAAAGGATATAAATTATGTCACATCCATCTTTATTGCCCTTTGCATATATGCAGAGCTCCGGTTGAAACAAACCTCAGCGATAACTTTAATTGCGATAACCGCAAATAAAATGCACAAACACGGTGGGTTAAAGTGCAACATAACTGATATTGCAACAAGGATTAATGTAAAACATTACAAGTCATGTAACAATGGTAAAAAAAATAAGTAGTGACCTTAAGACATGGCTTTATAAAGGGAACAAACATATGCCGAGTTAAAAAGGACACTGATGTGTTATGAATAATTATATAATATATTTACCCTAAACTTTATTGGTCAGCATAGTTGTGCGTCTAAGACATTGTACAATGCTTCCTGTAATTCAAGTACAGCAGAGGCTTCAGTTTCACAAAAAGCATTAATATTTAACCACACATTTAGTGAGACCTATTTGACATCACCGAACCCTCCAGATAATTAACACACTTTAAAAAGGAGCTTTATATGTACAGAATATTCTGAACAATTATCCTGTTCTTTATCAGAGGCTGTATCTGTTTATTAACATAATAGCCAAAAAAAACATGCAGTATAAGCACATTCAAAATGAATTCTACGTCGTATTTAACCGTACACTTAGATTCGCTCTCTGTCTTTTTTTTGTTGTTGACTCCAGACGGCCCAGTTTTAGACAGCTGATATGCAAGACTTGGCTGTTCTCACACACAGACACTCTGTTCAGTTACTGATGGCCAAGATACTGAGATGCCATTTAGCAGATAACAACGAGAAGACTAATATCCACATACATTGTGCTGACAAGGGCAATTACTGACATATGACCAAATAAAGTAACAACTGATAGCTTTTTTTGGGCTGGTCCTTGCCTCGTGTTGTCCCGGAAATAATTTTTTTATTGCTTCTTGTTGCCTTTTGGGCTGTATATAACCATAATGATTTACAGTTATTGATACCATATATATATATAGAGAGAGAGATTTTAAAAGTAATTTAGTAAAAATCCAAATAAGCTTTATTGGAAAGGGTTTAAACAATGTTCAATTATATTTGCACATGCACCTGTGGAACAGTCCTTAACACACCAACAAGTGAAGATGCCATAGACCTGCTGCTGTGAGGCATGAGCACTGCAGATGTGGCCAGAGCAATAAACCGCAATGTCCGTAATGTAAAGCCATGTGCACACGATGTATAATAAATAGTCCTATGACTGTTGCTTGTCAGACTGCATGACCATGATCCCTGCTGTGATTGTCATTAATGTCACTGTAAGACTGGTAGCAGTGGTTTGAGGGGGCTACGGACTTATATATATATACACACTCTTATTCTGGAATAACTTTAATTTAGTTATTTTTTTAGTGTGCAGACTACATTTATTTCTTCAATTTATGTGTACACCGAATCAATGGCCCCAACAAATATTTGAGTGCATGAACTGGCACAATACTTGTGTATTTAAAAAGTTTGACAGTATGTACAAATTTCTGTGAACTAGAATTAAAGACTGATTTTCAATGCAACAGTGGGTACTTTAAAATCTGTCTGTCCATGTCCTGGTGATTTAATCCTCTGCAGTGCTCCCAGTTCTGCCCTGTCACAGCAGTAAGAGTCAGACCATTGCATCTGGCCACAGTCCAGAGCGCTGCAGCAGGCTGCCACCCCCTTTAAAGCAGGACATCCCACCGCGAAAGGCCACTGCAGAGAACAAACACTCGCTCACTCGGCCCGTATGGAACTAACTGAGAACCACTAACACCAATGGCAATGCAACAGTCATGGGTTCTTTACATATTTGGCAAATACATACACTCCTGTCCTGGGTAACAAAAATGGGCCAAGCCAAAAATTATATATATATGTGCAATTCTTGCTAATTTCCTGACCAGTGATTGGAAAATGGTTCTCCAGCATTTTTGGCTTGGCCCATTAGAGTAACTTAGCACGGAATAGCCTTCCCCAACTTGCAGACAACTTTATACAGGAAGAAGAGTCAGTGTTGTTCCACTCAATGTTATGGCTTTTATAGGGTCCACTCCTGATGGATTCATTAGGGTTCAAATCTGGACTCTGACCAGGCCAAAACATGAGTCTGATGAACTTGATCTCAAGCCACTTCTTGGTTGTCTTTGCATTTCTGGGCAGAAGCATTGTCTGTTGGAAAATAACTTCTGATTCCTCTTTAGATAGCTTTCCATTTGTACGAAGCGAGTCAATATTCTCCTATACTCCAAAGCATTAAATGACTTTTCACAGTGAAGCAGCTCACCAATACCAGCAGCTAAAAAGGCTCCCCACAATGACACTTCTTCCTCCATGCTTCACTCATTTATTATTATGTATTTCTCAGCATATTTTTGAAGACGCCTCTCTGAAGCATCACCATACAACTCGTGTTTCATTGTGATTCATCACTCCACACACAACTTCCATATTCTGCCAAAAACTTAATTATGTCTGTGATGGTTTTCTGAGACAGATGGCTTTTTAAGAACATTTGCTTATATAGCTAATTTCTGACCAATCATTTGTGGTTAAGACAATTAAAAGCTATAGGGCCGTTTAAACTTTTTATATGTTTGGCCGTTCATTTACACGACAACAGCATTCTGGGGGCCTGAAAACGCAATCTTTTGAAAGCGGTTTTCAAAGTGCAAGTTTGTGAAAATAATACCCCTATTGTCTCCTTGTAAACTACAAAAACGTGAATTTGTGAAAACGGTGACACCATGTGCATGTGTATTACGTGTTCAGTCTATAGGAGCATGTTTCTTTACAAAGTGACATCGCCAACTACTGGCATGGCATGCATAATACAACGCTTTTAGTCTCTTTTTGCCAATCCGTGTGAACGGTATATGGTTTTGACAATGCTGTCTGTACGTGGAAAATTACAACAGAATTTATTTTTTAGGACATTGTTGTCATTTTGGGCTTGGCTCATTCTTTTGCCCGGAAGTGTACATAGTACTTTGTGGCGGTCCCTTTGTATACAATACATTAATTTGTAAACATACTTAAAGGTTTAGCTAAACACAATTTTATGTACCAGATGAAATCAATTCTAGGTAAAGTCTTAAGTTTAGCCAACCACCCACTATTTTTTCCACTGAACACACACCACTATAGTTTACACAACCCTACATTTCAACTTCCCTCACACTACAGAAGTTTGATTAAATGCAGAAGAAGTGATTTTTATTGAATGATCATTGTTAATCTTAAAACAGATAATTTAACCAAAAATGTAAACAAAATACTTAAAATGGCCATATCACGCTGGCCTGTAACCCAAGCCTGGTTGCCCACTGAAGCTAAGCAGGGCTGAGCCTGGTTAGTACCTGGATGGGAGACCTCCTGAGAAAACCAGGTTGCTGCTGGAAGAGATGTTAGTGAGGCCAGCAGGGGGTGCTCACCCTGTGGTCTGTGTGGGTCCTAACACCCCAAAGTGACAGGGACACTATACTGTCAAAGAGCAAAGTCCTTCGGATGAGTTAAACTAAGGCCTTGACTCTCCGTGGTCATTAAAATCCCAGGATGTCCTTCAAAAAGAATAGGGGTGTCACCCCGACATCCTGGCCAAATTTGCCCCTTGCCCTCTGTCCATCATGGCCTCCTAATCATCCCCATATAGCCTACTGATTTGCTTCATTTCCGTCTCCTCTCCACCAATAAGCTGGTGTGTGGTGGGCGTTCTGGCGCAATATGGCTGCCGTTGCATCATCCAGGTGGATGCTGCACATTGGTGGTGGTTGAGGAGATTCCCCCTTCCATATGTGAAGCGCTTTGAGGTCCCAGAAAAAGCACAATATAAATGTAACAAATTATTAAAAGAAATAGTTCACCCATAAATTTAATTCTGTCGTCATTTACTCACGCTCATGTCATGCCAAACGCGTACAACTTTCTTCTGCATAACACAAAAGAAGATATTTCGGTAACCAAGGTTGCCAATTACCATTTACTTTCATCGTATAGACCAGTGTTTCTCAACCCTGCTCCTGAAGGACGCCCAACACTGCACGTTTTCTTTGTCTCAATCAAACAGAGGTGATGAGTTGAATCAGGTGTGTACACTTGAAGGCTATAGAGAAAACAATTATCTTCTAGGTTCCAGTCATACAGATCTGGAACGACATGCGGTTCAGTAAATGATGACAGAATATTATTTTCTGGGTGAACTATTTCTTTAAGGACGAACCTCGAACAGGACAGACGCGTAAGAATTATACATTTGAATGAAGGGAGAGAATTTAGCATAGATGTGATAATAATGCCTCGGCAGCTTTAGTTTGTCCTTCAACCGGTTTTTCTCAAATTTGGAAAGTGACTTTCAGTGGAAAAAGATTGCGTGTAGTGTGTGCACATGTTGGCATAGCTTACCTGTATGATGTACATACATGCAAATTGTGCTTTGTAGGCTAAAATACAGTTCAAATGTTTGCCACAGCCGAATTCCAAGTCTGTTCATTCAGCGAATGGGGTACAGATACTTTAGAGAGGCACACAGCTGAAGTAGCTGTTATGTAAGGAGTCTTTCATGTCGAATCCCTGTAGGGATGGATCACTTTGAGTCTGGCCTCACCAGCTCAGTTCTGACACCAAGTGACACAAACCTGCTATTGCAACTTCTGCACTTCTGTTTGGGTTCCAAAGCCACGTCTCTTTAAAGGGATATATCACCTGTTAAACACTTCAAGCAAGCTAAAAGCTACTATGGTTTTTCAGCAATTTGCCATATCTTTATACAAGCCTATATTTGTTTGACTGAAGCTCAGAGTGAGGGCTCAAATGATCAGTCCTTTAATTACAGCTTCATACAGAATGGATGGTTATCTCGTCCAAGGGAATGAAGCAAATCACCATCATTAAATGTGACCTCGCTGATCTGTGATTAACCCGACACATGCAAAACAACTATTTTCAATCAGATATAACTGCGATTTAGACATTCAGAATTACTATGCTGTTGATTATGACAGCTATGCTTGCATGTTAAACAAAGAAAGTATATGAATAATAAGGACTTAATTATAGTACATTATTACTGTAACAGCATATGGATGATGTATGGATGATATTATTCTCAGGTTTTTTTTTATAATATGTATGTATATTTCCAGCTCACACTCTGGAAAAATATGGCTTATAATAATTGTTTCATTCAATACCCTTGACATTATATTAGAATATGAATATATTAAAATAGCATTATATTATCTTTGATGTGGAAAATTTGTTTCCTTGTATTTTATTCAATGCCACAACACAGAAAAGAGGTATTTGTATATATTAATAACAGTTTCAGTTGAATCATTTGTTAGCATTATTTAAAAAAAAAAAAAATCTAAAAGGCTAATGCATGACTCAACATTTATTAGTGAGCAACTGGGTGTGCAAGGTATATTATTCATATGCATAATGGTGTTTACCTTTACCCAATATAATAACAATAATAATTGATTATACATATAATAACATATAGAAATAATTATATAACTCTACAATATGCATTTGTTTGTATTGCAGAAAAATCTTAGAATTAAAATAAAATAGCATACACAATTCCTTACTAAACATCCCAGTTTTCTCCTAATAATCTCCAAATCCTTCAAAAAAAAGTCTGATTAGAGACAATGGTAGACAAATAAGGAGTTCTTTCTTTTTCAAATCCACAGCATACACAAGTGCCAAATAAAGAATTGTTACAATAGATATATTACAGGAGGTGGATAAAGATTTAAAGGATAGTTCACACAAAAATGAAAATTTGAAAATCATTTACTCACCCTCAAGTTGTTCCAAACCAGTAGGAATTTCTTTATGCTGCTGAACACAAAATAAGTTATTTAGAAGAATATGGATAACCAAACAGTTGATGAGCCCCATTGACTAACATAGTTTGGGGGGAAATACTATGGAAGTCAATGGCACCCCACAACTTTCATCCTTCAAAATATCTTATTTTGTGCGCAGTTTTGTGTACAGCTGAAGAAAGAAACTCATACAGGTTTGAAACAACTTGAGGGTAAGTAAATGATGAAAGATTTACATTTTTGGGTGAACTATGCCTTTAAATCTTTTTAAAAGTGAGAAAAATGCTAAATAAAGTTGCAAAAATAAAATAAAAATCATATTGCTTCTCAAAAGTGATAAACCCAAACATCATTAAAATAAAAAAAGTCTTTATATAATTATGAAATGTACAATGAACTGGCAAATAGCCCATCCTGCAAGAGGATGTTTCTTGTATGATCACACAATGCCAAAAAAAGTATCTGGTTGTGAATCAATGTGTCAATTTAAATCTTGACACAATTAATGTTTTAACAGGATAGTAGCGAATCGATACATACGTTTAAAAGAATTGTCACAAAAATGACCGTTCTTCACTTGAAGTGTGGTCGTCGTCATTTGAGCTCCGCCCCGTTTGCCTTTGACCCTCCCGGCGCGCCTCGTCTGTGGCGGGAGATTCCAGCATGGCGGTGCAACCTAAACAAAATCTGTCTATGGACAGTGCGTCTGAACATGGATTCTTGAATTTTTATTTTTCTATGCCTGAGAAACCTGACACCACCGTGAGAATATTTGATCGAAACGATTACTATACGGTACACGGAAAAGATGCGGTTTTTGCAGCCAAGGAGGTTTTCAAGACGAACGGAGTCATCAAAAACCTGGGAAAAGGTTGGCTGTAAAGTTATAGTATTATTTAATCAAATATCAATTCATTAAAGATATCTGGTTATTCGTTTCTTTTTAATGTGCAGATATATGCATCTTGCATAAACTGCATCAGTATTATCAGTTTGTTGATTATTTTATTATTTCTGTAATTAGGTCTAATTAATATACTTTGAATTTACGCAGGAAACCAGAGGTTGGAGAGTGTGGTCCTCAGTAAGATGAACTTTGAGTCATTTGTGAGGGACCTGCTGCTGGTCAGGCAGTACCGGGTGGAAGTTTTCAAGAATGCCAGTAAGAGTAGCAAAGATCATGACTGGCAGATATCTTTCAAGGTATCTTATATTCTTTAATGTTTTATTACATTTTTCTCAGTATCACCACTCCCAATCTCATCATGTTTGTATTTTTGCATTCCAGGCTTCTCCAGGAAACCTGACCCAGTTTGAGGACATTTTGTTTGGCAGTGGAGCAGGACCCGGGGAGGGTGCAGCCGGTGTCGTCGGGGTTCGTCTTGGCACCGGGGCTGATGGACAGCGTGTTGTCGGTGTTGGCTATGTAGACAGCACACTCAGGAAACTCGGTGTGTGTGAATTCCCAGACAATGATCAGTTTTCCAATCTGGAGGCTCTTCTTGTGCAGATCGGGCCCAAAGAGTGTGTGCTTCCTGGAGGAGATGCAGGTGGAGACCTTGGGAAACTCAAACAGGTAACTTTCTTATAGATGCCAGTTTGTGTGTTTTGAAACAAGATAGTGATATATGGTATATCGGTGCCATCTCAGTTAATAACTGATAATAGTCTTTTTTTAAAGATAAGCAATTTTCTGAGAGGCTAGCAATAGCGCAATATCCCAAAGGTCTTCTCCAAAGACGCATCTCCTTCAAAACGTGTGAACGCATTCATCAGGGAGCAAACAAAAGCGTCACGAGGCGAGAGATTTTGCCTGAAAGTATTACCCCCCTCGTTGAAGTCGATACCTGATTGCCTAATCCTAAGATTGATTTTTTTATTTTTATTTTTTTATGCATGGGTAAATCATTTATAATAAATACTGCAATATTCCATAACAAAATAAGAAAACTTTTTTGATGGAAAAGAAAACTTCACTAACTTCATAGGCTTACCTCCAGAAACATTATTTAAAGATCTGGAAATACATTTCATGTACCCCATTAATTTCACTGCATCCATAGACAAAGATTTTATAACCATAATAATTATTTCATACATGCTGGATGCTATTCATAATTCAGGTGGTACAGCGGGGTGGCATTCTTCTCACAGACAGGAAGAAATCGGAGTTCACAACCAAAGACATTGTGCAGGATCTGAATCGCCTACTGAAGGCCCGCAAGGGAGAGACGGTGTCCAGTGCTGCCCTTCCGGAGATGGAGAAACAGGTTTGGGGCGCTGAAACAAGTTGCAAGTGTGTCATTTCAGGTGGTTCTCCTGGAGATTTAATCAGGTTATTGCTTTTCCAGATTGCAATATCTTGCTTGGAAGCAGTCATCAAATACCTGGAGCTTCTCTCAGATGAGGCCAATTTCGGTTCCTTCAAAATTAACACATTTGACCTCAACCAGTACATGCGTCTGGATAATGCTGCTGTGCAGGCCCTGAATCTCTTCCAGGTCAGGGGCTATTCAAAAACACAAAAATATGCTATTTCTTCAGAGAAGGGTTATTTTGAGTTCTGATATATGTTCTTCCTCTGATTTCTCAGGGTTCCTCTGATGATGTCACTGGCACACACTCCTTGGCAGGCCTTTTAAACAAATGTCGTACCCCTCAAGGGCAGCGGTTGGTCAACCAGTGGATCAAACAGCCTCTCACTGACAAAAACAAAATAGAAGAAAGGTGAGACTTTTGTTTGCCTGGGTAAAAAATCTTCTTGATTTTAATTGATTCTCATTTTTATGACCTGATATCAATTCTTAAATCCCAAGAATGTCAGGCTATGCTGTTTTCAGTTATGAATGGACATAACTTTATCACGCCTCCTATCCAATTAATCACAATTGCTTTCTCTTTTGTTACTTTTGATGTGAAACAAAGACACAGATTTTAAATTCTGTCCATTTTATTATAAAATTTAAACAATAAATACTGTTTTGGAGCTCTTTAGCATGGTGTGACAAATCGCTGTAGCGCCTCAGTTCAAGCAAAGCGGCAGACCCCGGTCATCTCTTCCGCTTTACTGCTAGTTACAGCACAAAATAAACATGAATGAACTTAGTGTACTCGCCAAGACAGTACTGAGTAATATAAGGTAACTACATGGGCTTAGGTTAGGTTTAGAGGTAGATTTAGGGTTAGTACCTAGTTATCACCCAGTTATTGTAATTGCTACAATACGTATATAGTATGTACATGCGAAACAGGACTGTAAAATAGGAGCTGCCAAAAATGTATGAATAATAAGGACAGCATGGTGTTAAAAAGAAAAGCATTTGTTTGAAACAAATTGTTTCTAACATTAAATATCTTTACTGTCTCTTTTGATCAATTTAATGCATCCTTCTCAATAAAAGTCTGAATTATTTAAATCTATATGTATTTTGAACGGTAGTGTGTATGTTAGGCCAGGTAAAAATTTTTTAATTGAAATGCGGTTCACGGGTCGGAGAGAGATAAATCATTATTGTGTTGATTAAAATAGACACCGAACTCTCTTCACTGTAAAACGCAACAAACGTGCGTCACTCTTTTACTTTCATTTTCAACATCAATGTACATCTCTTCAGGGGAACCAATAAAGGAAAAAATGCCTAGAGCACCTACTGTATATAATTTTATAAAACACAAAAAACCCTACATTATTGCTTAACTTAATAGCTTTCTAAAAATACACTCAAGCTTAACATAAATTATTTGTGGGAGCGTTTTACGGAAATAGTTAACCAGGACGAGTCAAGTGCTAGGAATATGATAATAGCTGTGAAGCGTTTCATATGAATATGACAATAAGCTCATAAAGCCTATATCCAGCCTTTGCTTGGGATGAACGCATTTAATATAGTGTGAATTAAAATTAACTGCGTATTTGGTTGACGTTAGAACTGTGCATTTGTGGTCATGTTGTACAGACTGGACCTTGTGGAGACTTTTGTGGAAGACTCTGAGCTGAGGAAAAGTTGTCAAGAGGATCTTCTCCGGCGTTTTCCAGATATGAACCGGATGGCAAAGAAGTTCCAGCGTCAGAGCTCTACTTTACAGGACTGTTATCGGGTCTATCAAGCTGTGGGGCAACTACCGAGTCTGGTGCTGGCATTGGAGAGATACTGTGGTAAGCGTTTTTTCTTCAGGATTTAAACGGATCTCTGTATTTTCTGACCTGAAAAGTATGACCCACTTGAAAAGCGTATACCCGAGATCATAAATCGTAATTGTATGATGATTGAAATCGTGAAATGGCCTTAGAAATTACTAAATAAACTACATTTACTTACAAGTTGCTGGTTAACTTTTTAATAGATTTGGACAATACATGGTTGTGAAAATGTTATATGGCTTAGTGCAGTGGTCGGGAACCTATGGCTTGCGAACCACACCTGGTTCTTTGACACAAATCCTGTGACTCGCCAGGTCTCTCGTCCTTTACCAATAAATGATTGATAAAAAAAAGTGGATATATCAACAGAGATCCACTTTCTGCAGAAACAGCAGCCAATTACAATTCCTTTGTTGTACAGTCTACTTAAGCTAATGAAACGTTTATTATAGCTGTACTGGCCAATGTTCGTGTTCAGTGCTGGACGTGAGTGTCACGAGACCGCAATCAACTACAAACCACTTACATTTCTATGGTAACCTAGCGCTCCTGCACTCAGATTCAAGCAGCTACGTAGCTTGTTTGTGGTAATGGTGAAAAAAAGTTAGGACTGCAGCAAAAATGTAAAGTATATTAAAAAAGTGACTGGACTGAAACAAATCCTTTTATTGAAACTGGTGCTTTGCTCTGCCAAAAGACATTTAGAAACATTTCACTGGGTACTTTCGCTTTTGCCACAGAGACCATTTATGTCCTATAAATATTGTAATTATGGTAATCTGCGCAGATTTCAGTTGACGATACAGTTTGAAGTTATTAAGGAAACATGAATGAGAAAAAGAAAAGAACAAGATGTGCAAAAGAGAACTGAATCCACTACTGACAGGATGCTTTGTCAAAATGCCAAGATGTCGAGTATTCACGTAGACACAGTAGATGTAAGCACTGTGTGTGTTGTACGTTTTACATTACACACACACACACACACACACACACACACAAAAGAAGAGGATTCGAACTCGACCTCACAGTAAAAGCTCTGCACAATTAATTCCAAATTGCAACTTATTATTTGTTGCATATTTGCTTGGTTTTAGTTGTCTATGGACCTAATAAAGTTACTATTATTGAAATGTTTTTAAAAAAAATAGCTCCTTGGTAAAAATGGGTTCCCAACCCTGGCTTAGTGCGATTATTAAACCGCAACAACTGTGATGTCATTATATAAATAAATATATAGTCTGACACGCTGCATTTATAGGGTAGTGTGGGTGGGTCAGGTTTTCCTTCCTTTTTGTCTTTAGCTGTCCACATGGCTGCAAAATGTTGCCTGTTAACCTTCTAATTTGCATTTGAGCTACAAAGTATGTTGTGGGACACCACAATCAGCTGTATTTTAATCTGTTAACAGGGAAACATCAGGTCCTCCTGCACGCAGCGTTCATCTCTCCTCTTAGCGACCTCATCTCTGACTTCTCAAAATTTCAGGAGATGATTGAAACCACACTGGACATGAACCAGGTCTGGTCTTGTCATTTAAGCAAACTTTAAAATCATTAAGTACTCAAATTCCTTAAATGTGTAACACTTTTTTTTGTCTTTTTTTTTTTTTTTTTGTCAGGTTGAGCATCACGAGTTCCTGGTAAAACCCTCATTTGATCCCACATTGAGTGAGCTAAGGGAGAACATGGATCGTTTGGAGAAATCCATGCAGGCCGCTTTGAGCAGTGCGGCTCGTGAGCTTGGTAAGTGATCAAAGTGTGGAAATTAAATGCATTTCCCTATTAAGCATTTTGGTGTTGAACTAGCAACAAATGTTGATCTTTAGGGCTGGATGCAGCCAAGACTGTGAAGCTTGATTCCAATGCACAGATCGGTTACTTTTTCCGAGTCACGTGCAAAGAAGAAAAGAGCCTTCGCAACAACAAGAAATTCACAACTTTAGATGTTCAGAAGAACGGGGTGCGATTCACTAACAGGCAAGGATGGTGTATGAGATGTTCAAATATTGGTGCAGCTAATGGTTGGAGTTCTTAGTAAGTGATTGTGTTGTGTGTTTCACAGTAAGCTGAGCTCTTTGAACGAAGAGTACATTAAAAGCAGAGAAGAGTATGAAGAGGCTCAGAACGCCATCGTCAAAGAGATCATCAGCATAGCCGCTGGTGAGAGTCATTTCTAAAGGGTTGTTCCCTGTGGTTTTTTTAACTTTTTACTTTAATTTGATTGTTATTCTGGATATAATACAGGTAAGTCTCTCTCTGTACCATTAATACAGAGTATAATATCCCAAAAGAGACAATATTATTACGGAGTATAAAACCCCCCTCCTCAAAATAAATAATAAAAATAAGTAAACCTGTATGAAGTAAAGCCCCGTTCACACAAAGGACGTTACATATATCTATACTAATTGCTCGAATTCTATGAGAATAGAGACTGATACAGGAATGATACCGTTGAAATATCTTTCGGAACGATTTTTTTCAACTGATGAACGATAAAAATATTGACAGGATCCAATCAGAATCCATCCAGCGTTAACCTAAGTAGAGCTCGAGCATTTTAAGTGGTTGGAAGTAAAACACACAAACACTGTTTTGAAATACGCATGATTTTAACATGGTATTTGTCGAAACAAATGTTGCCATAATATGCAATAATATACTTAAAAAATTACAGGTTAGACAACAGCTCAAATAATGCATTTAAGGAAGAATTGTGGTAATATAAGCATTTAAATAATGTTCGCATGATATGGACATTCTGATTTTCTTTTCTTACATAGTGACATCCGAGTGAAACGGCTTCTCGAACAAGAAATATCGGGGTGACTTGATTTAGTACTTTTGCAATTGTTTGGATCGTTGGCTAATTGGTTGTCGTTTGCTAACTGGTGCGATCTCATGTATAATTTATAATACGGCAATGTTCCATTTAGGGCTGAACGATACATCGAATTTTCATCGTCATCACGATATGAACTCCCGCGATGAACACATCGCAACAGACAGCCTGACACGATGAATAATGCCTGGTTCAGATTAGCACTAACTTACACGTTTTTGACTCCTAAAATCTTGTCGTGGACAAGAAACATGTCAGACAACACGTTGCTTTCCGACCAGTCATCGCGTGCCGTCACACACACACATTCACTCGCAAACATTCACTCGCACGCACAGACACACAAACACACACACTCACTGTCCCTCGCTCACTCACGCACGCACACACACACACACACACACATACGCTCACACGCTCACTGGTGCACACACACACTCACTGTTGCACTCACTCACGTCTCGCCTCGCTCACATATTCAACCCGTCGTGGAGGACCGTTAAAGAATTAAACATGCTATAGTCTTTCTGTCGTGAAGCATCGCAGACGCGACGTAGGTTGTCGCCCACTACGACACTATACGAGATGAAACGATCGAATCTTGCGTCCCGACGCCTGTTGTCGTTATTACGAATCTCCACGACACCCATACGTCAAACGGATCGTGCCAAAATCGCGCTAAAATCGTGTATTCTGAACCAGGCAGGTAATAAACGTTTGACCTATCACGCAAATAACCTATTAAAGCACTAAGACATGGGAACAGTATAGTTAACAATCACATTTATCGCAAGTCATATCGTCATCGCAATATTAAACAATGTTATCGCACATCGCAGCTTTTCCTCATATCGTGCAGCCCTAGTTCCATTCAAAGTTTTGTAATTTCATTGTGAATTTATTCGGGTTTATCGTTTAAAATTATTTTTTCTGTTTATCAACATTAATGTATATTGAACACGTTATCCTTTAGTCGGTTTGGTCATTAACATTAAGCTATTTTTAATTTTGGTTAATAATGTTGTTAGCTTGTTGAGAATGAATAGTTCAGTAACCCTGTGTCTGTTCCATAGGCTATGTGGATCCAGTACAGACTCTAAATGAGGTGATAGCTCAGCTAGATACCGTGGTGAGCTTTGCCGTGGTGTCCCATGCTGCCCCCGTGCCTTACATTAGGCCCAAAATACTAGAGAAAGGATCAGGGAGACTCATTGTGAAAGCGGCAAGACATCCCTGTGTTGAAGCCCAAGATGATGTGGCTTTTATTCCCAATGATGTCACCTTCACAAGGGGCGAGGAGATGTTTCATATCATCACAGGTCAGTGCGTGATGAGTACTAGCAGCAACTGGAAGATTCATGTGCATTAATCCATAATCTATATGATAAAAAGCCTTTTTCTGATATTTTTAGGTCCAAATATGGGTGGTAAATCTACATACATCCGCCAGGTGGGTGTGATCGTGCTGATGGCGCAGATTGGCTGTTTTGTGCCATGTGATGAGGCAGAACTGAGCGTGGTGGACTGTGTGCTCGCTCGAGTGGGTGCGGGGGACAGCCAAATCAAAGGAGTGTCCACCTTTATGGCTGAGATGCTGGAGACGGCTGCTATTCTTCGGTCAGAACTCACATTTGAAACATTTTCTACTCCCATTATTTTTAAAGGGATTTTCCAGGTTCCGTACAAGTTAAGCTGAATCGACAGCATTTTTAGATTCAGTGGTAATCAACAATCAATTTCCACTTGTCCCTAAAAGTAAAGTCTGGGTTACAGTTGAGACACTTATAATGGAAGTAAATGTGGCCAATCTGTAAATATTCAAATACTCACTATACCCGCTTGTAGTTTAGCCACAAGATGTAAAAAATATGCATGTGAAAATGTTTTTAGTGTGAAAAAAGATAACAACAAAGGCATAAACCCTAAAATGACTCTAGGAATAATTAAAATAGTTTTACCAATCGACTACACAAGTTTTAACGGAAGAATATGTAAGTGCTTTTATAAATGTATAAGCTTCACATTTCTGCTTTGAAGTCTTCCAAAAATGGTCCCCATTACCTTCCATTGTAAATGCCTCCCTGTAACCTTGATTTTTTGAGGGACTAATCAAAATTTTTTGTGGTAATCAACATTATGCCACAAATGCTGTCAGTTGAACTTAAAGATGAACTGAACTGAAAATAATCAACGTTGATAACGTGTTGTTTATGACAGTTAAAAGTAAATTACAAAAAAAAAAAAATGATTACAAATATCAATATAGCTTTTTTTAAGCTACACAAAAACTGTTATAAGAACGCTGGCAATTTCGATGACGTCACTGGCATGGTAGGACCTGCGGTCCTGTATATTCGCTAGGTGCACAGAGCGAATACTCAGGAAAATTAGTCATTTTAATGGCATGGGTTACGCATTTGTGCCTGAGGGACAGGCCAGTAGTATGACTAGTACACATTTACGAACTAATCAGTGGCGTAACTTTGTTTTAAAAAGTGGGTGGGACAGGGGTTGCTAATACAATGCTAAATCAGATGTATGTATAATAACATGGCGATGTCCAGCAATCATTCTAAATAGTACATGGAGTTTGTCGTTAAATGAGATGTAATATAT
Source organism: Phoxinus phoxinus (assembly GCF_949152265.1). Taxonomy (NCBI): domain Eukaryota; kingdom Metazoa; phylum Chordata; class Actinopteri; order Cypriniformes; family Leuciscidae; genus Phoxinus; species Phoxinus phoxinus. The sequence continues at coordinate 13,621,472 of NC_136896.1, forward strand.
GTTGTCAGTGCCGAGAACTTTCGCGTGAATAAATGCACAGATCCGCCTATTAAACATGAGCCGTAATGGTCCAGTGGTAGAACTTTCGCCAAGCGTGTCAGAGGTTTTGAGATCAAATCCGCAGTCCCATAGTTTTTTTTATGTTCATCAGTGGTTGTATATCAAGCAGGGACACGTTTGTGTGCATTATGTTTTCTAATTTCACCGGAACGAATAGTCTCCGCGCGTCCGAGTGAAGACTGCGGTGTGTGCGCGAGCCACTGTATCCACGCCGATGATCGCAGCAGCAATGAGCACTTTGATCACTTGATTTAATATTATTATGTACCAATTAATTTTGTCTCAAAATATTGCATACAATACAAAGTTTTGTCTAAAATATGCATTAGATTGTATTTGCATTGTACATAGTCAATTATGAATGGAGCAATAGTGGTTCACGGTGTTATAAGAGGGAAATGCGGTTGGAGTGGACAGGCTATACCTGTCATGCACTCTCATTTATTGTATCCATGCACATTATGCATTTTAGGAAATAGAAACTGCTTATATATGTTGTGTGCATTTAGAGAAAATACAAAAACAAGCTTGAGGTCCTGTGCGTTTTAGAAAATCGAGGCAGATAAATGAAAATTTTATATATTTTTAAGATGGAAATTTGATTGGACGAATTCATCCAATGGGATCGCTTGTCAAGTTAGCTGCACGCAAAGTGTTAAAACCAAAATAAATAAAGTTGGGGCGGGCAAAAAAGTTAGCTGCGCATAGGAGTTTCAGTCAACCCTCACCACTGAACGGAGTAGCTCCCATGCCAGTGACGTAGTCGAATGTTGAAATCCAATATGGCGGCGCCCGTGCAACAACAACAACATTTTCAATGTACTATTTTATCCCTTTTAACAAATTCTTCCATTTTAATAATTGTACCAATGAAAATAAATAAAATATATCTGTTATATCACCTTTACTCAAATTCCAGTTCAGTTCATCTTTAAAGTCGGCATGAAATGAAAGTTGCGATAGTCATTTCTTTCCTATTGTGATGTATATCCGAGTGATGTATATCCTTCTCGAACAAGAAACAATGTAGCGCGGGACTTGTTTTTGTCCATCGGGAATTGATTGTTGTTTGCTATTGCTGTGATCTCATGTGAGTGACAGTTTGTCCCGCCCTCGTGCCGGTGAACACATTATCAGAGAAGAGATATCGTGGTTATTTTGATTAAAGATTATGAGGAAACATGAATTTAACTGATAAACCAGTTATAATGCACAAAAGATTTGTCAGTTTTGATTACATAATGACTTGTATTGAACCTGAATATTTCTTTAAAACACATTTAACAAGTTTTATGATTTTTTTTTTTGTAATGCTTCCAGCATACATTATCATAATTTAATGCATTTGATACATTTACAAAAATGCTGTCAATCAAGAAAATGAACTTATAAAAAAAACCCCGAATTAATCACATAATATATATATTATGTGATTTATAAATTATTATTCTTTTTTTTCTCATTTAATTTCCAAAATCTAGAATTAACATAAAGATGGCATATTTTTTACATTTGTTTAATGGCATATTTCTCTTAAGCACTATGAATGAATGCCAGTAGTATCAATGTTATTAATTGTGCTACTGCTGTCTCAATTAAATGTCCCCCCCCCCCCCCCCTCAATTTTAGCCCTTAATTATGGCAATTCAACATTTCAGTATAATTTAAAGCCATCATTTTCAACATTTAATGGGCTTTTAAAAATATCAACTTCTAATTTAAGTGAACTTAAAATAATATTCAGATAAACTATAAATTCTATATACATATTTACAAAAATGATAAATTGAATATAGATTCATTCTTATTAAAGCTACAAAGTTTATTCATTCAAAAGCAGTGAGTGAGTTTTCTTTTTTTCCGATTAACATTAATGACAGATGCTGTTTAAATTGCGTTAAATATTTAACATGTTAAAATATTAAAAGTGAAACGTATAATTAACGTGTTGATTTTGACAGCCCTATTTTACAATGTGCATTTTGTGCCCTTCTGTGATAAATGTATGTCATGTTTTGTATATATATATATATATTTTTTTTTTAGATCAGCCACAGAGGATTCCCTCATCATTATTGATGAATTAGGCAGAGGCACATCCACATACGATGGCTTTGGTCTGGCCTGGGCAATCTCAGAGTACATTGCTACCCGCCTCAAGTCCTTCTGCCTGTTTGCCACCCACTTCCATGAGCTGACGGCGCTGGCGCAGCAGGTGCCCACTGTCCGTAACCTCCACGTCACTGCCCTGACCACAGACAGCACTCTCACAATGCTCTACAAGGTGAAAAAGGGTATGTGGCTTTCCAGCAAAACAAAGAAATGCATACTACACTCTTTAATCAATTTGAAAACTTAGATTGGGTTGTATATTTCCATTGTGCTTGGTGTATGATGTTTTATTTGGGCTTGATTTGACTTAGGCGTGTGTGACCAGAGCTTTGGGATTCATGTGGCAGAGCTTGCTAACTTCCCCAAGCATGTGATTGCTAATGCACGGGAGAAGGCTTTGGAGCTTGAGGAGTTCCAGGATATTTCCGGAGCCGGGGAAGAAGCTGGACCTGAAGCCAAAAAACGCTGCCTGGAGAAACAGGTGAGATGTGTTATTAAAAGAAACGTTTGCATTTACAAGGCTCAATGCATTCAAATATTACAGTTAATAAACTGCTGTCCTGTCTTGTGAATTTATCCATAGGAGGGGGAGAAGATCATCGAGGCTTTCCTGGCTAAGGTGAAATCAATGCCTGTTGAAGGCATGTCTGACGAGGCTGTCAAAGAGGAGCTGCGCAAACTCAAGGCAGAGGTCATCGGCCAAAACAATAGCTTCATCAATGAGATAGTGTCACGTTCTGCCAAAGTCAAACTGACTTCAGCCTGAGGGCTTCAGGATGAGCATTGTCTTAGTGGATGAAAGTTCAACATTTCAGTAAAAGTGTTTATGGTATAATGGAAATTGATATAATCTATAGTAGATTAGATTTTTTTTTTTCCATTTTAGCACCATCTCTTTCTTTTCAGGTGTTTTTTTCCTTGTTATATGCGTTCTGTAGCCATTAATCCTCTCTGAGAGTAAAACATTTCTAAATATATATATTTTTGTTTGTGTGTGTGCATTGTCAGTTAAAATTACAACTTGAATTTTGATTAGTGGCAATGTCGCCATCTAATGGATAAATTGGGGAACGTTAATTTTTCTGTTTTATTTTACCTAATTTCAAAGATAATGGTTTATTATAATAATTATAAACTCTTTTAGTTCAGACAGACCTTGTTTGTACACTTAACTTTACATTTCTAAATTTCGATTCAAACCCAAAAGCAACTCTAAAGCAACCAAGAGTCAATTAAACGTTTTCTTTGAATTGTGCTTTGAAATGTACTAAATCTTCATGTTGCCATAGTTTTGGGGATTTCAAATTGAGGTCTAGGAAAAGTGTAAAAAAAATATAAATTATTAAATGATAAAATAGAATAGAATGCAAATAGATTAAAATAAATAAAAATATTTAAATGCATCTAACAGTATATAGTAAGTAGAAAGAAAAATAATGTAATATAAACTAAATATCCACAATGTTACACTTATTAATATATTTTTTCACCGTGTAAATAGTGTGTTAGCACATTAAAATGTATACAGAGCTTCCTTTTACATTTTTAGGATAGAGGTCTCTCACAAGGGTGATCATATTTGGAAGTCTGGAATTGAAAATCCATGCTATAGTTTACCTGGTATAAAGCTAAGCAGACTAAAGTACACATTTCATTCAGTTCTATGACTAATTTTGTACTTGATCAGGTTTGTAAGAGTAACGCATTCAGGTGAGTTTTTCCAATGCAAACATCTTAAACCAGAATAAGATATTTTGCTGGTTTAAGATGGTTAGCTGGTCTCCCAGCCTGACCAAACTGGTGCTCAACTAAAGCCAGAACCATAACCCACTTTTTGCTATCTTGACCAGCCTAGGAGACCAGTTCTGCCTGGTTTAAGCTGTTGTTGATTTTATTTTATTGATTTTATTTTATTTTTTAATCATCAGGGAAAGCTTTTACAGTGGTAATCTCAGCGTCATGGCACCAGGGCTGTTAATTAAGACTTTAAATCGGAACTTCTCCAAAATTGGAGGATCAATATTTAAAAGCAATTACTCAATGTTACTCTTGCTGAATATCAGTGGTGCCCCCTTGTGCACGTTCTCCATGTCCATGTTAATGGCTCCTCCTGCTAGAGAGAAAGAGAGAGAGAGAGACACGGAGCTCAGCACAGGGGGGAGCTGTCCGAAAAAAAACACACCAACAACACCCCGAATAAGAAAAACTGCCTAGGGTTGGTGTCCTTTTTCGTCGTAGACGGTTTGATTTGACTTGTTTCAGACCAAATATTTGTGTAAATGCTAATAACACCAAAATAAGGTTCGAGGGAAGCGTATTTTTTTCTGGGTAAAGTCACCTCGCCAAATGAACTCCGTCAGAGCGAGCAGCAGGAGACCCAGGCGAGTGTCGAGGCCGCGCCCGGTGCAGCCGGAAAGAAACAACGCAGAAAGAGGTAAGACGGGGACCTTTTATTTAACAACGCTTCAATGTTGTGCCGTGTCGTATACGGTACTTAATCTATCTGACCCGACACGGCCACTCCGAAGCTGCACGGCCTGATTAAAAGGGCTTGTGTGCAGAGCGTCGAGGCGCATATATACAGGCCAGGCCGCGCTTTGTTTGGGCTTCACGAGCCCGAATCGTAAACGGCTAGCTTTCAACGCACTCGTCACCTTTCCTGGTTAACTTTAAACCTAGAAACAAGATAACAAGGTAAATGTTGTTTTATGTCTGGTAAAAGTTATCTGTCATGGGTTATAGGTGGAAGAGAGACATGAGAAGTGGATTTAAGCAGGAAAATCTGCGCTGCGTAGCTGTTGGTAATCAGTGTTGAGCTGCCGTTGATAGCATTGTCCATTTACACCAAATACTAACACAGTTGCGGCTTTCCACACCTCATAAATATCTACAACTGCATTGTTCATTCGGGTTTCGTTAGCTTTGAATGCAGTGGCTGTGAAGTTAACTGTTTACACTGCTAGGTAGCACGCTAGCTAACGTAAGTAGCTGCGCACTTGAGCTCAAAGCGAGAAAACGGGGTAAGATAAAGGCTCTCTTTGCTCTTTTGTTGGTGATATGTGCATGGTGTAACATTTATCATACGGATAGTTATTTTTGTTGGTTTGGTTTGTATATGCTATGCACACAGCCCTGGGTTCTGCGGGTGAAGGTGCTTCTGCGATGATCAATCAGAAACCTTTGTTTCCACGTTTAGCTGGGTTACAGAACCCCCACTGACAGGCTTTCTGTCTTTTAAGAAAATCCATTGATAAAGTGTTAATGCGTTAGGTTTTAATGCTCTTTTAAGCATTTATTAGGGTTTATTGGTTAATTTTAGACCAGTAGTGATCAGTGCATTTTGACTACCTCAATGTTTACATTTGATCTGATGTTTGCAGACTGTCTATTTCATTTAGAACATCAGCCTAAGCAATGCATTGACTTGAGTGTACAGACCATTCATATTCTCAAAGTTAATATTAATATAACATTTACACTAAAAAGTACCCAATGTTTTTTTTTAACATACACCATAGTAATACTATGATTTTACCACCTGATAACATCAAAGTATCATTCCCAAAATATTCCTTAGTTAGGGTAGTTGGGTTTAGAAAGGAGAATGATGTAATATCTGCGTGTTTGTATTACATAAGGGTGTGATGTTATGCTCCAAGTTCTTAATTGGGTACACATTTTTTAAAACCTTTGCATGCTGTTTTTGGTGAAAAGGAAGATCACCTTCTCCTTAGACGTTTTGGATGTGGACACTGACTAGATGCATATGTAGGCACAAGGCAGGCAGAGAGAGTGACCAGAGCCATGGCTGAACAGATAAGGATTTCCTTTTGTGTTGATATTTTGCCCTGATGTACTTTTTGTTGCCTTGCCGTCTTGTCTGTGAAGTCTGCTACCAAAGGACCAGTCAGCTGTGAGTTGCCATAAAATTCGTGACAGTTTAGAGTCAAGCTTTAGCTGCTTTTCTCATCTTTCACTTTTGGATGTTGTCTCCAGGTACCAATTGTGCTGTAGGGAAGGACAGACCGTAAGGCTCTCAGGTGATCAGTACACCAGGTATTGACAGGTAGGTAGGTAAGTCATTTGCAGCTGAATAAAGAATAGCAGTCGTTTTTGCCGTAGTTTTCTTGGTTTGTGTATAACATATAATGGTGTTTACATTTGCAAAACCAATTGTATGAAGAAGGTTAAGGCATTTAGGATTTTTACTCCTTAAATGCGTTAAGATATGGAAAAGCAAGCTTTCTGGAAGTATGGAAATTCAGAGTTTTGCACCGATGTGTGATGTTCTTACCAACTGATGGGCAAAGGTGTTGTCTACACTGCTATGCTTTTGGAGAAAGCCAACCATTTTCTTTGACTATTTTCCTTTAGAGAATGGGTCTGTTTTGTTCCTGTAGGCACATTTTGCAACGATCACCGCAAACATGGAAATCAGGAGTTTGTGGTGGAACTTGGGGTCTGAGCTTGTGCAGGGCAGGTTGAGATATGCTTAGCTGAATGGATTGTTTTCTTTTTTTAATCTATGCCCTCTGTAGATGAGGACATCCCTGCAGATATGGTTGCAGAAGAATCTGGTCCAGGAGCTCAAAACAGTCCATACCAACTCCGTAGAAAGTCCCTGTTGCCTAAACGAACCGTGTGCCCCACAAAAAACAGTATGGAGGTAAAGATTCTGCACTTTTGAGATCAAACTAACCCTGTTTAGTTTGCACCTTTGACTGAGATAGTCCTACTAAAGTTGTTTTAATCTAAATAGCAGTTTAAAAAGTCAATGTCTGATTTGTGCGATTACAGGGAGCCTCCACTTCAGCCACAGAAAATTTCGGTCACAGAGCTAAACGTGCAAGAGTGTCGGGAAAATCCCAGGACCTGCCAGGTGAGTGAAGAGTTGTGGTCTCGATCATTAAGTGCATCATTATTAAAAGTTGTGTTGCTTATCAAAGGACTATTGCTATTAAGTGTGCTCTGCAAGCAGTTTGCTTTAGATTTTTTTTCCCCTGTTGACAATGTTTTCAGCTGCCCCTGCGGAGCAGTATCTCCAAGAGAAACTTCCGGATGAAGTCGTTCTGAAGATCTTCTCCTACCTGCTGGAGCAGGACTTGTGCCAGGCTGCCTGCGTATGCAAGCGTTTCAGTGAGCTTGCAAATGACCCCATTCTCTGGTGAGAATTTACATACTGACAATAGAGTGATTTGCAGAAGTACTTTAATTATCAGAATTTTGTTAAATATCAGAAGAATGTAAGAGTGTAATGCTTTTACACCTGACGTTTCTAACATCTAATCTTGACAGAATTGTCTCTTGAGGCTTTTTAATAACAGTCTTGTTTGCAGCTTACACAATAGAACAGTATAACTACCGTTCAAATGTTTGGGGTCTGTACGTTTTTTAAAATGTCTTTGAAAAAAGTCTCTTATGATCACCAAGGCTGCATTATTTGGTCATTGCGAAATATTTTTTTACAGGTTAGAATAATTTTCTATTTTAATATATTTTTAAACATAATATATTTCTGTGATGGCAAAGCTGATTTTCCCACAGCCATTATTCCAGTCTTCAGTGTCACATGATCCTTCAGAAATCATTCTAATTTGTTGATTTTGTGCTTGAGAAACATTTATCAACGTGACATCAGTTGTGGAAACCATACTTTCTTTTTCAGGATATTTTCATCAATAGAAAATTAATCTTTTTGTAACCATGCTAGAGTTTTACTCTCACTTTTGATTAAATTAATGCATCCTTGCTAAATAAAATATTTTTTTGGAAAATAAATAAATTGAACAGTAGTGTTTAAGCACAGCACTGACCTGAAATTGAAATTTAAACTTCACAAATGCTTATCAGCCACCATAATGTTTTGTTAGTGGGGGATTGGTTCAGATATGACCTATTCCATAAGGTTATATCTTTAGTGATTGTTTTGTCTGTTTGTGTGTTTTACAGGAAAAGACTATACATGGAGGTGTTTGAGTACACACGACCCATGATGCATCCAGAGCCGGGGAAGTTCTACCAGATCAACCCGGAAGAGTATGAGCAACCAAACCCATGGAAAGAGAGCTTTCAGCAGTTGGTATGAGAGCTTGCGTTTCTATTTTCCTCTTTAAATCAGGATGGATGTGAATGCTTAGATGCTCCAGTCTGATTTTGTTATGTGATTTGTCAGAGTAATAATGATATTCACTCTTCGAAAGTTAATAAAGTGACTAATGCCACATTTGCACCATGTTAACTGTCCATCTTGGGTGAACCAATCAAAAATGTTAAAAACAGGTGCAAAAAATTAAGTATTCATGAAGTCTTTGCTTTTTCTTTTCCACAGTATAAAGGAGCACATGTAAAGCCTGGTTTTGCAGAACACTTTTATAGTAATCCAGCCAGATACAAAGGCAGAGAGAATATGTTGGTATGGATCGTTGGCTTCAGCAGTTCAATTTTGTTTTTGTTTTTTTTGAAGAAAGTTCAATAAACGCACCGAGGCATTTTCAGCTTCATTGTAATGACAGCACTTTTCTGGTTTTCAGTATTATGACACCATTGAGGATGCACTTGGAGGGGTGCAAGAGGCCCATTTTGATGGCCTGATTTTTGTGCATTCTGGCATTTACACAGATGAATGGATCTACATCGAATCCCCTATCACAATGATTGGCGCAGGTGAATCTGATGACCCTGTTTGTTACCTATATCCTTTAACTTTAAATCTTGAAAATAACATCAAATGTTTAACCTTGCATACTTTGTCGAAAGTCACTTACACCTCTGTTTTCTTTCCTTTCAGCCTCAGGGAAGGTAGCTGACAAGGTTGTCATTGAAAACACTAGAGATTCAACGTTTGTGTTTATGGAGGGATCTGAAGATGCATATGTGGGCTACATGACCATCAGGGTGAGTAACAGTTTTTACAGCTTTTTCTCTTTTAGCTCATTGCATGGTGTCTTTTAGATAATAATTCCGGCTCATTTCTAATCAATGTTTTTGAGTGATTGTAATTGTGATTGTTTTTTTGCTTCAGTTCAACCCTGATGATAAGTCAGCACAGCACCATAATGCTCACCACTGTTTGGAGATCACGGTTAACTGCAGCCCCAATATCGACCACTGCGTTATCCGCAGCACCTGCACGGGTACGTTTCATTTAACACTACCGTCTGATTCCCTAGCATAATACACTTCTGTTCAAAAGTTTGGTGTCAGTAATATTTTAAAATTATTACAAACAAATTGCATCTTTCTGACTTTTATTGCAGAAGCATCATACAATACTACATTCTCTTGAATAAATGATTCAATAACAAATACATTTAACAGTCAATGTAATCGATAAATGCTTTATTTTAAGCACCAAGTTTCTGTCAAAAGCTGTTTCGCTATCGTAGACATCAGTGTTCATATATTTGAACTTCTATGATCATTTAAACTATTGCATCACAGAAATTATACTATGAGGTTGAAAAGACAGTTTGTGAAGCGGTTTCATGACAACTCTCTCTGTGTCAGTGGCAGCGCCAACACGGCTTTGAATGTTGCGATATGATTTTGTCAAAGTTTAATAGACGGATGAATTAAAAGATCGCCGCTCTATTGTCTTATATCTCTCTCAGCATACGAGTAGCGCGAGGGCTATTCAGTGCATTCAGTCTCACGTCTCTTCCATGCGTCCACTTGGGATATTACGTCACTCAACGCATAGATAACGACACATTTCATCCTCTGTTGGAACGAAAGTGGCTAACTTCTGTCCACCTCTTCTACAAGCAAGGACAAAAATAAAACAATTGAATTAATATCGATTCTGGAATAAATAAATAAACTATTTTAGCTAGGTGAATTAAAAAAAAAATTCTCCCAGCCCTAAAAATTATTTCGTTTTCTATTTTAAATGTATATTTATGTTTATTTTTTATGAAATCAAAGCTGAATTTTCAGCAGTCATCACTCCAGTCTTCAGTGTCACATGATCCTTCAAAAACCATTCTAATATGCTAAGAAATATATGCTGACATTTCTTATTATAAATTATGAAAACTAGGGCTGTCACGATTCCTCGATTAAATTCAAGTACTCTTTTTTTTTTTATTTTTTTATCCTTGATTGCAATTTACCCATGTCAAGTTACCCCAAAAATACCAATAACGTGCATTTTGTAATGCACATGAAGTCTGACTCGCTTTGTGTTTCATAGCGTTTTTGTTGCACTGTTGTCATTTAGATGTGTGGAGCGCGTCTCAAACTCCATCTCTGCAAGGCAGTGAGTTTGGTTTTACTTATAACAATGCAATATGCGCCATTTCATCAGATTTGTAAGGTAAATAATTTATAAACCTACGCCGTCACAGGAGAATACATCAACATCTTTCTAAATATGCTAACTGTTCATCGCAATTATAAACGCTTAAAGCCTTGCTTTGAGTTTGCTTGTTTTAATGTCCACATATTCTTGTTAAAGAAATTGCAGTGACTGTAGTATTTCTATCATAGTTGCCCAAAATTAAATATTTAGTAGACATTTTAATGCCAATATTAAACAAGGATTTGACACATGCTCTAAACTAAAGTGACAACAACAACAATCACCAGGCCTTTGGCGCCCTCTTCGGGCATTTGTTATTATAAATAATGCATTATGAAGATAGCACTGAAGATAACAATGTACTGCAAAGTTTGCTCCTGTTCATTTGTTTTTAATTCACTTTGCACTTTTTGCACTATGCAATCCAGAAAAAAAAAGTTTTGATAGACGTCTGTAGTCTACTGAATTCAGTGTGCGGCCAGCCACCTTCTTGCTCGTTTTTTATAATCTATATTGGACATAATTCATTGCTAAAATACATAATGTAATATACATAATGTTAACAGTGTTGTTTAATAAAACCATATTATTATTATTTTTATACTGTATTTGAAGCAATTATAATTGGTTAAAATAAAGTATAAAAAAAGAATATGGTTTTATTAAACAACACTGTTAACATTATGTATATTACATAATGTATTTTAGCAATCAACATTACATATGTATTTTAAGTAATTTTAAAGGTTATTGTTTGCCGTAGGTCTATTTTACTACTGCAAAAAAAGTTATCCGATTACTCAAGCGTAAAATGAATCGTTACTGACAGCCCTAATGAAAACAGTGGTGCTGCTCAATATTTTTGTGGAAACCGTTATACTTTTTTTCAGCATACTTTGTTCTTTTGAACTTTCTATTCATCAGTGTTTATTTGAAATAGAAATCTAGAAATGTATTTTTTTGTGCATCTTTGCTGAATAAAATGTATTAATTTAACAGAAAAAAATAGTACTGACCCTAATCATTTGAACGGTACTATATATCCTGTGTCTAATCTGTGTAACTAGGCATCATGGATGGATGCTTGCTTCATATCTAAATGCTTTATGGCACGATTGTTTTGCTTCTCAGCCTAATGTGTTTGTTTCATTAACATGACGAATTAAGGGGGAGAAGTCCTTTTTACATGCATTCAGTTAATTTGGCAGACATTAATTTGACTTGAAATGCATTCAAACTTAGTATACATTTTATCAGATGTGTATTCCAAGAATTGATTTCATGACCTTGCTGTTAGTGGCATATTTTAGCAGTTGAAGTAAGACACTTTATCAGGGTGATTGAGGTCCTTTCTCTGTCTGCGCAGTGGGATCAGCAGTGTGTGTAAGTGGTCAGGGTGCAGGACCTACCATTAAACACTGCAACATCAGCGACTGTGAAAACGTTGGACTGTACATCACTGATCATGCACAGGTAGGAACCTGCATTAAATGAACTGTTCAATATGGACATTGTCATTGTTTACTCATCCCCATGTCATTTTATGGTTGTATGCTGTTAAGTTTCTCACACAACTGGTTTCCATACAAAAGGATCATACTGACTTTTCAGTCAAGCCACAAACGGGGAAGAAAAAACATGAAAAGCTCCTTAAAAGTGATTAATATGACTCGTGCACTATATTATAAGTCTTCTGAAGCCATATGTTACATTTTTATTTTTGCTTGGATTTTTCCTTTTATCTATAGTTACGTAGTGGTTAAATTACAAGGCTTAGTGTGACTTATACCCAAATGGATTATTTTGTCATCATGTTTTGGCCAAATCATCTAGTACAAATGTTGCATTTTGAATATCTGCTTTATCTCAGTGTTGACACTGATTGTTAGTAATAAAGTGTAGATAATACGGTTGCAGACAAGACTATTGCCTGCTTTACTGACAAATAATAATGAATCACAATAACGGTATTATGTCTTGTTTTGTTTTTTCATGTGTGCTGTTGTTACAGGGTATTTATGAAGATAACGAAATCTCAAACAATGCTCTTGCGGGTATCTGGGTAAAAAACCATGGCAATCCTATCATCAGACGTAATCATATCCACCATGGCAGAGACGTAGGAGTGTTTACCTTTGACCATGGCATGGTAATTGCACCTAATTTTTGTTCAATCAGAGATTTCATCTGTTATTGCCAGCAGCCAGTGAGCTGATTTGTCTCTGTCTCCCTCTGCAGGGCTACTTTGAGAGCTGTAATATACATAGGAACAGGATTGCAGGGTTTGAGGTGAAAGCGTACGCTAACCCGACTGTGGTACGCTGTGAGATCCACCATGGCCAAACGGGGGGCATCTATGTTCACGAGAAAGGCAGAGGCCAGTTCATAGAAAACAAAATCTATGCCAATAACTTTGCTGGTGTGTGGATCACCTCCAACAGTGACCCGACAATAAGGTCAGTCTCCCTTGTCCTCACTGCCCTATTAGTATAAATCTATATTGCTATTTTTAGACTTGAAAATAATTTTGGGTACCAATTGTAATGAGCTAAGCACTCCGATGCTGTCAATGGATTAATCCATCTTGTTGATTTATCTATAAAATGAACTGTCTGCTTTAAATCTAGGGGAAATGCCATCTTTAATGGAAACCAAGGAGGCGTTTACATATTTGGTGATGGGAGGGGCCTCATTGAGGGAAATGATATTTATGGAAATGCCCTGGCTGGCATTCAGATCAGAACGAACAGCTGTCCTATAGTAAGGCACAACAAGATCCATGACGGGCAGCATGGAGGAATCTATGTGGTGAGTGAGCATGCACATGATCTGACTGGCAGTGGTGTAAAGAGTACCTGAAAACCATACCACCAAAAACAGGTGGTGATGAGAAAGTCACATGGTGAATCAAAGTTCATCAGCCGCTTTTCCACACACTGAGAAAGTTAATACTAATATATAAAAGGTGCACAGTCATTCACACTAAACACCATCATGGTTACACTAAACACCATCATGGTTACACACAACACTAAAGTAATTCAATTGATATTCATTTAACAACATTAGATGTAACATAAAACCCTAATGTACATAACTGATCAGAAAAGAAAAAGAAATGGATACATCTAAGTATTTTAACAGTATTTTACCGTTAATAACAATAATTTTTACAGTGTAGATGGCGATATTGCTTTATTTCAGACCTAAGTTAGGTGCAATGCTAAATCTAATGAGTAATTGCATTACTCATCACAAATGTATTGGAGTAAAGAGTACATATACTTATTCAAAAATGTTGTTAAGTAGAGAGTAAAAGTTGCTAATATCTTTGATAAACACCAGTAAAGCTACAGCGTAGCCAAAAAGTTACATAAGTACAGTAATTACATTTACTCAAATACTTTACACCACTGCTGACTGGAATACATTACGGGCTGCTAACAAAAAAAGTATGCACAGTATGCATTGGTCCTAGCGTAACTGTCTGTTTCTATTTGTAGCATGAGAAGGGCCAGGGTGTAATAGAAGAGAATGAGGTATACAGCAACACTCTGGCCGGAGTGTGGGTGACCACAGGAAGCACGCCAGTACTCAGAAGGAACAGGATACACAGTGGAAAACAGGTTTGGAACTTCAAAACTTCTTTTGATATAATCTAGACTTCATTCTTCCCTGTTAATATTGTTTTTTTTTCCTGAAAAGGTTGGGGTGTATTTTTATGACAATGGACATGGTGTACTGGAAGATAATGATATCTACAATCATATGTACTCTGGAGTCCAGATCAGGTAGGGAGGAAGTAATTGAATTTCGGCTTCCTCAGGAAGTATCAGGGGTACAAATAGGTTTTCAAGAGTCTTGGTTGTAAAAAGGTCTACTGAATTTGTGTATTGGATACCTTTTGGACGCATTGTACAAGATTAATGATTTTGTTTTTTCTTTTCTTTTTTAAACAGAACTGGAAGCAATCCGAAAATCAGAAGAAACAAAATTTGGGGTGGACAAAATGGAGGCATCCTTGTTTACAACTCTGGTAAGTTCTTTATCTACTTCCTCTCTGTTCTTTCTATTTGTCTTTTTACTCACTATGAAGCTTGTTTATGAGTAAGTTCTTTCCTTAGCCGTAATGCTGTAAATTGTGAAAGCAGTTACAGATCTCAGCTGTCATATTGGGGTGGCCAGTTGTAAGAGCGGTTTCTGCTTGTTGTTTGTTTAACATAATTTGTTTGTCTATTCGTAGGGCTGGGTTTTATCGAGGACAATGAGATCTTTGATAATGCCATGGCGGGGGTGTGGATTAAGACGGACAGCAACCCCACGCTGCGCAGGAATAAGATCCATGATGGACGGGATGGGGGTATTTGCATATTCAATGGCGGGAGGGGTAAGAATGGATGGGAAAATTTCTTCCTGCTTATGAGCACAGTGCAGGAAATGTTTTTTTCCAGCTGATGGAGACTTAAAGTAGAAAAATTTAATCAGAACAGATTCCTAGACACGGATCAGGGGGTTCTCTTGTGCTAAATCACACAATTAGTGATTTAATCCCTCAATGAAAGCCCTTGTGATTCAAAACTGAGCTTAATCTGTCAAAAAAGCCGCCCAATTAATATAATGGATGTACCATGTTTAATCATTATCACAGAAACTAATAGCAATGTCTTTATATGCATATTCAGGGTTGTTGGAAGAGAACGACATCTTCAGGAACGCACAGGCTGGTGTTCTCATCAGCACAAACAGCCACCCGGTGCTGCGGAAGAACCGGATATTTGACGGCTTTGCTGCAGGTCGGTAGAAGGTTTAAGGTCAGAAGTGCGTACATGCTGCCACTGTGGTGGTCTTAAGTCTTATGTAATGGTAGTTTTGGTGTGGAATTATTAAAAAACAGTGCTATTGTAATGATTGTGAATAAAACGCATTCTGAAATTCTTGGAATTGGAATTTGTGTCGTTTTTGTGCCATTTTTCTAATATTTAGCTCAAATAACACTCTCTCTGTCCCCCACTTTAGGCATTGAAATCACAAACCATGCAACGGCGACTCTGGAAGGCAATCAAATATTCAACAACAGATTTGGAGGCTTATTTCTAGCCTCTGGTGTCAATGTTACAATGAAAGGTAAATGTTATCTTATAAACTCTGAGCTGACTATCTTTCTCATTTTACCTCAATATATATATGTATATATATATATATATATATACATACACATGTTAAAATAAATATTTTCCATAACTTTCTAGATAATAAAATTATGAACAATCAGGATGCCATAGAAAAGGCAGTGAGCAGAGGTCAGTGCCTGTACAAGATTTCCAGTTACACCAGCTACCCCATGCACGATTTCTACAGGTAATCAGAAGGCAGGCAACTTGAAGCAGTCTGCTTTGGAAACCAACAGTAATGGTTGTATTTCACCATGTTCCATTCTCTTCCATTAGGTGTCACACCTGTAACACAACAGATCGGAATGCAATTTGTGTGAATTGTATTAAGAAGTGCCACCAAGGGCATGATGTGGAGTTTATACGGCATGATAGGTCAGTTCAATATATACACTCCTGTGTACCATGTATTCTCTTATGCTCTCCAGAAATACAGTAAAAACAATAATATTGTGCAATATTACAATTTCAAGAATATAAATGTAACACTGTAAATGCCTTTTAACAGTCACTTTTTCCAAAAAGTATTAGTTTCTTGTTTAAATCCACAAGAAAAGCTATAGTTCCTGGTGAATTGATGAATTGCAATTTTTCTGTAACTGTTAGTGGACAGATAGATTGTGCTCTTGGCTAATCCGTTTTATAATCTCTCCCATCTAGGTTTTTTTGTGACTGTGGCGCGGGTACATTGTCCAATCCTTGCACATTGGCCGGAGAGCCGACCCATGACACGGACACTCTGTATGACTCGGCACCTCCCATAGAATCCAACACATTACAGCACAACTGAGAGCGAGCTCATCCTTCATCACAGCACCCTGGTCTTTATCTTAACTGCCTACAGATCCAGAGCGCCTGCCATTTCTGGGCCAGAGAGACCTGGTGTGCAAAGTGTGTGTGGATAACAAAAGACGTCAGATGTCAGACTTTGAATTAATCATTTTAAGAGAAACTATCTTTGGAAAGGTGAAACGCAGAACTCTGAAACCGTGTAAAGCTGCCTCAGTACTGTGTGCAGACACTCCTGTATATTGCTAACTGAGAATGCAAGGAGTTCTCTCCACTTCTGCTTGGGAGCGTGATGGATGATTTGGAAGAGTGAAATATTGTGAAGCAATATGTTGACTCAGGATTATGGAGATTATGGAGGTGGGCGCCACAGTGGTGGTGTTTGGGAAGGGAGTAGACTTTATTTGGTCCTTCCAATCGCATAGCCCTACGCTGTGCGCCCTGCCCTGTGCAACTTCAAGTCTATGTGGAGATTCAAGACAAGTTCTGCTGCAGTTTATGTACAGATCTGACCGCGACCGGAGCCACCAGGAGCTACAGATTGCGGTTTCTCAGATTAGAGGCTGAGCCATACCATTATGGCTCCCCGGCGACTGTTTTTTTGTTTTGTTTTGTTTTTGACAGCAGATGTGCTGAAATATATGTATGATATAAAAAATTAACAAACAAAAAAACAAACAAAAAAAAAAACAATGTGATTAGCACTTGCTTTTTTATTTTAAATATGTTAATATGTTATTCTGATCTACAAATATGATTTTAATGCTTTCTCATGTAGTTTTATATTTTCAGGCAAAAAAAAAAATCTTACTGTATTTGAATGTCTTTTATTTTATTATATATTATTATTATTATTGTTATTAATATTTTTTGTTAGCACACATTAGGCTTGCTGTAATCATACACATGTCTCAGCATATAAGTTCTTTCTGTGAAAGAGGAATAACAAAGAAAAGATCGGAAAACTAACACTAAATTGTCCTCCAGCATTTTTTTTTTCAAGTTAAATTCTTTTATGTGAGTGATTGATGTGTGGAACTTACGGTCGTGCATTTTCAGAAATGTTTGCATCACCTTTGTTGCTGCCATTATTAGAAAAAGGGTTATTTTTGCCTATTGTATATAACTTACTCATTCTCAAGTTCCCTTTCTTAGTATTTGGAGCTTTCATCTCAAAGCGGTTTGGTGTTATCTAAGGGCCCAAAGAATTCTGAAACATGTTTGACCATTAATCTTACAGAGAATGTAAAGAAAAGATTTCTATTAAAAACAATCCCTGAGCATTTTCATTCAGTTAATTTTTGTTCATGTGGTCATAGCATCACTGTTAAAAGTGCATCCTGACTATTTTATTGCATTCTTTTGGGCCCATGGCCTGACTTGTGCCTGTTTTAAGTACGATGCTGATTTTGAAAAGTCTTGCTGGAGTTGGTTATATCAGAGGCCTCTGGCCTCTTCAAAGCTGAGACAAGTATCTCTACAGCCCCATTGTCCTTTTGCCCCTCAAACTCCATCTATGTGTAATGTGGTGACTGTGGCTTCTCATGCAGCCTGAATTTTATGCATGTGTACCATAACATCTAGACTTAATATATTGTGAAGTCTTCAATAACCATTATGTAGATGCTAGTATGAATTTTAAAATGGTTTAATTTCCTAGAAAAGAACAGAAACTGGTCATTTTTAAGAAAATAAACTTTATTAGATCAACTCTGGTTGTTTGTTTTTGTTGAATCCTAACCGTACATTCGACATGTCAAGAGGAAGTTTGTTGTTTTAAACACCCGCTTTACAGGTTGCGTTACTTTCTGATAAAACTGTAGCCTGTCTTCCTGTCCATAAAGCCATGAAAACATCTGTCACTACGGCTGAACAGAACAGTATACTGCTTTCAAGAGCTTGTCAAATATGATTCGATTACAGTTATTATAAGACAAAACCACCCTGATTGCAGGTGTCACCTTCCTGTAATATTATAATGCATACACTCGACTTGTGCAAATAACGGAAGCAAGGTCCTCTCTGTAGGAGACTTTTATAGCGCTGTGCTTTATCTAGTCTGATAAGAATAACTCGTGAAATCATAAACCCTTCTCTTTCCAGTACTCCTGAGCAAATATGCACCATCATTACAGGCAAACAACCTGAACCGCATTGACTTTGACATTCTATGGCATACTGACACAATCTTGGTTCAAGTATTTGTATTTTTATGCTGCTGTGTTTTTAATACGAAATAATCCATATGGCAATAATCTATGTTCAAAGGTTGTCTGTTGTCTAAATCTATTAAATAGACATGCTTCGATTACAGGCTTCAAAGAAACAACTCTTCCTTGAATTGTACTCATCAAAAAAGCCTATTATATGGATACATTTTTGAGAGAATACTTCTATAGTTAATATTCCACACTTTAAGTTTGGGTCAGTGTAACTTAAGGTTTTTACGTCATTGACAAATTGGCTGCTTTGCATCTAATACTATCCAGACCATACACACAAATAATTGTGCTTGCATTATTCAGAGAAATTAAAAACTTGAATTAATGATAGTCGTTTCAGATACATGACTGTTAGGTAGTTCAGACTTTTAAGGCCAAATAAATGGAGACGTGTAGTGTTTGAACATACACATGGCCGTGAACTGCTTATCTACGGAAATGAGTGGAACTGAATTGTATATTAAACTGGATGACCTATTTTAAGACAAAGAACAAGGAGATGGCACATAAAAAAAGAATTGAAATTTAGAGAAAACATACAAATAATTCCTACATTTTAGTGATTTGGTATCAGGGCCATAACTCTAACCCTAACCATTGACACAGTTTTGGGTTCTCAATGACTTTATATTTGTCTGCCCCCAATCTTCATGCTTAGCTGCATCCTTCTCTGGGATTAATGTGGCAAAATTGCACATTTATTGCCATTGGACACATTATAGAACAAAAAAAAGGCATATTTAAAAGCATTAATTGTTAAAAACAGAGTTATGTAGAAAATCATGGCACACAACTTGAACATGGCACACTGACACATGATCTGCACATGCAACCACATTTGATAATTACATTGGAAATTCATGTTTTCCATGTCTGGAATAGATAATCAAGGGGTTTCTATAAACGTATATGGAATAATGTAAAAATAACGTATATGAATAAATACTAAACGAAATGGTCTTGGTCATGTTTTAGAGCAAAAAGAACATATGCAATTAATTAACCTGTGAGATTCATGTTGAGTGTGTCACGTGTGAGGACCTTTGAGAATGAAGTCAGTAAGCTGTATCTCCTCTAAACTTTGTCCTCTGCTGAAGACAGGCCCCTTCTTCGCCCACTTCAATGCCATAAATCAATCATGTGATCACCCAACATGCATGGGGGTTGCATAAACTGCTCCTATAAATGAGGCTATTTAACTCACTTTTACTTCTTTATAATTGTTTAATAAGATAATGCAGGCCTGCATTTTAGCACATTAGAAATAACTATTAAAATATCAAAATGTTGACTGGTTATGGCTGCAGACATTTTTGTCTCTCTAACATAATTTCAGCCAGAAAGGGTTAATATTTACCAGAGGGGAAAACAAAGTAGGCTTACAATAAAACTCTTATGGTCATAGTCCTGACTTTCCAAAGAGATACATTTTTTCTGGAGCACAATACTTACATAAGTTTGCCTGGTAAGTTTTGTTAAGCACTTCTCTACTTCACATCATGCAATAGCCTGCGATTGGACGACGAGCCTCCAGGTCTCCCCCGCGAAATGACGCAACAGCATCTGACCTCGTTTCCAACGTAAGCTGGTTGGTGGTCATAAGTTAGTAAAGCCTTTAAATATAAACCATATTCTCAATGAGAATGTGACGTCAAAATATCTGAATCTACACCGACTGGTTAGCGACACCGTTTGAAATAACACCGAGTTTTTTTTCTTCACAACCCTCGAATGAATAACGTGGTGCAACGCGGAGCGCGTGCTGAACGCAATTGCTTAGGTTTGCTAAAAAAGTGCTACTGCGATGCGGCAGTTGTCAGGGGGATATCGGAGAGGAGGGGGTGTGATTGGCTGAAGTGGCCCTGTTGCCTTGGCGACGGCAGGGGGGGTACGGAAGCGTTGCCGTGCGGCGTGATCTCCGCGCTGCTGCGTGGATGGAGGAAGCAGCTGCTGATCTTTTGACACAGCGCGAGCGAAAGGCTACTGCATGAAAGCACGGCAGCTTTTGTCGTCGGACGCGACAGTAGAATGCACGAATGTAAGTAAACGCTTTTCAATGGATTTATAATGCTGTTTATTTAAAGGGGAATCGTATATGTCATCGCGTTTTAAATTAGATGACAAGTATGAAACGTGTCTCGTGAAAAAAAATCTAGCCAATAACAAGCCATTGACCTCCCTTATTTCGGTGTTTACGTTGATTTTTGTTGTTGAACGAATTAATTAGTTATTTGTTCACCTTTCGTATTGAATTATACACTCGTCAGTTCTATTCCCAGAATAATTGTAGAAACATTTTAGACCATGTGATCTTGCTAGCTAACTTAGTTGAGTGAAATGCATGCGTTTGCCGTCGAGCTGACACGAGACATTAAACCAACCACATACCAGTCATATTCGTATACTTTTCCTGAATGAATACTCGAAAACAATAAGTATATCCCAGGACTTCGCTGTTTTATTTCGCTAGGTGTTCGGAAGCTCTCCGCGAAGCTCCACGCATTAGCTTGGACGCTAACTGAAGATCCTCATTCTAAAGAAGACTGGCCAGCATTCTAGTGACATTATCTGCGGAAGTTTCAGAACGCACGACAGATATGCAGTCGTAAAATATTTTTAGATAAAATTACAATTCAAAACGTCAATTGTCGCGAAAGCGCCTTTTAAATTTGAATGCTCTTATCAGAGGGAACGTTCGAATAGAACGCTAATCGAACTCGCCTGATTGTCGCCTGTAACAACAGAGTAATGCTAAAGGTTACAGTTGAAGGTTACAAATAAATATTCAGTTTGTGGCGAGTAGTGAGAATCTAGGGCAACTATGTAACACGAGAAGTGAGGGAGGGGGGCTGTTATTTTCTTGTTTTTGTTTTGCTCATTACATGTGTTGGTTGTACATAAGCTTTCGTTGAGATCGAAAGTAAAGGACTGATACTTTTGCTCGTGACTTGTTGATGAAATGCGATGTTCTGACGCAGACGTGCACTCATTATTTCCGGCGGCAGATAACGCCTGAGTGACATTGACACGTGGTCCGAGAGAACGCATAGCTGTGCTTAGAGAAGAGCTGGAGAGACGAGTACACAACTCTAGCTGCGTGTCACATGAGCACATTATTTAGTTCTGCTGTCTACTTTTGCACTTTAGACTGTAGACTCATTCAGGCCATGTTGCGTAGGCAGTGAAAAGGGTGTCTGTGTTGTTAACAGGGTTGTCATGTATTGGCTTTTATTTGCAGTATGAGCACATTAGCTGTATCCACAGTGTACAGAATTCAGATGCATGGCTGGCTGTATCAGAAAGGGCACAATTGCCTTAAGAGACTTCATTAGTACCGAATCCTGCGCTAATGTACAGAATGGCAATAGTGTCTGTGCAGTGCTGTTTTCTCTGGAGGGCTTTTGTAGGACACAGCAAATGATCCCTTGCTTATTGCTTCTCTCCTGGCATTAAACGGGAAATTAATTAGTCTCATTATGACTCTCACAATGATAGATAAGATCTGGCTCTTGGCTGTGTGCATGTTGCTGTCCCAAAAATGCAGAGTGTACGAGTTTAAATCATTGTTTTTGCTGCAAGGTTCAACCAGGTTTGCATGTCTTTATAAAGTGTAAAAAAAAAAAAAATTAAACAACTTTAATTTTGATGTGAGTGTGTGACAATAAAGTGTTGAGCAGTCAACAACAGTTTAAGACAATTGGCAGAAACGCATATGCATTACAGTAGATGATTCATTCTCTCTGCAAGAGGGGTGTAAAAAAACAAGAAGCTTTTCTTGTAAGTAAAACCACAAATTTATATTTGGCAACTCTTCCTGGTTGACTGGCAAAACATTTAAACGAACATCCAGTTGTTTTTCCTCCAAAGATTATTGAACATGCTTTATAATTGTTTTTGTAGTAAAACTCATCAGCTTTCCCAAACTCCATTGAAAATCAAATCAAACTTATGTCCAAGCTTTTATGCGGCCTGTAACGACAATGCCTTTGTTTGCTGACCCCTCCTCCTTCCATCCTCTCATTATACCTCCAGCTGCACATATTTCTCATCTGCTGTTAGCCTCTTTTTGTTCCTCGATGCCCTCAACGTTAGACCAGAAGGCGCAACTCACATCCCCAGGAGGCTATAACGCTGTGGTTGCCATGGCTACATGGTGACACCGGGGCGTGGTAATCAAATATAGGCGACTGCTCTGGATTTCAGTTGCAAATGTGTGCTTTTTTTCCCCCTGCATTTGCCTGGACCGTGTCACACCTCACACCTCACGCCCACTCCAACCCCCAACTCAACCTTGGGTTCTTAGACTTGGTCTGTCACACTCCTCGTTTAGTTCTTCGTCTCCTTTCTGAAGGATTTAAGTCCGTCGAGCAGCCGGCAGGCAGTTAGGGCCCCTCTGTCCATTGACAGTGATGCTAATGTCAGGCAGTGCCTTGATGAGAAGAGCTTGCCCCCCAGTACCATAGCCTGTGTCATTGTGATCACAATAGCCTCCATTGTGTTGGTCACTCCTGTGTGAATAAACAGGGTGTGTTTAATTGAGACTGTAGGGTGTGACAATGACATGGGACGAAGTCCAGACAGCACGCTGTGAAGATTGTGTGGAGGCTTGTATGGGTGAAGGTTTGTATGCCACCACCATGGAAAAAAAATAAGAAATGGAAACCCTGCTGAAGTATACTTATAGCGAAATCGAACAACAAACTAGTGTGACATAATTCCGAACAAAGTTAGGCTAAAACGAAGAAAAGTTCTCTACGGCTGGTAAACAGCTTCAAACTACCATGGCAATTACGTAATAGAGTGGTGCAGGTATAACGTCACTTTATAGGTCAACCGACAGTTAAAATTCACACTGGTTCCCTCGACAAAAATCCAATAGGATTTTTCCATGGCTTTTGGATTATTGCAAAAAACAAGCTCTGTGATCAGTTAAAGTTTATGATACTTGCACGTTTTGTCCATCAAGATAATTACCACAGATAAACACAACTTTTATGAATTTTGAAGCCTAAATGCAGTCGCCAGAATTAAAAACCTAAAGGTAGGCTAACAAACTACACCACGGTCCCACGACTTCAACTAGCTCTGCGGCTAGTTCAACGGCATCACTAGCTTCTGAAAACTCTTTCAGTTTTTATTTAAAAACATTTTCCCAGTTAGAATAGTTTATAAGAGCACAATTATAAGCGAACTGAGTTTACCTGTTCAGCTGATGACGTTTAATCACCTCGACAACCTCTGTAGTTGCATTTAGACACTTGTTAGCAACCGCCTTTAACACATAACAGCTTTAAAAAAACTGGTGGTGATTGACATTCAAATGTCGTAGAATAAAATGTAAAAGTGTCTTGAGCTTGTGTTCACCACAGACCTTATTTCAGCCATTTAACCAAAATCCCATTTTTAAAAAACCATTGACTTCGAGACGATAGAACCAGAAGTGCTGAAATTCTAACTCATTTATGCGTTTTGGCCTACAAAGTGATGTCATACCTGAGGCTTCGCCTTCTTTTGGTTAATTTCTTCTAGGGCTGCCCCCTAATAGTTCGACTGAACGTTAGCTGACGAGAAGAGTTTTCTTCTACCAAATTTGTATTACTTAGTCGCAGAAAAAAATAACCTCCACAGTCATGCAGTATGACAGACAGATTGTTAACATGGCTTATATCAATCATATTTTTTCTTTCCATGCTGCACCGCTTGCATGCAGTGCAGTGTGTAAAACTTAACATTTCATTGTTGAAGTGTTTATTCACAGATTAATTCACAAAATTCAAGTCATGTTTTTCTTGTTATATTTGCGAATATATGCAAACACTGTCATTGATTGGTGCTTAGTGACAGAGTTCAAACTGCGTGCTTTCCATTTAGCAAGGACATTTTGTGATAAAAGCACCAAAATGTTCATAGCCTGAATGGTTGGTGGGGACAGACAATTTAACGCCAAATGGACTTGTTTATAAAACTCAACATCTATTAGAGATAAATTAGAGTCTTTACGGATGAATTATTGTGAATTTATTTTGTTTTGGAATATTAAGTATATATGTTTTTACAAAAAGTCAAGTTTTTAAGAAGTTAGCAAATAGGAAGCATTTATGAAATTAAGGAACTCGGTTGTATGTAAATAAGATGAATTAAAATGAATTTTAATTATATTGTTTAATTAAAAATGAAAACATTTCTGACACAAGTTTTGAAATGTTCAATTTTAAAAACAAACTCAGGCATTGTTCATGTGGTGTCTTTACAGCTGTGGATTACGGCTTTCAAGCTTCTAGAATCCTTGCAGCATATGAATGTTTAAGAAGCTTTAGCTTTTAAATGTGGTTCAGAGTTGTGGAGAAAACTAGCCCTGAACTAACCAACAACAACAACAGGGTCTTTGTACTGTATGATTTGATTTTCTTAGAGCTTATTGTGACTGGAAGTAAATCCATTAGTCTCTGTCAGATGTCTCCTCGACATCAAGGAGAATACCTGAATTCTGGATTATACAGAGAAAACTAAAAAAGTAGTTAATCTCCAGCAGTTTTCTAATAGGGTTAGGTGACCTTCCTGCTGGGCTTTTAGATCAGCTCTCACACAGCGACAGAGATGCGCTGTGAGCCCTTGAGTCAGGACTGATACTTGACAGACCAATACCAACCGCTACAGGAATCAAGGCAGAACAGCTCTCCGCTTGGTGTTCAGCAGAGACGTCCAATTGAAACGGGCTGTTTAAGCATGCTTAAACACGTAGAAGACCCCTTGATCTCCATCTCCAACTGTTTTATTACAGCTGCACATGCTCGTCCCAGTACTCTGTTCTGCAAACATCAGCGGTTCAATACTGAATAAATCCTCCTCCTAACTGATGGAATTCAGATAGTGGGGATGAAAAGGAAAAACAGGTTGTTCTATGTAAAATCCATTAGATAATTTAATTTTTTTATTTTTTTTAAATTGAGGAACCATCTATAAATTTGTTACTTTCTGATTTATCTCACAGTACGGAAGAAAAGGTCTGTCTTTACATTTTTAACATTGGAGTGTACATAAACTATTCTGGATAATTATCAGTGATATTGAATAAATGGCATAGCTTTCCCAGAGAGCCTAGGAATTAAAACGGTAATTAGTTGTATTTCTCAGCTGCCCCTCCCATTGACCAAAATGTACGCATAGTGGGTTTGTTTGGGCGTATTTCTGTTTGAAGTAGTTAACCGTGGTAGAGTGTCTCCATTAGCATTGTCTGCATGTGTGGATGGAGGGTTTGGTAATGGGCTGATGAGTTTGTTGAAGGGAGTTAGATTTGTCTTGCTAATGAGTGCCACCATGAGAGCAGAGATCAAGTCTCCTCCTGGGGCAGAAGGGAAAGCAGACAGTACTAAATGTGCTATGAAGGACATACTGCTGTCGTCCCTGCCCTTGAGTGACCATGAAGAAAGACATCCAAAGAGAATGGTACTGTAAAACAAAACGGCATGTGGTAATGAACAATTCCTGCTTGTAAGAGCGAATCACCATATCATGTATCTGATCCAAATGATCGGCCACTGATCAGAACCAGCTGATAATCACTTTCTCAACTTGACGCTTGCATAAACCGATCACATTTTATTGATGCAAAAGACACGCTGTGAGAGCCGAAAATGAAAGGCTGAGCGGTGACAGTTTCTCAGTCTCCACCAGGCTAGAGTAAAATACTATGGTTGCAAGGTGTGTATACTTTAAAGTACTTTATTAGATAACTCCTGACCAATCGGCACTTGCTGCTTTTCAGTATACACACTGCTGCCCTCCTTCTACTCTCTTCTGAACTCGTCAACCCTCTTCATTAAAGCTCTGGGTGAAGGGTTGCCAGATGGCTCAAAAAGAGCGAAACGAGCCCTTTAAAAACGCAATATAATAAGCAGACAAGACAAAACTGTACCGAGGAACAAATATAAAAAATATCAACTAGTATTACCCATATCCTACAAATTTAAAAGGCGGGAAATGTAATTGATTGCTATATAGGTTCATAATGACATGAACATGAGTAAATGATGACATTATTGTCATTTTGGGATAAACCATCTCTTTAACTTTGTGTAAAAGCTATTGTTTAGCAACTTATTTACAGTACTCGTGTGAAAAGGATGATGTTTACTTGTCTGGTGTTTTGAACGGTCTGAAAGAGGAAGTGGAACCCCCTCCCTGTGCCCTCCACTCTATTCTCCAGAGTGGGAGAGAGAGTGATTCAGAGCAGCACTTTATGTGATTATTTATTTATTGATGTGCTGTATGGTTTCCATGGCAGTGGGTATAATAGTGGGCAGAGAAACATTCACTCTCCCAGGCACTCAGCCCTCTTTTACTTGAGCTGATGATTTATTTATAAATATTCTCTGTGCTTTCCATGGATGTCTTTTCCATTTGCTTAGTCTGTGGCAGGTATATTTCTGACTGGTCTGAGTTTTTCTCTTGTGTGTGTTTCTTCAGGCTGTGTGGGGCCACCATGCTAGCCACAGGTTGGAACCGAATATCACTTATCCTCTCCATCCTCGTCTTTGTCTTATTATATGGCGCTGATAACAGACCTGCACGTCTTCAGTGGTTGTCTAAGAACCCTCTAATCTTGAATCTCCTCTAAGAGCCCTAGAGTACACACTGTAGTTGTTCTGGTGTGGTATCGTCTTGAAGATGAGGGTCATGGCTCTCTCAGACACTCGAGTAGATGCCTAAGAGGCCCTTAACTGTGTCCTAAAGGGCCTCTTAATTCCCTCAAGAGAAAAGGTGCAGGCAGAAATGACAATGAGATCACAATGTTTTAGCGATAAAAGAAAGTGGGGAAAAAAACGAATTAATCAGAATTGTGGTCATAATCTAGAATCCTCCAGCAAAGATTATACACATGACATTACCTTGTATGGTTACCTAAATGTTTGGCTGAAAGTTTTTTTTTTCTTTTTTTAGGAGAAACAAAATCATTGATAAGAAGAGTTAGCACTTCTCCAAAGAAGCCTTTTGACTATGTCAGCATATTTTGTGCACACAATGTTAATAAGCTACTACTGGTAAACATGTCAGCAGTGCCTGTATGACCGAAAATGAGCAATTATTGCCCAACGAGTGAAAAGAGTAGCAAAAGAGTTTGACTGAAATATTGAGAAGCATTACTAAAGGACTTTACAACCCTCTGCAATGCGAGTTAATCACTCTAAAAAATGCCTTTAATTAGCCAATGGCTAGTAAACTGTACGATTACAGCCGCCTGTAGGCTAATTGACTTAGAGGCAAAACAAAAAAGTTTAGCGCAGATATAATTTCATTGCCTGCTGAGCTTTACGCTCTGTGGCTTGCCTGAGAGCGCTCTCTTACACACACAAACTCACAGTGAGAAAAGAGAGCACATACAGGGCTCGTTGACAGAACTGTCGGACCAGCGCTGCGTCGTCATGAAAGTTTTATCATTTGCATGCGTTTTTTAAGCCTTGCCAATTTAAACAATCAAACGCAAGAAGACGCGAAAGATAACTCGCGTGCGCTGTACTCAAACTGCACATCCGAAGCACGTGCCCTGAAAGCCGTGTCTGACAGCACGTGAATACTGATTAGAGATCTCTTTCACGGCCACTTGTGCTTAAACTGACAATTTCACACAAAATTATGTCAAAATACTAATTTTTGCGAGTATCTTAGTAAACATAATGTCTTAAGTGAAAGTAAACAGTCAAGAGAGAAAACGCATGTGTAACA
Organism: Phoxinus phoxinus; assembly: GCF_949152265.1. NCBI lineage: Eukaryota > Metazoa > Chordata > Actinopteri > Cypriniformes > Leuciscidae > Phoxinus > Phoxinus phoxinus. The sequence continues at coordinate 13,649,848 of NC_136896.1, forward strand.
GTATCAGTATATGGATCCGTGCATTTTATCTTAAAGTGTATAATATCCCTGCTGCTGCCTGTGTTTTTAATGTTAATCAAACAACCGACAGACTCACTGCAAATAATCACTCAATGCTTTCCAAATTTAATTACTGAAACTTAATGTTCTGCTTTGGCTAAATGAAAATTGTGTTTTGGTAAATAAATAAAACCAAATTTATTTGTGATTGACTGTTGCTTTCTGTTCTCTCCAATGCCTTTCACTTCCATAGACCCTCCTGGTTTGATGGGTCCGATAATAGGGATGTCTCCAGATAAGAAAGCCGAATCTCCTGGAGCGCAGGGCGTTTGTGGAGCTGGGACTCTCCCTGAAGCAGAGAGTGCTTCCAGTCCCATGGCTACCAGTCTGGACCAGATTGTTCGTACTGGAGCATTGAGTGTGGTAGCAGGCGAGTCTGAAGATGACGAGCTAACCAACCTGAACTGGCTTCATGAGAACTTGCTGCAGAACTTCACACTCGGTGGACCCGAGGCACAACCCATCAACAGCCCGTTGTTTGACATCGAGGGTGGCGGTGGATCGCCACACAGCAACACCGCCTCGTCTGCCTCCTCGGTCTCTGCGGGAAGTGAAAGAGATCCTTACAAGTCAAAGCCTCCCTTCTCTTTCTCCTTACTGATATACATGGCTATTGAGCAGTCGCCCAGCAAATCTCTCCCAGTAAAGGACATCTACGGTTGGATCCTCAAGCATTTTCCATATTTCTCCAGTGCCCCTACTGGCTGGAAGAACTCAGTGCGCCACAACCTGTCTCTCAACAAGTGCTTCCGTAAAGTAGAGCGAAGCATAGGAAAGGTAAGAACTCAAACGGAACATTCCCATGTCCTGTATGTAGACAGTCAGTCAGTCATTAACATAAGGTCTTGTATCATGTTTAAGTAGGGATTCACAATATTGTTATTTATTATTTTTTTCTTATTTCTTGAATGTGTCAGTATTGGATATTTAATTGTGGACCAATGTTGTTATTATTAACTAAAAGTAAAACTATTAAAAATGTAAACTGAAAAAAAAAACCTAAATTAATGAAAGTATGTTCCCTTGACAACTAAGTGAAATAAAATGTTTAAGTTGACATACCAACATGAATAAAACAAAAAAAAGAAATAAATTATAGCTTGTATATATATATACTATATATATATGCTATATATATGAATATAGTATATATATATACTATATATATTAATATATTAAATACTATTCAAGAATGTATTAATATTATTTGAATTAGCTTTAATTTTTCTATTTTCAGTTTTCCTATTTTTTTAATGTGCTTTTGTAATCATATATATATATATATTACAAATGCACATAAAAAATATGAAAGCTGAAAATAGAAAAATGAAAGCGAATTCAAATAATATTAATAAATTCTTGAATAGTATTTAAATGATACTAGACACTGTTGTTGACATTAATTTCTGCCTCTTCATTTCTATATATATATATATATATATATATATATATATATATATATATATATATATATATATATATTACTTTTGCTTTTTGTTAAATAATGTCTTGAGCAAATCTCAAAACGTATATACATATTTTGTATATACAGGCCTAAATTCACTGGTACAATTTTAAATTATTCATTTTAGTTTTAGTGTTTTTATTTTTGAATATATTTAGACAAAACAGTATAAGATTTTAATTTGAGCAATTTATTGATTATCGGCCATGATAGATAAATGGCATTAAATAATTTTCATCTTGCCAGTATCTGCCACAATTTTAATATTGGTGTATCCCTAATACGAAGGGGTTTATTTAGCAATAATGATCGTCTTACTGCACATTACTAATTTTCAAAATTATTAAATAAATGGGCTTAAAATTAAGGCTGTCAAGCGATTTAATTTTTTTTTAAATCTAATTAATTACATGATGTGCTGGTTATTTTATCTAATTAATCACAAATTAAATCTTAAATCAAATTTGTCTGAGAAATTACCCCAAAAATATTATTTTAAGTCATTGTTACATGTGAAAAGCATTAAATAGATATTACAAAAAGTGGTTTTAGAAAGAAATCTTTTATTAGAATTTATTACACATAAACCTTTAGGCTACAAGGGCCATGTTTTCTGTCAAAAGCTGCATCTGAATTGGTATTTAGATATACAGACCTAAACAGTTTGGTTACCAACATTCTTCAACATTGTTACGCAAAAGAAAAAGTAATGCAGGTTTGAAACACCATGAGAGTGAATAAATGTAAATAAACATGTTTTTCATGTTTGGGCAAACTATTCCCAAAATATGATTTTTTTTTTTTTTTTTTTTTTTAAGTGATACTCAAAATAAGAAACTAAAACTGCCAGTAGGTATGTCCAAATGAGTAAGTCATTGAGTCATTCATTCAGTGGATTCGTTCAAACGGCTGATTCATTCAGGAGGAATTAAGTAAGAGGCTCTCTTTATGAATGAGCCATTTGAATTATTGGTTCACCCCAGATTTATTCGCTCAATACGTGAATTCATTCAGAAACGAAACATCCGGTGTGTTCGTCTTGAAGCGGTGCTGCGCAGACCGATAGGTGTATGACCTCAATGTATCGCAAGAACGATTCTGTCTGCTCTCTAATCGCTCTCACTGTACTTTGATGTCATCTTGGCATGTGCAGGCAAAATATAGCCAAAGCTGAAAATATTGTCTAGAAATATACCACAATGTTGTTAACTTACTAAGTTACTTTTAATTTAACTTTTGTAAATCAATATCACATTTGCACTTGTGTGTTATTGCGCTTGTTACTCGTGTGATATTGCTTAACTAGCCTATATCATATAAAAACTGGATCTTACATAGTAGGGACATTCTAACTGCATTCTATAGGCTCCATCACGCATTGAGCTGTTGCACTACTTCATGTCCGTCACCAATAAACTGTATGAAATGTAAGATGGCCTACCGGTATGTAGTTCTAGGGCAGGGTGGGGTAGGTTAAATGTGTTAAATTATTTTAATCGTGTTCTTTTTCCATACCTAATTAATTAAATTAACATGTTAAATCGACAGCCATACTTAAAATATTAATGAGGGTTGAAATTATTTTTAATATGCCTGATCACAATGTGCTGTAAGAGACATGAAAACAGCAGAGTGACCTCATTGACCTCAGAATGCTGCGACTGACCAATCACAATCAAGTATTCCAGAGAGCCTTGTAATAAATTAGAATAACATCTTTTTCTCAAGACTGGTTCACACACCATTGCTGCAGAGAACTCGCTCAGACGTTTAACTAACTGGGTCAGTGTATAAAGTAGTGCAGGGCTGACTGCAGTGTGCTAACTGGCTTGTCGAGAGGGATATTGGTTTAGGGCTTTTTGAAAACCAATGTGTTCAAAGCAGGGCACGCAGCCAGTTAAATGAAGTGAGGCAGATGTTTTCATTTCTTCCACGTGAGCCGTAGATGGCGAAATGATTTATGGAACGGTGAGGACAGTATGTTTCATTAACGTGTGACATTGTGTGTGAATCTGTGGGTTTCATATGTCTCAGCCTGGTGTCTGTTGCCATGGCAATGTTTCCTCTTTCCTGTTTATGAACGCGGCTAGTGAAGTGAGTCAAGGTCATATTCCCCCTGCAGGACCACACCTCAGACAAAGGGTGATGAGTCCTTTATTCAAACACACACAAAAAACCCCATGCAGACACAGGAGAAGCCACCATTCCACATCCTTCCCATATGGTCATTATAGTTTCATGATGATTCAAAATGATAGTTTTGCATTCATGATGTGTTCATGAATCTATAGTGTAGGATCAGACAGACAGATGGTCCTGTTGTCATTTAACCTGAGCCGCGTCCTCACACCACCATGCTGAAATCATTCTTGCGCTTCTGACTCCTCCCCTCTCTGTTCCTTCTAGACCAATGGGAAAGGCTCTCTGTGGTGCGTTCACCCCGAGTTCCGGCCCATGCTGATGCAAGCCCTGAAGAAGCAGCACTTCCCAAATGCACATGCCTTCTGCACCCCTCCTGCCTCCCCTCCTAGGTATCAACACTGGCCCGATTATACAACAAATTTATAATTCTGACATTTATCAACAATGCTTGTATAGTGCTTACTAATATTTCAGAAGTATACTCTGCAAACTGTCACAGACAAGCACTTCCAGTGTAGACATCTTTTTATTTATTTAATGGGAGTGATTTCATTTTTATCTGTCATGATGCTCCGCTCATGTCCATCATGTTTGGTGTTGACCAAAATTTAGGTTGTTTACCAAAAAACACCACAGCTTGCTATATTAGTATAAAATGTCTATTCAGCTGCTGTTACAGACTTACAGGTGTGTTTGTGTGTGTGTGTGTATTGGTGGTTAGAAATGTTGTTCATTGAGTTGTATTTATAATATAGTGGTTCAAATCTTGATTCACTGGTATTAAATTCTAGCTTTTTTTGCAGATTTGATACTCTGTTTGATTAACACCCATTTTGAAATGCATTTTTAAATAACTTGTATCTTAGGTAGGAAAAATAAAGCACTTCAGACAGTTTTTTTTTTTGCGGTAAAACTAGCTTTTAAGTTAAGTATTTTGTTTAAATTATTTTGCACATAATGTAATTTAATATTTATTTTAAATATGGTAAGAAGTATAATTAAAATAACAAAAGCAGTTGTACGTCAAAAGTTTTTATTAACTTTAAAAATGTAATTTAACTTGTATTCTGCAAAGGATTGGAAAAATATGTTCAAATGCTCTATCCTCAAATAATCATTCAAAGTTTTTTTTTCATAAAATCTGTAATAAAAAAAAGTTTTTCTCTGTTTTATTAGAATAATATATACATGCGCAAATAAACTTGGCAGAGATCAAATCAAAAGATCCTTCATATTTTTATTTTACTCACCACAATCCAACAAATATAAAAGTTAGTTTCTTGTACAAAATCTATCATTTTCTGTCGCTGTTTGGATGTAGTAAAACACTTTACACAAACACTTTTGGTTGTGTAAAACACAAAACATCTTTTGTCACCGTCCATAATTCTAACCTTAAAATCAGGAATTAAGCATAAAATAATTTAATTAATGTGAAAACAGGATGGAGAATTGAACAAATAGTTGTTACCTGTCTCAGAGAAAGATGGGAATCATGTCTTGTTTGTGGCAGTTTTTCTAGTGAATAAGGGATGAAACAATACCTCTTCACCTTACAAATCGAAAGCAGAAATGCTACGAACAGCACATCATATTTTGTGAGAAAGTGTGACATGGTAGAGCAAAACAGACACTATTTTTGGAATCAGCAAGAGTTCGAAACAAGTATTGGAATTCAATTGCGGTGTTTTTAGGCAACACAAGCTATTCATGAGATAAAATTGTTTCAAGATCGGATTCAGGATTTTTACACATCATGAAAACTAGTGAATTGTTACTTCCATCAGAGGCGTAGGTTTGATTTTGAGATTGGTGGGGACATTCCCGGAAGCTGAGGATTCAGGAAATTAATAGTATAACAAATAATGACAAGGAGGCAGTTTAACAGACTTATTAACTTTACTCCGCTTATAGTGTAATGCAATAATTATGTAATGTTACAGGTAACAAATAATGACAAGGAGGCAGTTTAACATACTTATTAACTTTACTCTGCTTATAGTGTAATGCAATAATTAATTCTGTAATGTTACAGGTAACAAATAATGACAAGAAAGCCGTTTAACAGACTTATTAACTTTACTCCGCTTATAGTGTAATGCAATAATTAATTATGTAATGTTACAGGTAACAAATAATGACAAGGAGGCAGTTTGACAGAGACTTAACTTCACTCAACTTTGTTCACACACGCACACATTTTTTGTTCTGTACAAACTGTGTAAAAAAAGTCTACACGAACCCTACCCATCACAGAAAACTTTTTTGCATTTTTACATTTTCAAAAACATCATTTATATAATTTATAAGCTGTTTTCCTCATGTGAATCAAAAAATCCTTGTCCACATAAGGATTTCAAATATTGCCATCGTTGTGGGGCATTTTACCCCCACAATGGTTTACCAGGACATACAGAGACAGAAAGACACGCACACGCACACACACACAAAACACCCAACCCCACACACACAGTTTGGGTTGGCTACTTATCCCGCGATTGTTATACATTGAAAAAAAACTGCACTGTCCCAGAATCAATATTTGACGCGATTGTTTTTGTTCACAGAGCTGTTGATTTCTTTCTCCCTCACTTACCGCATCTAGGTTTCGGAGGAATTTTGCCGCTTCTCACAACCGAATTAAGCTACAGCCTCTCACAAGTTAGAAAGAAAAAGCACAGCCAATCGGATTAGCAATGTGGGTTCGCGAGGCGGGACTTCTACGAGATCTATTAACCAATTGTTGTGTACCAGGAATTGCGCTTTTTTCACAGAACGCTCTTGTAAGAGTGGTTTTATATATACATATATTTTAATTTATATATAAAGTTCGTTTTATATAAATATATATATTTAAAAAATCTAAATTATTGCAAGGGACAAATCAGTGGTCATTGGATATTGGTAGGGACACGTCCCTAGCGTCCCTACTAAATTCTACGCCCCTGACTTCCATTATAATATTTTACTGTTTTGAGTCTTAGTTCAATTATATATATATATATATATATATATATATATACACACAGTATAGATGTATTTTACATACATACATACATACATACATGCATACATGCATACACGGTTGTATTGTATTACTATAGAGGTGTAGAGAATATCCAACAGGTGTGTTTAATATCTTCTCACTCTTTCTCTTTACTCTGCAGTGCCTCGTCTCCTCCTCATCACCTTTTCACTTCAGAGCAGGGCTGTGCCCTAAAAGGTTAGTAGACTTCATCAGGTCTGTTCAGAAAATTCATGACCTGGTCACATTTTACACACCATTATCTGACATATCATCACACATTGAAGCCTATCACTCATCTCAGCTCTTTTCGTTCCGCTCACCCTGTACTTGAAGTCTACACCGTGCTCATAGATGCCATCTCTTTCCTGTATTTGGTAACCTTGACAACCAAGGCACTGGTACTTTGAAATTAGAAAGAGACTGTTTCGCTCCTGGGTGGAATGACTCATTCATTTAAACACACACATATACACATCACATAGTCAATATTTGTGTGCATCAAAGATTTCTTTCTCTTTACAGAATGTGATTTTGATGCTGCCACTGCCATGATGCTGTTAAAGTCTGCCTCTGAGCAGAACATTGACTCATGTAAGAGACCACCATCACATACACCAACACCTCATTTTTTCATCCTCTGCTTTTTATTCATGTTTTACATCTGGTTTATTTGAATCAAGACATGCATATATTTAACACTTCATATAATCACAGCAATCATGTATGTGTGTAATGTATATTGGCTGTTATGTTATTGGTTTCAAATGAGGATCATCCAATCAAAAATTAGCGTTAGAACAATCCATTTATAATGTTACAAATGATTTCTGTTTCAAATGAAGGCTGTTCTTTTGAACTTTCCATTCATCAAATAATCCTGAAACAACTTTTTTTCTTTTTCCCCCCCAAAATTTATTATAATTAAAATGTTTCTTGAGCACCAAATCTGCACATTTTAATGATTTCAGAAATAATCATGTAACTCAGAAGATTGGAGTTATGGCAGCTGGAGTAATGGCATCTTGCATAATACTGTCTAATCATCAGTTATCACTCTGCTTATGATTTCTCAGACCCAGACCAAGAAGGACCCATAGATCTCTCCCGAAGGGACTTGGTGGTTGTGAGTCGGGATCCAAAGCAGGATCACAACTACAGCAGCACCCCTGTCCCGCCCTGCCCTCGCCAGATGCCTCTTTCACAGCCGGTCAACTTCAGCCTGAGTTTGCACCATGATCAGGAGAGAGAAGGCCGGGCTCGATGGCCACGCAACCCGCTGCAGGGCCAGCTTTTAGGGAAGAGGAGCAGGAGAGATTCCCGGTCTGACGTGGACGAGGAGCTCAAGGAGGCGGCCGGCTCGCTTCTACACCTGGCCGGTATTCGCACCAGTTTAGTCGCCTCAAGACGCAAGAGCAGGAAACTCAGTAGAAAATGAACCCAATTCCCAACTTCAACTCCATCCTGTGGCCTGCCCAACCTCTCTCTTCTGGTTTGGTGTATCTTCCTTCTTGTTTGTAGTTGTTGGGGTGTTTTCTTTCCTTTGGTCTTTTTAACTGGGATAACATCCCGGTCCACTCATCAAACATGGCAATACAAACACAGGAGAGAAAAGCCATACTGACATGTTTTATGTACAGAAAAGAATCCGATTTGAATGAACGGCCCACATCAGCTAGTTTATTACTAAGAGGGTTTGAAGATGTAAATCATAAAAAAGAGAGAGAGAGAGAGAGACACTGTCAAAATGCTTCAAACTTAGAAGATTTGCATGCTTCCACCTCTAAATCAACAAACTTATTTATACGGAAAATGAATGCATGGATTTTCAAGCTCCCAAGACCTCTCACGCTTCACCATAGCGGGAAAACAAGCTTAAAAAAAAAAAGAAAGATTTTTGAAAGTGCCATTGATTTTGGATCATAACATAAACATGATACAAAGAAGAAATGCAATAATTAGTTGACCTAAATACCTGTAGTTATTTTATTTTTGTACTGCTGGTTTATATATCGTGTGGTGGTGGTGACGGCATGCCCCTGGGAGCCTTTTGCTGCCGCAGTTATGATGTCAAAACCATGTGACTCCTCCCGTGCATCCTGATCGGATCAGTTTTGCATCCCCATCCTGACCACTATGACTGGAGAACAGCTTGAAAGAAACGGCTTTTTGTTGCATGCCCATCAGCCTCAGTGTTTCTCAGAAGCTAGCGATCTGTATAATCAGGTGTTGTGCTATTCCACGTGCACTCACTGACTTGATTAAATCATTGCCCATGCGCATACTGCCTGCTTTTGGAGCGTACTAAATAGCGGCCAATCAAAACAAGAACCTCTTTACCTCTATTATAACACTCTCCCCTCTTCCTGCTCCTTGACTTTTTGTTGGCAAGAGCGTCATCTCTACCTTTTATCATCTTTTTCTTGGTTCAAAATGTGTGACGAAGCCTCCAGTAGGGGGCGCTGTGTGGACCGCCTCTTTCCACTGCTGCTTTTGAGACCTCCAGAGAGTTCCCAGGGCATGAGAGGAAACCAGAGACAATGTGAACTGCACAATAAACACGCCTGCAAGCTGAGACAAAGACATTCTCCCATCACTGCGGCTCGCGGATGGTGCTGATCATGGGAGAAAGGATCACAGGAACCGAAGCTGGGGAGAGTGGACATTATATTTAATGAGCTAAAGGTGATAGGATATCCAACCGGATGTGAAGTGAGAAATATGCTACTCTGGACTCCCGGCCGTATTTTTTATTTTTTTGTCCCCTTTGAGATCGCCAAAGTTGCTGCTCACAAAACTCGCCTGGCTGTGTGTACCCTGTGGTCCCGGACCTTTAGGTTGTTTGTTTATGATTGGGTTTTTAAGTGTTTGTTTGAGGCTATATTAGGATTTTATATACCCAAGCATGTGAAATTGTGAACCATAACTGCCACTTGCCCCCTTACTCTGGCAAACCAGAACTTCTTGTTTGAGTTGATTATTATAAAACTGCCTATCCTTGTGAAGCTCGTTCCCTGTCACTTTAACCATGGCTGCCAATTCCTCCCCTCCCAGCTGTACATAGTGCTACTACAGAATGCAAGTATTAATGCAGGGAGGGGGACCGAGCAGTAGTTTTAGAATTTGAGGCCAATTAAATTCTACTGCCTATTAATTATTATTGTTAATTATTATTATTGATATGGTCCACTAACTGATTTGCCACTTCCCATCAATTTTGTCATGTTCGTCTGCCATGTATGGCAGTCTGAACCTGATTTTTGATTTTGTAAGCTAACCTCTGTTAATAAAAGGTTTATAAAGTTTATTTTTGCCAAAGATATGCAATTGTTGCATTATATATGGTATTAAAGAATAAAAGAGTTTTTTCTTTTACTGATTTATTGTTTGATTGTTTGTTTACTGTATCAGTCAAATAGTCTCAGGCCACCTTTTCACTATCTTTGACAAACGACAAAATTATGGGGGCTTTGTGGGGTTCCGTTCATATGTTTATCTAAAATTTTCAGATCCAAAAGCTTAAACTTGTCATTAACTGTAAACTTGTCCCTTAAATCTGATTGGTTGATCGGAATGTTGTTTTCAGATGCTGATCCAGTAACATGTTGTACTTGGTGAAATCAAGTTCTGCTGCTTGCCACTCCCATTTATTAACTGACACCTGTTTAACTTACTTGCACACAAACAGATTCAGCATTCCACAAAATGAATAAAAAAATGCAAACAGCGAATATTACGAAAACCAGCAATAAATGTATTTAAATAATACTAATATACTTTATGTATCTAATCTCACTTTATTAACCCATGTCTTTGCTGCTGACCTTCGATGACCCACTTGTAGGCAAAAATGACTTTAGATTAACCAAATGTGTGTCATTTATTTTTATTTTCATTTCAAGAGTGTTGAATGTCCTCTACTGTACGGTGTAGAGGATGGATACCCGACCCGAGCCCGACGGGACCCGCCGGTACCCGACGGGCCGGGCCGGGTTCGGACAGATATTTAGAAATGATGTTCGGGTTCGGGTCGGGCTCGGTCACATCAGCGCGATAAGGCATTGAACGTTTTAAATCTAAAACAGCTTATGTAGGTAGCCGATGTGCCTGATGCTTTCACTTGATGCAAACGTTCGTTTTTGTGATTAAAATACATGTAAAATATTACCATCCGTCTTCCTGTGTGCGGACATTTGTTTATGTAGCCGTGACAACGAAACGCGTGCATAATGTGCGCGCGCCAGGTGTTAAGAGCGCTTGTTGCTCCGCGCGCTGATGCGCTTGTCCTGTTGACATTTCCGATTGCCTTTCTACAGTTGCTAAATAAAAGCGGGCTTTCCACACAAACAAACGTACAATTGTCATTAGTATGAGAAAAAATGGGATTTTAACTGTCGGGCTCGGGTCGGGCTCGAACATAAATATCTTTATGCCTGTCGGGCTCGGGTCGGGTTCGGTTACTGCTCTGTCGGACGCGGGCCGGGCTCGGACTGAAAAAGTCGGCCCGATCCGCACTCTAGTACGGTGTGCTTTTCCTTAAGCCTGAGGCTTTCGCTTTTTGTTGTAAAAGGGCCTTTATTGTAAAAAAATAACAATTTGTTTGTTAAGAACCAAAGAAGCAAGTCCCGCCCAGGTTAGAAAAAGTAACGGAAACGTAACACATTACTTTCCATAAAAAGGAAGTAGTGCAATTGGTTTCTTTTTTAGGAAGTATTGTAACGCATTACTTTTAAAGGGGTGGTATAATGCCCCTTCTCACAAGATGTAAAATAGGTTTCTGATGTCCCCAGAGTGTGTATGTGAAGTTTTAGCTCAAAATACTCCACAGATATTGTTATATAATATGTTAAAATTGTCACTTTTTTAGGGTAAGCAAAAATGCACTGTTTTTGTGTCTGTCCCTTTAAATGCAAATTAACTGCTGCTCCCGTCACAGAGGGCGGAGCTTCAAGAGCTCGTGTGTTTGTGAGTTAGCAGCGCTCACAGACACACTGCAAATTTCTAAAACTTTTAGCCTTTTATGTTCAAACTGGAGTCAGACAATGATGGAGAGACTCAGAAGAAGTGACAACATGTAGAATGCAACATGACATCTCTGAAAGGTTAGTGGATGAATTTATATTGCTGATGTGTTCGAGTTATCTTCTAGTCATTGATTAGCATATTCTGTCATGATAATCTATAAATCTTGTTCCGGGGGCGGGGTTTATGTAAATTCTAGGGTGGTGATGTCAAGCCGTTTGTTGCAGATGTTGTTTAAAAGTGAAATCATAATCAACCACCCCTTTAAAAGTAGCCTAATTTATCCTAACACTGATTGAGACACAAACAGAAGTGCACAATATATTAGGCTACTGTTTTACTTTAGATGACGTGCTAAGCATATTGGATTCTGAAGTTGGGGTTGTTGCACTTCACCAGAGTTTCCCAGTTGCAACTCTGATTTGAAGGGGCTTTCCAAAATTTTAGGTTCCCACTGGCTATGAATTTCCCTCTCCCGAGGACAAATGAAGCGCACCATCTGTTTAAAGTCGGGTGAATTCTGATTGGCTGTAAATGTTTTTATTTATTTATATTTTATAGTTAATCAGGTGGGGGGAGGGAATTCTGAAAGAAATTCCAACGATATCTTTCTTCTGTGTCATTATGTGTTATCTGTGGTGTGGTCTTCCCTATTATTAATTCCAAGCCTTATGTTCGCTTTGTTAGCTTACTGAATACTGCGGATAGTGTTCTGATTGATATGTTTTGAAAAATAGTAAGTGATAGTAGTAGTAAGGATTGTCACCAAGTAGGGATAATTCCCAAACAGTAAATGCAACATTGTTGTCAAATAACCTTATGAAATTGCACGTTTTATTCAGCGAGTATCAAGTTGTAATCTAAGAAATAACAATTTATTGATCCCGATTGTGTAAAAATGCCTTAACATTTCGCAGTCCAAAGAAACCTCGAGTCAAGAAAGAGGTGTTCACGGCTGATGTTATTTCAGAAACATCCATCACACTGGAACTGAAAGGTCGTGTCTTGTGGGATACGTTTTTCCACGCAGTAAACCGTGAGTATGCAAGTATACAATGTTTGTTGGTGTTTTTGTGACCTGCTTCTTGCTTTTGGTGGATTACAGCGCCATCCAGTGATCAGTGGAAGTCACAGACTCTTGAAATTCCCAGGAAACCTGGCCTGTTTTTAAACACCGTTTTATCTTCTTAATGTGTACAGAATTAGCCATAATAATATAAGCATGATTTATTATAAAAGCATGTGTCTTATGTAGAAACATGCTCATCATTGAAATGTGGAATCGAATGGAGCACAGGCATTGCTTTTTTTAAAGTAATTATTAAAAATATATATTTTTAAATGATTTTAAAGCTATAATAGTTGCAGTATCTGCTCTCTGCCTTCTCCGTGTGTGGCTCTCTCGCTGTCCACTGTTCCCTTGACTTGCGGCATTGAACCCCTGGCCTTGATACATGAGCCATATCTTCATACCAGATTCCTCTTCTTTGTGGACTTCCTCAGCCCATTTGAGGTTTGAGTTCAGGGTGCCGTGTAGCGCAGCTGCTGTAACTGCCACACACTCCCACCGCTCACAAACATTGCTGCCTAAAAAAAAACCCAGCAGCAGAACAACAGCTCTCTGTCTCAGAGCTTAAACATTATTGCAGGTGCAAAGATAAGAACTGAGGCAGGACTTGGACAGACTGAAACTCACTCCTAACTTGTTGTGTGCCTCAGTTTGTGTAAAGCAGCTTGCTGCGCTTTACTTTAGTGTGGATGTTGTTCAGTGAAGGATTTATTAATGTACCGTAAGCCTGTTTGACTTAAAACTCCCATACTCTCACACATCCTCTCTCATACTGTGGGTGGCCACTGAGGTTATTGTGACCTTGAACAAACCATTCCAGTGCTAAAGTACTGGAATATTTGCGATAAGAGGGGATGATGGCAAGGGCTATAAATGTCTTCTTAGTTTCAACACGCATGAGAAATGAAATAATACAACAGACAAAAAAAAAAAAACTATTTGAATGGACCTGGAGGTTTTTTTTTATATTTTGTGTAATTACATTTATATGATGGTTGTTCTTATTTAAAAAATGAACACATACAAAACACACTCCTCATCTCAAAAACTCACTTCTCAGTTCTCAAAAGCTCCTCAATTTAATTTTTAGCATATTTCTCTGTCAGCAGTATCAGCACAAATCCTTAATGGGACAGTTCGCCCAAAAAGTGAAAATTAAATGTTGTTCCAATCTTGTATGCCTTACTTTCTTCCATGGATCACAAAAATGATTCTGTTTCAAATACTTTTGTAATCTTTCATTGTATGGAAAGGCTAGTAAAACATTTTACAAAATATGTGACCCTGGATCACAAAACCAGTCATAAATCGCACAGGTATAGGCCTATTTGTGGCAATAGCAAACAAGATTATATGGGTCAAAATTATAGGCTTTTCTTTTATGCCAAAAATCATTAGGATATTAAATAAAGATCATGTTCCATGAAGATATTTTGTAAATTTCTTACCGTAAATATATATATTTGTGAGTGAATGAGCGCGATCGAGGACTTCATTTGGACAAATTTAAAGGCGATTTTCTCAATGTTCCGATTTTTTTTTGCACCCTCAGATTCCAGATTTTCACATAGTTGTATCTCGGCCAAATATTGTCCTATCCTAACAAACCATATGAAAAGCTTATTTATTCAGCTTTCAGATGATGCATACATCTCAATTTAATAAAAATGACCCTTATGGCAAAAAGTCATACAATTTTGAAACATTGTGAGGGTGAAATGATGTGATGCCAGAATTTTGGGTGAACTATCCCATAAAAATTTGACAACTTTTCCACAAGAACACTGAGAAGTATTAACTAAATTGACAATATGTAATGCTGCATGCTTGTTGAAAGATTAAGAGATCTACATTATTCATACTAAAGATATCACCTAATCTCAAATTTTTTAACACTAGTGCGTGCAGGATATGTCAAGAGTAAATCAAGCAGCACCTTGTGAATGGTTTAAGTACTTCTAAAGACATCTGAATCAGTTGACCTGAGAGGTCAAGCACTATAATATCATTATGAGACGCCTTCACCCTATTTAATGCCATAGAAACCTTCAAGAATTCTATATCCAGATTCCACATTTTCCTTATTTATCCTCATTTTTGCCTCAAAGCAGCATATGGTTTCAGCTGGTCACACCTGTGTAACGGTGGATTGAGTTAGTGGTCAGTGCACTTGGGTGATGTGCACCAGCGAGTACAGTGTTCCATCACTATTCTTTGGCGAAGGCACCATGGCTCCGTTTTGCCCCGAAGAGATCTCAGTGCGGTAAATGTGCGCACGTGTTTTAAAGCAGCCGAACCGGCTAGTCAGAATGAAGAAATCCCTCTTGAAGGTTTTAGTGAAGAAGGCGTAGAGAAATGGGTTTGAGCAGGAATTTATGGGGTAAAAAAGCACCAGCAAGACTTTAGCATGAGAAACTGTGATCAGTGGTAGCTTTAAGGCTGCGGAGATGGCGAAAAACGAGATGGGCGCCATGCACAGGAAGTCTGTGAAGATGAGCACGGCCATGCGCTTCGCTATACGCATGTCTGCGTTGGCAGGAACGAAGGCAGGGTTGCGGACGGTCAAGTAGATGCGCATATAACAGACACACACAACCAGAAAAGCGGCTACGTTGAGTATGAGCAACAGCACTACGTATCCTTGTGAAAGCACCGTTTCGACATCCATGGGTAGGCAGATGCTGGTCTTCCTGTAGCTGCTCACTCCCAACATGGGCATCAGAGCAGTCAGGAGGGCGAAAAGCCACCCCGCTGCCATCACTGCGCAGGCATGGCGCAGGCGCAGCTGGCGTTCCAGCTCCATGGCGTAAGTGATGGTGTGCCAGCGCTCCAGAGTAATGGCAGTCAGGGTGTAGACGGACAGCTCACTGGAGAAGACCGTGAAGAAGCCGGCAACATGGCACCCTGCTCCCATCTGCCAGTCGATACCATAGTTGTAGTAGTGAGACTGAGTGTAAATATCCACACCGGCGATGAGCAACAGGTAAATTCCCATGCAAAGGTCCGCAAAAGCCAAGTGGCACATTAGAAACCTGGGAACGGTCAGTTTGTAGCGACTGGTGAGGAGCACCAGGAGAACAACTAAATTTCCCACGATGGCCAGTATGCAGATGAACCAGATCAGAACACGTAGGAACGTAAAACCCATGATGTCTTCGCAAGGGTTGAATGCATCTGGTGTAGGGTAGCAGGTCACTTCTATCACATCCTTACAGTGGTCTTTGAAAAAATCTGGCTCCAGGCTGAGGGCCCCGGGGTCGTTACACATTTGATTCTTTACAGATCTGTGTGAAGCACAAAAAAATATCTGAGTGTACAGTAGATTTTCAGTGTTAAAAAAAAAAAAAAAAAAAATATTCTGTCACCATTTATGTTGTATTAAACCTGTATGACTTTTTTCTACCATGGAACAGAAAAGGATACGTTTAGCAGAATGTTCATGCTGCTCTTTTCCATACTATGAAAGTGTATGGTGACCAGCTCTTAAAATGTAAAAAAGCATCATAAAGGTAGTCCATAAGACATATTGGTATATGTGCAATATTCCAAGTCTTCTGTACGCTTCTATATGAGCGCTTTGTGTGATAAAAAAGTCAGTTGGTGTATATTTAAATATGTTAATATATTTTATATTAACTCTTATATTATACTCTTATATTATATAATTTATATTAAAATATATATTTATATTTTATAATATATATATAAGTTAATATATTTTACAGCATTTTGGTATCAGGAAGGCCTAAACATTGCTTATTCTTGTTTTTCTTGTAAACTGTTGTGACAAGAATTTGAATTTGAAATTTGGAATGTGGAATTTCTGAATTTGAAAATGTGATTTTAAACAACTTGAAATTAGAGCAAAAGGCCAACAGACTACTGTTATAATTTAAGGCCAGTTCACACCAACATGAATGTTCAACCCGATCTCATATTTTTTTTTTTACTATTTTTACGAGGTGGCAGTTTCAGATTAAAGGGATTTGTAAGATTTTTAGGAAGAAAACAAAACAAAACAGGGCATTAAAGGTACACTGTGTAGGAATTTCTTCCATCTAGCGGTGAAATTGTATTTTGCATACAAACGAATAGTGCTCTCTGGCGCCTCGCTTTTTCAAATGAGTGTTGCAACTACGGTAGCCGTTATGTACCAAGAAGCTATGACAACATGTCTTCCAATAGCACTTCATCGAGTTTTGAAGCAACTTGACACACAACGAACAAACGAATGTTACAGTATGAATCACAGACTGTAAAAAGCATCTCCTGTGGCTCGACATAAGTATGATCCTGCATTATGAAGTACCGTGTGACAAGCGCCTCTCACTGATCTCCTTGTCTGTTTCAGCTGGTTTCAGTCACGTGGCGCTGGCTCGTGACGCTGGCTCGAAAACGCGTTGTGGATACGCGCTGAGGTAGGCTAGTAAATAAAGATAAGAAATTCTTCGCTATGATAATTAATTTGTTGTCTTAAGTCATATCATTGGCAGAGGTAATTTTACACCAATGAGGACATATTTATGAATAAAGACATTGATTTTAGCTAATAAAATACTTTAAAAACTACACAGTGTACCTTTAAGGTCCAACCCTAATCCTACCCCTAAACCAAACTCAAAACGAATTATCCACGAATTCGGCAAAAGGTAAAATATTTAAAGTAATTGCCATGAGAGTGCGCTGGAATGCACTGGAACATTCAGTCTGATTTTCGCATGTAATTTGCCTGTTTAGACCAATGCGTTAAAAACAGCCGACAAGCTGAATGAAAATGCAAATTCACTTTCTGACAGTAGGTAAGCAGAAATTACCCCAATACACAGAGTGCTGCGCAACTTTTGGTTTCTGGCACATGCTTGTCATAAAGAAAGGTATTCAAACAGCTGTTCAGATTTTTGTATTAGCCATAGTGTTTATCCATCAACATCAAATACAAGAGTAAGAAATTACAGAGCCGGTTCCAGATGTCGGGCAGCAAAATGCCAAATCCTAGTTTTATGTAACAGCAGTGAATCTGGGCATGTGACCAAAAGTGCACATTTCATTGGTTGGCCAGCTTTATTCGCTATGCGATGGAAAAGCAATTCTGACGCATTGATGATACACAAATATCTGTGCAAGTCATAACGAACTCACAGCCGCTCATCTAATTAAAGTGTTTATCGCACAGAATATTCGCCAGGTTGTGAACAGACCTTTATGGAGCTTTTTTTGTAATTTTGGCAGCTTTTGCACTTTTTGGGACCATCTATAGCCTACAGTGTATGGAAAAGAGCAGTGCACACATCCTGTCGAATAACTCCTTTTGTAAAGGAAAGAAACCACATAGGTCTGGACCAATATGAGGATGAGTAACTCATAACAGAATAAACAGTTGTGATGTAATTGAATGTAATTTTGTAACTGACTTGTGCTTCTTGAAGTTTTTGAAGGCGCAGCAGTGGCTGGGGTATGTCAGATTGGCTTGCGTGAGCTCAGTAAACAGCTCAAGGCTTGGAAGCCTCCTTAGAGAGTAGACCGAGATGGCTGTCAGAAGCTTAAGGGTCCTCAGCATGCTTTCTGGTAGCGTGTGGACGGCAGTACGTGAGATGTCCCTGTAATGACAGCAGCCATTTCAGTGTCCAATGCAGGATTTGATGTGCATAGATTGTTGTTGAACTATATGCACACACTAATAGTGTACAAACCAGGTAACAGGTTCGTGTGAGTGTAACAGGAATTGCTGTGAGAGCTTGTCCTGAGGACATAGAGTGGGTGTGTGGTGCTCCAGCTGGTGAGTTGTATTGTTGTTGAAAGTCAGAGTTGTTCATGCTTACAGAACGATGGGGCCTTCAGCTCCTATAAAGGCGTAACTGTGGATGTGATTCAGCTGCTGGTTTCCCATGAGAAAGCTGTGAGAAAGAGAGAGAAAGGGATTAGATGAAAGAGTAGAGGTTTTATGTGAGATGCTAATTTATAAATATATTTATAAAAAATAACTGAACTCACAGTTTCTCAATTTTGGTATCATTAAATGCATAGCTGTCTATCTCACGAATCCCATTCTTCGTTAATCTCCTACAAAGAGTACATTAAGACCAGTTTCCAAAAGTTTTTAAAAGAAGTCTCTTATTCTCTCCAAGGCTGCATTTATTTAATCAAAAATACAGTAAAGCAGTAATATTGTGAAATAGTATTACAATTTAAAAATAACTTTTTCTTTATTACCGTAATATATTTAAAAAAAGTAATTTCTTCCTGTGATGCAAAGCTGAATTTTTAGCATCATTACTCCAGTCTTCAGTCACATGATTCTTCAGAAATCATTCTAATATGCTGATTTGTTGCTCATTATTATCAATGTTGAAAACAGTTCTGCTGCTTAATATTTTCTTGGTGGAAACTGTGATACGTTTTTTTGATTAATAGAAAGTTCAAAAGAACAGTATTTGTTTTAAATATATTGTTTTTGTAACATTATACGTTTACTGTCATTTGATCAATTTAACCTCCTTGCTGAATATAATTATTATTATTATAGTTAATTTTTCCACAAAGTTTTAAACAGTAGTGTATATAAGGTATAAGTCTGTAAAATGTTCATGTTTCAATTTAATTAAATTGTGTAATTTTATAAAACAAAATTCTTTGAACAGGTAATTTAACAACAGTTAATATTTTCTTACAATTAAAAAATAACTTTTTCTTTATTAATATTTAAAAAAAGAAATTTCTTCCTGTGATGCAAAGCTAAATTTAATATAGTAGCTTGTGTTTGTCATGTACTCCAAGACAAACTATTCAATTGAAATGCAAGTATAGTGTGCATTTTTATTCAAAAAATCAACAACTCGTCACATAATTCATTCCTCACATAAAGATTAACTCTTTGGGAATAAGCAATCACACATCTGCACTTACAGCTCAGTTATGGTGGCACTGGTCAATCCGAGGAAAGCGTTACTGGGAATTCTCTCTATGTGCATGTTATCTTGTAGATCGCTATAACATAGATTTGATATAGCAGATTTGAACAGTATATAGATCATTTATTCTAATAAATATACATTAAGACAGTGACACAGAGTCAGTAGAGACTTACAATAGAAATTCAAGAGCAGCAGAGTTGATTTTTGAAAAATCAGGCAGGGTTTTAAGACCAGTGTTTGATATTGTCCTGGAGGAATACACACACACACACACACACACACACACACACACACACACACACACACACACACACACACACACACACACACACACACACACACACACACACACACACACACACACACACACACACACACACACACACACACACACACACACACACACACACACACACACACACAGAGAGAGAGAGAGTGAGGGAGACAAGTGTAATGAATGTAATACGTCAGAGTGGCATTTGTATTTTGTCTTTGCATCTGTAGCCTTTGTTTCCTGTGAGAAACATTTGATATGGAAAATGACCCGTGATTCTGCTTTTATTGAGGTCTTTCAGGACGCTTAACATAACTCAATTCTGGGTTAAAACTCATGTGGGAATATCCTCCCTTTAAATTGCTGAACTACAGCTTGAAACCGCAAAGATTCAGAGTTGACTAGACACAAGAGTTATGAAGACAGAAAATAACTCACAGATACCGTAGCTTTGGAAGTCTCCAGAAGGCATCTCTGTGCATCACGAGGTTTTTGGATTTTGTGATAGTTCTGTCAGATAGGTGGATAGATAGGTTATTATGTGTTTCATAACATTTACTGCAATATTTGATTCCAATGTGTTGACAAGAACGTGATTGGACGTTATTTGCACACGCAGTGCAGCAACATACATTTCCTGTAGTTCTGTCAGGTTGGAGAAGGCAAAGGCTTCAATTTGCTCAAGAGCGCCATTCTCGGACACCACTCTGAAGAGGAGAATAATAATCATATAGCGACAGATATTTTTATGAGCCGTTAATATGAATGTCTAAATCTTATTGCAATACATCCAAATCTTAATTTCCATGCTCAATGTTCACTATTTGCATCTATTGAAGTGTATCAGGGGAATTCAAATCACTTCACAAATACCGATTTGAGAAATACAATTGAATAAATTGACAATAAAGAATCACTTGTCAATTTCTCTCACTTAGGTTTTGCAGTATTTTCCTGTGATACATATCTCCAGTGTTTGGGTCACCGTTAAACATCATGTTCCATATTAAAGTCTAAACATATTCAATCAAGACTAAATATCATGTGTTTATATGTGCTTTTGCTGAACTAAGTCAAAAGCCAAAAAGAGTTATGGGCATTCAGTAGCAATTTCTCTGTTTTTTGATCGTTTGGATGCTTTCTAATCTCCATGTGCATTCTTGCTGAATATGCACTTCCATATGTTTTTAGTAGTAAACATCTCTGTATCCTTCACTCTTACACTCACATTCTCTTCAGCTCATGTAGTTCAGACAGGGCTGCTCGGTGAAACACGCTGATCTGAGTCAGTTTGATCTCCCTGCGTAAAATTAAATAGAAGAGATGTGATTCACCATCCAACAATTCATTACCATCAGTGTATTGACAATGACAATGACAATTTATTTGTATAGCACTATTAAAAACAACAGCTGTTGACCAATGTGCTTTCCACATAGACTCACAAATCAATAAGGAACTTTATATTTAAAAAAACATGTAAGCACATACAAAAAGACAGTCTTTAATCAAAAGCTTTTGAAAATAAAAATGTTTTAATTGCAGTTATAAATATCACAGTATATTCAGATGTGAATGTTTTATGAGCAATCAGATATAAAAAGTTGGCATTGCTAAATCAGATATGGCCGTTTTGTTTAGTTTTGCATCCAACAGATTGCCACTCATTTATTTTTCCAATCTAATTTAATAAGTCAGTCGACTCTATACTATCATAGCTGGTATTTACTTGAATGGGGAGTGCGCTATGACTGGGTGACTTGTGCACACTCTCAGTTCATAACTTTTTTTCACATATCAGCGAATTGGTGGTTATTTTTCGGTCATTTATTATTATTAATCATGGTAATTTACATGAATTCGGACCTTGGTGCTTACTTTTTTTTCTAAAAATGACATGTTTCTGTACGAATCAGTGTATGAATTCATACGTTTTCTCACGAGAT
The DNA here is from genome assembly GCF_949152265.1 of Phoxinus phoxinus. Classification (NCBI taxonomy): domain Eukaryota; kingdom Metazoa; phylum Chordata; class Actinopteri; order Cypriniformes; family Leuciscidae; genus Phoxinus; species Phoxinus phoxinus. The sequence goes on from NC_136896.1 coordinate 13,671,762, forward strand.
CGTGCCGGCTCATATTTAGAGTTTAAGAAAGTGTGTGTGCTCTTAAAAAACTCTTTCCAAGTGTATTTGTGAACTATATATATATATGTATGTGAGCTGTATCCTCATGAAAGCTAATATGAACAGAATGAGTCATAGCAGAAACTAGGTCATTCAAGATGTGAAATGTTATGAGAAATAGGAACAGTTACCAGTAGCCTATTTACAGACAACTGCAAATGATCTATTTACTGTCAAGCTTTTTGTGTAATTGTTTTTGCACACTGCCATTAGTGTCTGTGTGCTCTTCCTGGATATTCATTCCTGTAATCCCTCAGAAATGCAGACAGCACAATTACACAAAGCACACTCAGTGCCTTTTAAAGCAAATGGTGTTGGTACAAGAGATATGGATATTAAAGATTAGAAAAATCTCTATATCTTTGTTATATCATTTGACTGTTTTGATTCTTGTTATTTTTACTTATTTTGTCCCTGACTGAGCTTTGGGAGGGTTTATCTGTATGGCTGACCAGTGGTGGAAGCGATCATTATTATTATTATTTTTATTTCATTTGGTGCTGTTAGTGGTGCAGAAAATACACACTGTCGCTTTAAGAACTCATCATACATGATGGAAGGGTTATTATTGTTAACTAAAACTTTTTTTTTTTAAATCAGGAAACAAATTTAACATTTAAGCGAAATAAAATAAAAATATATTTTTAATTTAGTTTAACTTGTAGTAAAAAAAGTGAACTCAAACTAATCAATAAAAATGAATATATATATATATATATATATATATATATATATATATATATATATATATATATATAGCGAAAGTATAAAAATACAACCTAATTCAAGATATTGACAAAAACTATAATAGTAGCCTATATATCCATGATTCTGAGAAGAATCTGATGTTTCAGAGACATTTGCCTTGATCTTTGCAGTTATAAAGAGAGAAAACATCTGGAAAGCACAGAACTGTTCATTCCTGCGGTGCCAAATGGCACGCTGAGAAACACAAGCTGACAAGCTCGTGGTGCTCTTTCCATAATGGAAAAGTAAGTAATCAACCCAAAGCGTAGACAGACATTAGTGTGAAATGTGTGATCAAGCAGAGCATCTCGAGATGCATTCAGCTGGGCAGCCTTATCCAAACTGACTGACAGCCGGCTCAAAACAGAAATGCAACCCATGATTATCCTGCTTGAGGAGCCAAAGATAGTTTCATCTTCATGTTTACCTCTCTGTCTCTTTGACTGGCTGAAACTAGTTGACTTAAATAAAAAATGACTTCATGCGATACATTTGACATAAAAAAAACACACTCCCCCGTATATCATTCTTGCGAATTCATTTGAGGGACGATAGCCTTGAGATTACAGAAAAATATTCTGGATCTCACAACAGAAATGTATTCTCTCCAAAACCACAACAACAAGCTCTGGAACAATAACAATGTCATTGAGATTCTCTGTTTTTTTTACATAGGGCTTGTCAAGCTTTTGACATTACTTTCATTACTATACGATGTTCATTTAAATGATTATTTATTAAATATTTTTTTTTAAATAAAGGTTTGAAAAGTAGCGTACAAGTCAGTATAATAAATTTTTAAATGGATTAAAAGTTACTATATAAATGGTTTTAAATTACAAAAAAAGTTAAATAAAAAACGAATCCAATACGTAAAAAATTGCATATTTTATTTTGTAATTTAATAATATTTTATAGTAACATTTAATCATAATAATTGTAATGAAAATTAATTATACTGATTGTATTTAACCATTACAGTTTTATTTTGGTATTTACTGCATTATAGCATTTCTTAATTTTTAAATGATCTTTTATTTTTATGTTTAGTACATTCGATATGTGCTTTTGTCATTTCTTATTAGTTTTTGTGTTCGTTTTTTTTTGTAATTTTAGTACTTAAACTTTGTTTATTGCAGTTTTTTGTGTAATATTTATTCGATTTTATTTAAAACTTTATTTTTTTATAGTTTTAGTTAACCATAACAACACATACTATGTTGATGTAGCTTCAACATCCAAAACAACTATGCGGCAACAAAATATTTGAAATGAATAGAAAATTGAAATGCTTTTAATGTGGAACTTTGTGTCCTTAGCTATTTAACACCTGAAATTCTAGATCTAGTTGTTCATTACCATACATGAATTTGAACGTGCATTTGTGTGCGTGTTTGTTTATACTCACACAAATGTGGTATTTTTCGGTATATTTCTTGGCATCTCATGGACCTTGTTGCCCAGACAGAAGAAACAGCGAGTTGTACCATTAAATGAGCAGAAATGAGATCCAGCAAACATGCCTTCTGCGTGTGGCATGGACCAACCGAGACTAAAGCAGAGCATCATCCACCAGACCATCCTCTTTATCATCTTCTCTTTTAGGTGGAAGAGTTTGTACAGTGTTCGTGAACTGAGGCCTCTAGTGTAGCGTCCAGTCTCCTCCGATGTTCAGGTGAGCGCTGGGCTGGTCTGGATAAGGAGTGCGTGTTGTTTTCTGGTTGTAGTGGTGCTGTTCTTGTCAAGCTGAAGCCGCGGGGAGGCTGATCTCTTTCTAAGAGGCGTGTTGGTCAGAAGCTCTACAGCCAGAGCCAAGGGAGACCTTGGGAGAGAGGTCCTCTGATAACAAACAAATGTTTTGTTCATTCCTCCCCTCCGAACCTCATTTCTCCAGAACGTGAATGCGGTCCTCCCATCTATACTGAGCTCCAAAAGTCCTAGAAAAGCTACATACAAAACGCTCTTCCTGTGGCAATATTCATTGCGAAGTTACCATTGTTACTTTTTTGGCAATATAAGTGCAAAGTACTTGGTAAACATCTATTTTCCTTCTCTATTCTATTTGCTTGTGCACAATTTCCCCTTTGTGGAATCAGATTGACATGTAAGGGAGGTAAATTATGTGAATTATAGCCGGTTTGGCACAAGTTGGCTTGTGAGTGCTGGTCTCCCTCAGGGAATGACCGGAGCTGTTTAGTCTTAGAAACTTTGTTTGAGTCTGACATGTGTAAGTTTGATAGTAGTGAACTGTGTGTTCAGACACACCAAACACACACGCACATGTTGGGTTTTCATGTTTTATGGGGACATTCGGGGACGTTATGATTTTTATACTGTAGAAACTGTATATGCTATGCCCTTACACTAACCCTACCCCTATACCCATCACAGAAAACTTTATACATTTTCAAAACACATCAACTAGTATGATGTAAAAAAATGTTTTTCCTCATGGGGACCACAATGTTCCCAAAATGACAAGGATTCCGGATATTGCCATTTTTGTACAGTTCATAGCGTAGGGTTTACCGGGACCACACACACACACACACACACACACTAGCACTCAATCTCATATTAGATATTAGTGAAAGTTTTTAAAAATGCATCAAATAATGTAGAGCTGAGAAACCTTGTTAAATTTACAGTACAAATTGGATTGCCATAAATTCACTGTCCACACATTAAGCATTATAGGGTGGTATTTTGGTGTGATTGTTGCCTGGTTTTGGATTTAAAGGGTAGGTTTCCAGGGTGGGCCATGTCCCCACCAGACCCCAATGGAGCCAGGAGCCAATTTTATTGCCTGTATATTTTTATAACCACATATTTAATTAAATGATATAATGTCATTGTATCAACCAAATCAAATTATATTTTAGGGGTTGTAAGTGGAAAGTAGATTTTATACACTTTATACACTCAACGGCCATGCACTTGTACATATTAGTACCAGGTTGAACCCCCTTTTGCCTTAATTCGTCATGGCATCATCAAGGTGCTGGAAACATTCCTCAGATATTTTGGTCCATATTGACATGATAGCATCACACGGTTGCTGCAGATTTGCTGGAAAGTGTGCCAAGAAAATACCCCCCACACCACCACCAGCCTGAACTGCTGACACAAGGCAGGATGGATCCATGCGTTCCTGTTGTTTACACCAAATTCTGACCCATGTGTCGCAGCAGAAATCGAGACTCATCAGACCAAACAGTGTTTTCCAATCTTCTACTGTCCAATTTAGGTGAGCCCGTGCGAATTGTACCCTCAGTTTCCTGTTCTTAGCTGACAGGAGTGACACTCGTGTGATGATCCGCTGCTGTAGCCCTTCTGCTTCGACATGTTGTGCGTTCAGATGCTCTTCTGCAGACCTCTGTTGTAATGCGTGTCTATTTGATTTACTGTTGCCTTACTATCAGCTCAAACCAGCCCAGTCATTCTCCTCTGACCTCTGACATCAACAATGCAATTTCACTCACTGGATATCTTCTCTTTTTCGGACCAAACCTGAGATGGTTGTCCATGAAAATCCCAGTAGGTCAACAGATTCTGAAATACTCTGGAAATCTGGAACCGACAACGATGTTACATTCAAGTAATTTATATCACCTTTCTTCCTCATTCTGATTCTTGGTTTAAAGTTTGAACTTCAGCTGATCGTCTTCTTGACCATGACTGCATGCCTAAATGCATTGAGTTGCTGCCATGTGATTGGCTGATTAGATGTTTGCGTTGTGTATTTTCTCTGTAAAGTGATATCTACTCTGAAAACCCTTTATGTTCAAACATATGTAAATGTTCATAGTAAAATGTTTTTTTTTTTCTGCACGTTTTTACTTTATTCCATGCTTCTTTTTTTAGTTCAAATATATGTTTCAGGCCTTGTCTGGCATTGGGGGGAAAAATAACTATTCTATTGGAAAAGAAAAAAAATCAATGTTGAGTTTTAATTGCTGTGCACTGCGGCTGCTGTGTGTACTTGTGTTAAAAGTGAGAACCATGATTGAAATACAGCCATGCAGAGAGCTTTAAAAAAACGTTTAAATAAATGGATAACCTTGAGGAGTAGTTAGTAGGGGAAGGGAGGTTTTACTCAATGTTATTTAAAAAAAGAAAATCTGTTTCTTTGGCCTGAACACTCAGCTGACTTAAAAAATAAAAAAAATACTATAAAATAATGTTGGAATTTTTATTATGTGTATCCCTTTGAGCACCAGTTAAATAATGACTACGATTTTTTTAATTTAAGAAGTAATTCCCACAATACAACTGAAGCTTTAGATGCTTTTGAACGCACACAGCTTTGTAACGCCGCAATAATTAGAAACGATAGTGAAGCAAAGTGAATATTTAGGTCAATTCCTGTTTCATTACTACAGAGTCCCAAAAGCGAGAGTGAGTGAACGAGGGAAATGAGTCCGTGTCGCTGCATCTGTTTGAAATACGTAATTAAGTCCTCTCAGCAACATTCTTATTTTACCTTGATGATAAGGATGGTGAAGGTGCTAAAAATAGCTGGGTGGGTTAGGCAGTCAGAAGACTGTTCCTGTCTTATCAAGCCCAGGTGAATACACAACAGAGTGCACTGGAAACATATGAGCTACTGTAATAAGAAATGAAGGCGAGAGAAAGAAGAAGAATATAACACATAGATGAATAGCTTTGCGTAAACTGCAATAATAATAATAATTATAATAATGATCAACTATTTAAATCTAATGAAAATACCTACACATTCTTAAAACAATATAAATGAACTTAGATTGTAATAATAATAAATAATATTAGTATATAATAAAATGTAATAAGATAATAATAAAAATATATATTAGTTATATTATATTTACATTTAATATAAATATGATATATAAATTATATATTTAATATAAAACTAAAATAATATATTATATTAATTAAGAATGATTGGTTAACATAATGCAAGTATGTCAAAAATGGAGTTAAAATACATTTATTTCATTGTTATCTTATACAACTCAAGTAAATTGGATATTTTCACTTGAAAACAAAACAAAAAGACTAATCAAATATAATGATAATATAGAAACTATTTAAATCCTTAAAACAAGATGAATACTTAGATTGCATATTACAAATGAATCTTATAAAAAAGGTTGAATTATAAAAAATATATGAATTATATTATATTTACACTTAATACAAATATGATATATTAATTGTACATGTAATATGAAATTAATATTTTTTACATTATCTTAATGAAAAATGATTGAAGTTTGTTTAATATAAAAAAGGGTGTACAAAAAATACAATATATATTTTTTTTTCTCTAAAAACCAAGTTTTATGATCTTACACAACTTTTACACAAGTAAATTAGACATTTGTACTGGAAAACAAGACAAAAATAATGATTAATAATAATAATAATGCTAAAAAGACTTTGCATATCATCACCAGTGCAGCAAATTGAACCTGACATTGTTTGTTTTGTATTGTCATGGACACAACACGTCAGCAGGGGGCAGGAGAGACCCATAAAAGAGGCAAACCAGGCCTAACCATCAACCTTCTGTGTACTAGCTCATGGCAATGATGTTCTAACCTATTCATGTCAACCTACATTTGTGCAACTGTTCACGGTTGCTTACAGTCCAAAACCTTTCATAATGTTTTGTTTAGTGTTTCAAGGTTTCTTATTGACTTTTTCCACTAAGATATGTTGCTAAATATATATGTTTTGTGTGTGGAAATAAACCTAAACCATCTATATGTATGAAATATAACCTTTTAGCATCTGCCCTCACAGACAGTCACCTCTAGATGTAGTACTTAGCTTTGAGCCAGCTGCAAGCTGTGATCTGTATGTTCATAGCCTGATGCCTATCTGCCTGGAGCCGTGTGCTATCTGCCTACACACAGCGTAGGCTATGGCATTCTGCATTCCTAGTGATGTCCTCCCTTGCTGATGAGATCTTCAATTTTGTTCTCGCTTCCGTGGATTCTGTAGCCCCAAAAGATGTAGCATCTGATAATGGGGTTGAAAAAAAGACCTACATATTTCTGCAAAAACATCTGCTTGGAACAACAGATAAATGTAAATTGGAATATCGTACGAGAAAATGCAGGTTATTTAATTCATGAGCACACATATACATCCTCTGATCTTGTCCGGACCTTTCTGCGGTTTGAGGAAGAAAACCTCACAGATATCATTCTGTTTTCAAGACCATCAGCAGAGACATATTGTGGCTTTCTGTGGAGACATGATAAGATACGCTCTGACAGCTACCTGATTCTCTTCACACTCTTTCATTGGCAGGAGCAAAAAAGCGCCAAGGGCTCAGGTGTACGGGAGCTTTGGGATAATGAAGGATTTTATAACTTTTTCCCCCTCAAGCATGTCTGAACATAGTGGATCTTGTCCAAAAAGCAGCATGGTAATGTACTGTTGTATCTGTTGGCTTTTCAATTTTGAGGAGGTATCTGTTAGTAAAGGTACACAGCAGAGTCTGCTGTATTTTTAATTCATTTAATGTTATGACATCGCAAATATGTGAAAATAGCTCATTTAACGCGTCTTTTTAAAGTCGGCATGAAACGGAAGCTGCATTTTCTTCCCTATTGTGACCTATCAGAGTGAAGCGGCTTCTCGAACAAGAAAAAAAAAAAGTAAGGTGGGACGTGATTTTGCCCATTAGTCAAGTCAAGAATATTTGTATAGCGCTTTTCACAATACAGATTGTATCAAAGTAGCTTCACAGTATTAAATAAAATAATAATAAAACGTCCATGTTTGGTAATGCTAATCAATAGTAATATTGATTGATTCATTAAATTGAATATCCCCAACTGAGCAAGCCAAAGGCCCCATTAGTATTGATTGGATGGTTGGATCGTTGTTGTTTGCTATTGGTGTGATTTCATGTGATTGACAGGTTGTCCCGCCCTCGCGGCGAGAATCACGTCTCGTGTTTACACGTCATTATAGAAAATAATTAAAAAACATTAATCATGTGAACGGATAAATAATTTATAATAAATACTGAAATATTTCATTAATTTTTTTTTTGTTGAACTGTCAATTTTGATTTCGTGGGGACTTTAAAAATGAAAATAATGACTATGATGTCATCCAGGCTATGACTCACTGAAATCACAAGATTGCTTTTCCTCATATCTAAAAACGTCATACTATAACAGGTAGGGATGCGGTGTGTATTGGCATGTACTGGCGGTGAAGAAGCAGGAAAATTGGATCCGTGGAGTAAAACTTTCTAACGGTTGTTTCGGCGGTTGTTGACATCAGCAGATGACATGCAGCAAAACATATTATGTCTTGGACTGGTGAAGTCAAACAAAGCCAGTTCTTTTTTCCTCGGGTCTATTATTGTATTATGAAAGGGGGGAAGCGGTAAATTCTTATGAGCGACATACTCCTTCACGCTCTGGCAGTCCTCTCTTTCGCTGTCCCTTTTTTCCCTCTCTCTCCCATCTCACCTCAATCAAACCCATCAACCTCATTAACATTCCACATCCAGGAGCAAACCATGCGTTCAGCTTTGAGAAGAGAGGACAAAGTAGCATGCTCTCCTGAGGAAAACACATTGACATTTTGTCAAGTCAGAGTGTCGCTGCCGCTCTCTTTCATGGAAGTGGGTTCATTTTAAAATGATGCCGTAAGGAAGATTTTCTCTAAGTTTCCTCATATTTTCAATTCTTGTGAGATAAGCTGGGCACTGTAGGCCATTTCATTCTACAACACATGTTAGATAACTCAGTCCTACTTTATATTAGGTGTCTTATATTGGAGAGAAAAAAAATTACGTCTTCATGTTGTATTACAAAACACTTTCTGCGGTGAGGTGGGATACGGTTAGGACAGGTTTGGTTGTATGGGTAAGGTTGGGTTATGGGGTAAGAGAAGGCCAACATTGTAATTATAGATGTTATTAAAGTAATTGCAGCTGTAATTACATGCAGGTATTATTATTATTTTTAGATCTAAGTACGATGTAAAAACATGTATTTACACAACAAGTGCATTGTATCAAATTATTAAATTAAAAGTTACTACATAGTTAAAGACACCTAATATAAAGTGGATCCAACTGTAGATTGATATTAACAATAAAGACAATAAAAAACTTCAACCAAATAAATTAAAGTTAATTCAATTAAACAGTTTTGCATAATGTAGTCCATGCAGCCTGAGTGCATTCTGTACACATATACCAAAAATTACAATTCTGAAATGCATGTACATTTTTCAATTCCAATTTTCATAAAAATTTTATATAATATAATACTTTTTTGGTCACACTTTAGATTAGGGTCCAAATCTCACTATTAACAAACTAACTATTAACTATACGACTTTTGCCTCAATAAACTCCTTATTACTGCATATTAATAGTTAGTAATATAGTTGTTCAATTTAGGTATTGGGTAGGATTAAGGGATGCAGAATATGATGATGCAGAATAAGGCATTAATATGTGCTTTATAAGCACTAATAAATAATATGCATGCTAATAAGCAAGGTAATAGTGAGAAATATGTGCTTTATAAGCACTAATAAATAATATGCATGCTAATAAGCAAGGTAATAGTGAGAAATATGTGCTTTAAGCACTAATAAATAATATGCATGCAAGTAGTGAGAATTGGACCCTAAACTAAAGTGTTTTCAATTCATTTAAAAAGAAAAAAGAAAATAAAATAATGTAAGGTAATATTTGTATTAGTAAATATAACATGTAGTGTTTTTATTTATTTATTGGTTAAATGTTATTTTTTGAAGTATTACCTTTTCAATTACATTTTTCCCTAAAATGTTTATAATATAAATGTCAATATTTGGTTTGAATATAAAAAATATACACAAATATTGTATAGGCTATATTTGTACAACAAACAAATAGTCCCAGATGCTAGGCCTGTAGATAGTAGTTATATATTTAGAAAATATGATTGTTATCTACATAGTATTTATCAGCATCAGCCAGTTTAATTTCTCTGCATCGTTTGAGTTATGTATTAGTGACATGACGACAGCTTTATGAATTCAGAAGCGGCTTTGAGCATCCAAGTCATGCCTGAATGTTTCTGCCATGTCCTTCAATTCATTACACAAGTCCTTCATAGTCATTACCTCTGCCTGAAGGAGGCTTGTGCCACTCTTTGACTGCACTTCAGATAATCCTGTTTGATCAGAGAATAACTATTCTGTGTCATTTAATGAATACTAACTGGGTTGAATTCGAAAAAAACCCAAAAAAAACCCAGTGTCATTACATCTCTGTGTTTGGATTTCATTAGTAAATGACTTAAATATGAGACTGAATGACTTAAAAGATTTTCAAGCACCTGCTTGTTTAGATGTTAAACAAAGTTACTTATTTTAAGTAAGGCTGACTGGGTTTTGTCCTTGATTCAGAGCAAACATCAGCATACACGACTGCCTTCGTAAATTTCTGTGTGTTTTGATTATACGGCATGCATGGATGGTCGTGCGTCTTGACAAAGCCAACCGAAGATGTGCGTAAATTTACAGGCGGCAGCTTTAACGCCACTGAGATCAATGACCAGGGGTGAAAACCTCATCAACGCTTATTGGCCAAACGGTGACCTTCTGCAATAATGAACAGCAATCAATTTTTACAGCATCCTTTAAACTAGCCATGGGGAAAGGGATATGCTGAAAAAGCCTTTCTCTGTGAAGGGGTTAAAACGCACCTCAAGATTGCATCCACAGCAGCTGACTTGAATGAATACATAAATCATATAAATCTATGAGGAAGGTTAGGTGGGGTCAAGGCAACCGCAAACACGAAGTCTTTAATATTTCATGACTTCCAGAGTTCTTCTCAGATAGAATTTGTGATGCAAGTATTTGCTTTTGTGAACAGCGAGTTATGATTTGAACTGCTAAATGTCTTGGTACACACCTGGCAGCTCAGTTTTGAACTCCTAGGATGCTGTCCACAGTCTGTCACAGTGCAGGGATACGTCTCATGTGTGTGTTTCTTTGTTTCCCCCTTTATTTACACTGCTCAAATGAAGAGAAAGGTTGTTGGTTTTCTCTCTCTTATTGTTTCCTTTTTGCACTGATGTCATTTCGCCCCTCTCCCTGAGGAGGGTACTAATTTATTTATTTATTTTTTCTACTGAGATGAGTCAGCAAATCACACCATTATTTCACACTAACTTTCCTGGCTGTAAATTCAGCTAGACGTTCATAAACTCTCCCTGTCGGCTATTTATGTCTGAGGTGTTTGGGGTGTAACAATGAGTCGGTGAGGTTTCTTGCTGAATTTATGGTCTGCCGTGTCAGAGTCTCACGTTGAATTGCCCCCTTGAAGTTTCACTCAAGACTCTGTTCTCCTCTACTTCTAATGGAGAGAGCGAGCTGGAGAGCGTTGTCTGAGTTGTTAGTTGCCGTCTCTGTTGAAGTTTGCTGTGCAAAATCTGTCCTCTCGCACAGAAGTAACACAAAAAGTCTCTCTCAAAGAATTGTCTCTGGAGAGAAGAATCTAAAATTCTCTTTTAGGAAAGTACAGAGTCGTGCTTTTAACCCCCCCCCCCCCCCCCCCCCATACTTAAAAATAGAAATGTGGGGTTTCATGACTGTTATGTGTGGGGAATGCTACGGAAACAAGACATTGACAGCATCATCTTTCCAATTCAATCACCGCTTTGTGTTCTCAAGGCAAACCCAGATGTTTGTGTACCCACTCGATGCAGAAAAAGTGTTCTCTGTTTGGCCTTAATCTTCACCGGTTTTGTTTAGCAAGGCTAGGTCAAATGATCCAGAGATATATAGGTAACAATGAAAAACAGCAAACATAATAATACATGCATATGGCATTTATATAATTTTTAAATTAGTTATTTATGCTGGATGATATGGCAGTCTTGAGCTGTTGCTATATTAGATTTTCACTACACAATTATTGTGGCAAAAACAATTCACAATAACGATATTATCACAATATCGATACATATAAATATCCTTCATCTAGAACTTTTTTCTTATACACTTTTTCCTTATATAGTCTCTATAAGGCCATTAAAATGCAGCACAGTGAAAATAGACATTTTTAGAACTGTTGGTCAACTTTGTGTTTTCACACGCACACAATTTTTTTTTAGAAAATAAAATAAATCGTACTCAAAATACAAATGTCGGGAGGCGGAGAGGATTCCTGCAGACTGGCAATTCCTGCAGAAGGGTGTCTAATGTGCAATACAGTTACCTAGTGTGTTGGAGTGTAAACCACATGGTGCTGGATTATTTACAATATTATTGTATGTGTATAGTTTATTATGATATTTGATTCTGAAATGCATAATTCAGAATTGAATCAGTTCCAGAATTTGAATTAAGGAATGCAAACAGAATGCAGAACTATAGACTATGCCCTCAGTGGTCAGTGCTGATGTCATAAGAGGAGAGCATCATGCCTCTCTTACCTGTGGTCGTAGTGACGTGCATCTTTATACTTCTCACGTTACAGGTGCTAATATGCTTCCTCATACCCATCTCTTCCCCGGGTCTCCTGCCTCCTCTTCACTCCTCTACTTCATTCAGACCTTTATCTCTGTTTTCAGCATAATAGCCTGTTCTTAGAACAGTGTGAGTGTCTTATTTGATGCTTTACCAACAATGGTAGGATGCTGATAAGGCCTCTATAGATAGACCTTATGTAGCCCCGCCCCTTTTCAGCGCTGCGCTCATTGGCCCTCCTCATTTATGAAAAGCGCGTACACCCAATTTCCAGCGTACACCTGGCGTACACCCAAAACCACGGTGACTTTGCGATTTATCAATATGGACCTTGGCGTACGGCACGCTCAAATCCTACGCCAGCTCAGGAGGTGGTGTACATGTACGCACGTTTTGAGTTAGTGCTGAAATGCGCAGAAAAACAATTCCTAACACCACAAAATGCACTGACAAACTAAAGATATGATATATTATGACCCACTGTAAAAAAAAACAACAACATAGAAATTATAAACTTCAGTCTCCTCCCCGGAATTAACAGCATGTGTTACTGTGTTAACAACTTTGATAGCCACTTTGGCATTTTAAAGTGTGTGTCTTCTTATGCAACTGCATCGTTATATTCTCACAGCAGGTTTTTCCCTTTACTTTATTCTCAAAATATCTGGCAGCATCGAGGACAGAGCATACTGGCTTATATCTAAAGGACAGTATTCTAGAAGTTTACGTCCAACGTACGGTTCCATCGCGACTGATGTTTTCCTCCTGTGTTTCTCATGCGTTTGAGGCTCACGGCCCTTTTATCCAAACAAACAACTGCAGAACATCCCCACCAAGACACACTCAACCCTCTGCAGAGAGGCGGACTTCAAAGCACAGCTGTCAGCCACTAGAAACCTCGCACCTTTCCTTTCTAAATGATTCATTCTTTACTCTGTCTCTCTTTTTAATCTGCACAAGCACAAAACTCCCCGTGGAATCAAGAAGGAGCTGAATTTCACTCAGGCATTCTCTCTGTCACCAGGAGAAAAAGGACCATTCAGATCTGGCATAACCTTCCAAAACTGAATTAATAAAACAAAACAAAACAAAACAATGCTAGAAAGAAATTATGGGATGGACAAAAAGCTTCTTTTTTTTTAACACCCATCTCCTCATTTCCATTCAAGGATGCCAACATATCAGTAGCACTGACACTATTATTTATTGAAGGAAATGAATGAATAAAATTTCATGCTGTGACAGACACACCACATACACACATGCACTCACAACACAAGCCAAAACTGTCAAAGTATTCATTAACATTCGAACCTTCCCGCTGAGCCACACGTCCTAACCTGCACACATTTTAAAAGCACCTGCACACAATCGCACTTATTCACCTCATCTGTCCCCCCTCCCCCTGTCTTATTGCTCCCAGGAACCCTTGCATGATGCATTAGAGCGGCTGTCACACTACCGGCTGGTACGGAGAGGGTGGGACCGGCTGTGATTGATGGCATGAGGATAATGCATGATTGGCTCTATGACTAATGATCATGGTGAGTGAGAGTGACACAGTGGAAAAGAAACATGAAGTCAGGAAATGATTATGACGGGCCAAAACAAATGACAGCTACTCTGACATCACCCACTGCCCGGTGACACGCAACAGAGCGATGAGGGCAGTCAGAGAGATTGAGCTGTTGCCTGCCTTCTCTACTGTGATGAACAATGCGCCATTTACCCTGGCTTCAAAGCTTCGCTTCACACTGAATACAAGTGCACACAAGTCGGCTGTGTCAATATGGACAAATCTGTTTACCTGAAATGGTGCTCTGGGTCTTATGCTGGTGTCATTAGCTTTGCTCCGAAACTCTCTTTGTGTCATGTGCATACAGTAGCATGCAACACATATAGCATGCATGACTTTTTGGTTAAATAGTACATTTGGAAGTGTTTTAAAGTAGGTGTTATCAATACTTTTCAGTAAATTAAAGCATATGTGACCAGTGTTGGGGAAAGTTAAGTTTAAAAGTAATGCTTTACAATATTGTGTAATTAATTACTAATTGTTAGTTACTTTTTATGGGAGTAATGTGTTATGTTACTTTTACTTTTTCTCACCTGGGCTGAACTTGCTTGATTGTTTTTTAATTACAACAAAAAAGAAAAAAAGAAGAAAGGAAATGCAAATTCACATCTGTAAAGAAGAAACACAAATGTGATTGTTAAAGGTATAATTCACCGATTAGCATTAAGCTTTGTATCAGTAGAATACCTGGTAGCATTTTCGAATGACCATGCTTCCCTCCCTCATGTCCTCCTGAGATGAGAGATTGATGTATTTTTTGTCTGGAAAAAAGGCTTTCCTGGCCAGAGGCTAAAAACTACAGCCAGTAGTAGGAGCTAGTTCCGCATGTTTTCAACCCGCCCATAGTGGGTGGGATCTCACTCGCAGAATGTACAAATAGTGTCAGCCATCTTATTTTTTTAAGCTAAGCTAACCTAAGGTGTAAGGTGACCTGCTACTCCCGAAATCCGGCGTGCGAATCCGGCGCTCGTGGCCACCCGCACGAGATAAAGTGAGATTAAATACATAACGTATATTTGTATTATTTAACATATTTAATTATTATTTGCATTTTGCATTAAATATAGTTTGCATGTTGCTGTTTTTATTTATTTTGAGGAATACTGAATTGTTACTTCACCCCTATCCCCCCCCCCCCCCCCCCCCAATGAAGTAACTTGGGGTACTTGTTTGAAAAAGTAACTCAGATATACTTGATAAAAGTAATCTGATTACTATAACTCATGTAACTCATGTTACCCCTAACACTGTATGTGGCTCGCTTTATCATTTTGATGACTCAATGAGCTGTTTGTGGAGAAACACTATGATTAGATTAGATTAGATTAGATAGCCTTTATTGTCTTTATACACATGTATAACAAAATTAGGGAGTGCTTCTCTTGGTGCCGGAAAAATTATACAACAAACGCAAACAATATTAAATATAACTCAAATATTAAACATATAGTATAAAAAAATGTAGTCAAATTTAAATATTGCACTAATAAGAAATATTAATGTATTGCATTAAACATTTTAGTTGCAATGAAAAATAGCAGCCTGAGACTGTATGTGTGTATGTTTTTATGTAGCAGAGAGGGATCATTGGAGTTCATGATGGTTATGGCTCTAAGAAACTGTCCTTGAATCTTTTTGTTCTCATTTTGATGGACCTGTAATGCCTGTAATTATTTACTAATTACTTGTAAATTAGCTTTTAGAACAAAGCTTAAGACTACCTATAACTAGTTTGAACCAACACAATATCATGGAAATTTGTAAAAAAAAATAAAAAAAAATATATGTTTTGGCAAATTGGTGGCTACTTCATATGAATTTGTACTATCTGCTTAGTAACCTGTTTTTTTTTTCTGAAAGGTTTTCAATATTTTGATTGGATCTTGGTGGACTAGCACAAACAAATGTCTAACACCATCAGATAAGAATGCAAGGACAATTGGCAGACACCTTAAGCACGGGAAGAACAGGACTTCTCATTGGTTCACAGGCAGTTTCCAAGACTAATCTCTAACGCCAACTGCCATAAAAATGCAGCAGCAATGGGTGAAAAAGAGAGACCACAATGATCCATTCAAATACATTCAACCATGTTTGGAAACCTTAAAACTGATGTAAACTACACACATAAAATTCTCAGTGAAAGCTACTATATAGTGCAACATCTTACACAAATACCGCTGTTAATGTACAAATGACTAAATCCAGTTCAATCTGTTTCCATCTTTTGGTAAAATTTTAAAGACACATTAACCCTCTACCGCACGCTTTATGCTAGACCTATAAAAAAAAATATTTGACTCTTTTTCTTTTCTTAGAATGGCTTAACTTGAAGTGCTGTAGATTTTTTTTTTGGAAAAAATATTATTCTAAGGTACTTTATGATATGTTGCCATATGGCAACAACATACAATAGTGGAAATGACTTAGAATAAGTGTAAATTTACTTATAGTTAATATTTTTGTTGTTTGTGTTGATTCAATTTGTGCTATAATAAGCTTTAACACAGTACTTATAAACAACACCTTATACATACTTTCCAACAAATGATCCTTCCAACTGATTCTATTTATTCCATTCTTTTTAACTGAATAATGCTTTATATTCTTTGAATTTCATAATTTTTTTTATTAATATTATTCAATTGCAAATGTATACAGTTAGTAACAAATATAATAATGTTCATCATGTATCATACAACATTGACATAAAAACATTTACATAAAAACATTGCAGTTCATGGAAATTCAACATTCCATCCTGGAACGGCTTCTTTTGGAATGGTGGGCACTGGGCAGCTCTAACCTCTTCTTGATCTAATGAAACATAAGCAAACATGCATTAATGTTATGTGAAAAACATGTAGAAATCTACGGATGATTTGATTTCTGGACTTATTCTTTGACCTGACCCATAACTCTGTCTCTTTGTCACTTTCTGCACAAGTACAAACCTACACACGCACACACACACATGTCTGGTTCACTATCTTTGTGGGGACTCGTAATTGTTTTTATACTGTACAAACTGTATATTCTCTCCTCTTACACTAACCCTAGCCCTAAACCTACCCATCTCACACACACATATATCTGTATATCTGATATATCTGTATTCATACTGTATCTAATCAAAAGTAAAAATGCCATGTAAATTAGATGATTTTTTTCCATAATACAAATGCCTAGGCAGTCCTTAACATATGACTAATAAACATTATATCACTGGCATTAATATTGTTATTGTTACAGCTTAACAGATTGCAGCTGACCTTTCTGGTAGTGATGTGACATTTGAACCGAGGCTTCGGAGCTTGTGTCGAGAAAAAAGGGGCGTGCCAGATGAAGCCGCGATTCGAGGCTTGTGTTGTTAACGTGAAAATCACGTGACTCATGACAAACGAGGCCTCGGTTTGTGTGGATACGTCACCGGTTCGTTCTGAGTGTCGTTTCCGGATAAAGGGGGTTCGAAACTCGCGCCACCTTGTGGGTGTTGTCAGGAGTAGTTGAATCAGTTGTAGTAGAGTCAGAGAGTTAGAGTTACAGTTAGATAGTTGTGTCGTCATCATTATTGTGTCATATATGTGTTAGGGCTGTATATTATTAGATTATATCAGGTTAGATTAGTTATAGTAGCCTATATTGCTATTATTAATTATAGTAGTTATATTATTGTTAAATTAATTAGATAAGATTATTTGGATTGCTTTGGTTTTTGGATTTGGACTGGACTGCTTTTTGATTTGGATTGCCCTTTTTGATTTGTTTGCTTTTTGTGACCTCTTCCTTTTTCCTTGTAATGGAGCCAGCAAGAAAGAGGAAATCCTCCCCTGTCTGGGAGTTTTTTTCTTTGTACCTCCATTATTAGGTGACCTTTGGCATCTGCTGGATAGCACGGTGGATCACTGTAGAATGAGCTCAAGTGCAACAGCAAAAGCTACTGTAGAAGTGGATCGGTATTTATCCGAAGTGAATCTCACAAGATCTGAGGATCCACTAGTATATTGGGCTCAACATAAACATTTGTATCCTCATTTATACCAGCTGGCACTGACATTTTTATGTTCCCCCGCATCCTCTGTTCCATGCGAAAGGATCTTTTCCAAGGCTGGAGAGGTTCTGTCCAAGAAGAGGAATCGTCTAAGCCCCAACACACTTGAAAAAATTCTGTTCCTCAATAAAAATAATGTGTGATCCTTCCTTCACCCACCCCAAACTGCAGTTTGTTCCTCTAAATCCATAGTCCCATAAGCACAACACTGCACTAAAACTAGTAACACGTCAATGCACAAAACACACCAGAAACAATTCTTAACATTTCCCACCCCACACTTTTCTGTTGCAATTTGCATTATTACACTCCCTCCACCATAAGCACTGCACTCAACACAGTCTCACTTTTGTTGTTCCTACTGTCACTATCCAAACAATTTATGAATAATTAATGAACTGTGTGTGACAGTTGTCTCTGCACAAGTAAATTCAGACAGAGAGAGAAACATATTTTATTTGATACACAGGCAATGGAAAAATGTCTGCTCAGGTCATTGATTCAGTATTCATTTATTGGTCTGCTATTTCTTTGCACAGTAGCTAGGTGTCACTAGTGAGCAATAATGAATGAAGCTTCGAGTAATGAACCTTTTGGTGAAGCAATGGGCTGCGAGGTCTCAGTGGTTCAGGAAGCCTCATTTTGCCATCACTACTTTCTGGCTAGCTAAACTATTGCAATAATGTCATTCCACTATCGCACAGTGTTGCCGTTTGGCAACACAGACATTTGATCGATTTACCAAAAACTAATTTCATAAAAACTTTTTTGAGTGGTGAATATGTCATCATAACTTACCTGAGGTGAAGTTTCCGTTTTTTGTGTGTTTGTGATATGGGCTGGTCCTTGTTTCTGAATGACGTTTAAATTTGCTTTCAGAAACTACCGACAAGAGACGCAGTCTGTCATAAATCGCGCCAGAAAAAAAACCTGCATGTCATGTGACTTAACCAAAGCACATCATTGGCTAAACTAAGGTCTTCTCATTCCAACAAAAAACACGAGAATGTTTTCTTAAAGAGACAGTGGCAAGGAAATGAACAGAAAGAGTACGTTGCCATATGGCAACACCATGCGGTAGAGGGTTAAAGACTTTTAGTTCCACAGGGGAAAGAAGGGTGCACCACACTGTCTTTAATGCCAGCAGCCAATCACAGCACTAGAATGGAGAAGCTCCAAATTGCAATCTCTTCCTCAAAGGTACCCTTTCAACAGACACTCTTTGTTCTGAGTCTGCAGTCCAGGGAAGGCAGCAACAGATACACGTTCTGAGTCTCGGGCCTGTGAGGGTGAGACCGATGTAAGGGAAACAGGTCAATTTAGCTCAAAATTAATTATTAATTAATTTACAGGGAATTTGGAAAGAATCACTTATTTTACGGCCGAACAAATGAATCGTCCGGCGTTCATTTGAACTGGCCGTAACTATAAACTCTGTAGCGGATATCAATATCCAAACTGTAGTGAAAACACTAGCCTATTTTTTTTAGCATGGTAACAAGATCAGCAGTTTAAGAAGACATTATATTTGTAAGCACATAACACAAGAGATTTATCTTTAAATACAAATCAATACAGACTTTATTGATTATTCTAACACATAAACACACACACATTCACACGAGTTGCAGAAAGAAACAAATGAGAAAAGAATGCGTTTTAAGAGAGTGAAATGATGAAATCCCAAGTTTCTAGCAATAAAACTTTATAAGACCTGAGCTGATCGAACCATCAATCATTAATATGTCTTTGATGAGGATTCCCTTCTGTGGTCTTTGCCGGTTCATTGATTGGCTGGTGTTCTCGTTGTGTCTGGAGTGACGTCTTGTGAGGCCAATCACGTTCTTGTGTGTTGCAAATGAATAAAGAAGTGGAGTCTCTGAAGTTGAAGTTCTAACTTAAGTAGAAGAAAGAAAAGTAAACAAGACGAGTAGTTAGATGGCTTGAATGAAGCTTCTCGGACTCGACCCATTTTCAACTTCTAAACTTTTTAACTCAAAACGTTGTTCCAGTCCTTTGGAGGAGTTCTGACCAATTAGACCTTGTTTCAGCTCGGTGTGTGACTATTTCCCCTCCTCCCACATAAATTACATGTGATCTAACTAGTCACATGGGCTCTTAACTTTTTTTTTTTCAATCCTGCTTTTAAGTTGTCTTTTAAAAGTATTTAAAACAGGGATAAGTTCTGTTTTAGGTCTCTGTCTTGGGGGTCAAACAATCCTTGGCGTTTTCCTTGTGGGACTCAAGCTGTGCCATCTCTAAACCAAAATGTTTTGTTAAACTTGACATCTTAAGTGTTCATTCTCTAGTTAGGACCATAACTTACAAGCGTCCGTTGTTTTAAAGCTGTGGAGTTCGTTAGTTAGCTCGGACTGGATGGTGCCCAATTATGTTGACTCGGAATTTGGCTTTTTTCACAGTTTTGAAGGAGTTTTTTCGGTCTGATTAGAGGGAATTTAAATGATTAGAGGGAATAGAAATGTTTCTGTAAGTTCCTACACAGAAATAGATCAACAAAGTTCTGAGTCTCCCATCGGGTGAGAAACAACAGATATACCATTCTGAGTCTGTTCTGCAAGGAGATAGACAGAAACAAATCAACAAATCCTCCCATCGGGTGAGACATAACAGATACACCATCCTGGGTCTCCGGCCTGCAAAGGTGAGACATAAAAAACAGGTTCTATGATCTGATACAACCTATTTGGAAATGTTTAAAATTCTAAATTGATTTAGGCTGCATGTCTTGACTGAATGTTTTTTGGCAATGTGGATATCTCTGTGTCATAGTTCTCGAGTTACCAGTACACTAAACTGAGAACGTTACAACCATTTGTTGGAACCGACTCTCGAGATCTTCTGTCAAAGTGTACTGTTGGCTTGAGAACACATTATCACTTTTGCCACATAAGAAAAATAAATAAATCATGCTTTGGTGAATAAAATTTATGACATAAAAAGTTGTAATTATGAGATACTAGGGTCATAAATATGAGGTAAAACATAAAAATTACATCACTGATTCAAACGTTTTCATGTCGCACGTAAGAATTATCGTCTCTTGCTCTTCATTACTAGTTTTTACTAGAAAAATTGTGAATGACCATGAGAGGCTGTTGAAAAAATAATAGGACCAACTTACTGAAATGTGTCATTAGTGTTTCAACCTCGAAAAGATGTCAACAAAGCAACTGCTTTTGCACATGCCCCCTGAGGTTATGTTTACCCCATGAAAGTAATTCAATGTCCGTAGCTTGTTGGTTAGCTAAGACAAAGAACTTTAGATAAGACATCACTAAAGTTGTGAATATATGCACAGTATAAATTCATTATATTTTTACTTCACAAATTCTATATGTTGTAATTGTCTGAGCCAATAGCCTCGTGGGCAGTGCTCCGACATGTATCGTGGATGCGCTTCGGGTGACCTGAGTCCTGGCTCGGAGACCTTTCCTGATCCTGTTCCTCTCTCTCCCCCACTTTTGCTTCCTGTCATTTCTTTGTGTTGTCCTATATAAAAAAAAAAAAAAAAAAAAAAAAACGTAGTTATTGAAAAGTGCCTAAAATGGTTTGGAATCATTAAAGTCCATTTTCTTTTTATAGCCACAATTAAAATATTATCTAGACCATGGTTTGAAGTAGAAACATAATTATATCATTGGAATTCAGAGACTCTATTCAGTGCATACGTGTTTCTCACGTATTTATAATCAACATTTCTCTTATGTGGCCATATTTGATTTATTGTCTTGTCGCAATGCATTCCGTCATTGCCTTCTCTTTTAAGGACACATGTGATGTTTCCCTGGAATTTGGCCAACAGCACTTTGCTATCTTAGGAAGCAGCATAATTAAGTCGCATACTATTTGGCACAAGGAGTGCGCCTATTATGCCTCAAAATTCTGCCTACAAATACACTATATTTGTGTTTTGCATATGAGACCTGCACACATTTCTTGTGATTCTGTCGTTTAACACCCCGATGCGCCTTGGATGGTTTTTATTGGATGTTTTCAAGGAAACACACACAAACACAGGTAAATACACACTTTAAAGGTTACAGCTGATAGGAAGCCCAATTTATTTTGTGATGGTAGGTGAAGACCGTCTGGGCCTCTCATCCGTCAAGCTCCTTTCAAAATGTCAATGTAGTTCCTCAGTCAATCACCCGCGACGGTAGAGGTGTCCCACATGCCAGTCTGCCAGGTACACTCAGTGCATGAGAACAGCCTCTCTCATCTGTTTGACTGGCTGGCCCCTGCGCTACAGAATGTGAGAGCATTTATTCAAATGTAGCACACAGTCATGCATATCATTGTGTGGACTCAACAGATAACATGAGTGGGGAAGCAGTTATTTGACAGAACTGGCAAAATTCCCAACTATTATAAGTACTAGCCGAGTGCAGAGAAACTCGGCTTCTTCAAACAGAATATCTTACTGGAGCAACTCTTAGATTCCAAAAGTTGAATTTTCTCTGAAAGGAACAGTTCGTACAAAAAAATGACATCATCAATAACTCACCCTCATGTTGCTCCAAACCAATAGCCTACAACTTAGTTTCTTCTTTAGGTATATGATGATAACAGAACTTTCATTTGTGTGTGTATTCCTTTAACGTATTGAGGTACATTCATGGATACATTGATTTGGACTTTGAGTGCAAGTCTCAGTCAAAAGGCTTCATTGTCAATCCACACATGTGCAGGTATTATAATCTAGAACAGTTTCCTGGCACCCTGCCATTCATATTCCATCCAGAGAAATGTCAGGGCTCTGCAGTCTTCTCTGGGGTCAGTGCTCGGGTAGACAGACAGCCCAGAGGCTCAGCTGTGCCATCGCCAGCGGAAATAGAAGAGGTCACTTTCTGACCTGTGAAACACCTGAATGAAGATTTAGAAATCAATGGAACTCTCTCCCTCAATGTTTTGCCATTTTTATTAGGTCTGTTTGAAAATACAATCCACTCACAGAGACCAAAAAATGTAATAAAGTTTTCTCCTTGGTGGCTAAGGGTAAATTACGGTGACCTGATATATAGCATAAAAATAGCACAAAAATGTAGCTGTGAGCGGTCATTTTTGGTAACACTTTGCACATTTTGGTAATGCGTTGGTTATATGACAGCATAACATTTATTCCATAATGGCAATTTAATACACCATTGTCCATTGTTTATTCATGTTCATTCATAATGCATTAATTATAATGCAATCAATATGCATTATTTACCATAGGTAGGAAATAACATTGACCTAGAATAATAAATGCTGTAAAAAAAAAAGTAGTAAAACTGACAAAACTCAAATTGTGACAAATGAAACTTTAGTCATGTACCATTCAAAAAAATAATATATATATATATATATTTTTAGATGTCCACTTTTGAGCTCATTGTGCACTGAGGAAGCATTTCCGTGTAAAATTTCGTACAGATTAGTTCTATAACTATTAATATAAAAATATCCATACGCTGTATCTCTTTTAATCAGTGTGCCGAATCAATTATATGTTGATGGCATCACTGCCATGGCTTTAATAAAGCATGCTATATTCACCAGAACACCTACACATGTCTTCTATAAGCTTTGGTCGAGCCTCAGGCAAACTTCCCCAATTTACCTGTCAGGTACAGCAGGAAGGATGAGAGGATAAAAAGAGAACTACTTCAAATTGGAAGGAGTGCTAATAATAAAGATGAAAAGAGAAGGA
This sequence comes from Phoxinus phoxinus, assembly GCF_949152265.1. Taxonomy (NCBI): domain Eukaryota; kingdom Metazoa; phylum Chordata; class Actinopteri; order Cypriniformes; family Leuciscidae; genus Phoxinus; species Phoxinus phoxinus. The sequence continues at coordinate 13,695,399 of NC_136896.1, forward strand.
TGGAAGAAATGACAAGCAATAAGAAGAAGATGATGTGTTGTACTTGGTGTCCTGGTTTAGCCATCCCTTTCATGCTTCCGTCTGAGTGATAAGCTTTTTCTTTGCCCCGCAGAGAAAAGAAGGCAGCTCTTTGTGTCTATTTCCACGCTGCAGAGATCACGAGATATGCGTTTATGATTAGTGTTCTACGCGGCAGTGGCACCAGTAACATAGCATTAAAAAACCCACTGAAAAATACAAACACGACCCGCTAGACTAATTGCATTGTGTAAGATGATTACATTCCATAAGGCTTTAAACATGTTCATTCTGATAATTATGAAACCATCTGGGATGTGGAACCAATCGCAATGTAAACACTCTCTTGTTGCTTCCCAGCTAGTGTATCATCACCACTCGTCAATACTGGAAGCGTGTGATTTGATGGGAAAGCTTGCCATTCCGTCCTCTGGTTGGAAATCGTCCAACTGCAGTGATAGGGCCATCTCATCAAAGGACAACAGCGGAACTGCTCAGAGCCCCTGCCGGTAGGCCATCTTGTGAACATGATTCTTTTATTTTCTTCGGTGGTGTAATAGGTCTATCTTAAGCAGCTTTTGGAGATGGGACATCATATGGAAGACAGGCAATGTCATCGACATCCAGCCGTGTTTATGATTGCAAGGCCATTGGCATGGTATAGCCCGTCTTGAAATGAGATTGGTAACTGGTTCCGGGTGGAAAATCTCACTGTTTAAGTATTCACAATACTCAAGGTCATAGGATGTGGAGGCTCCTTCAAGCTTACATGTTTAGCTTGAAGTTTTAAATTGCATTTTGCTTTTTACTATCCAAGGTAAAGCCATCCTATCATAAGGGTTATCTTCAACAGTAACACATTTAGCGGAATATAACTGGCTGCATATTACGCTCCTGAGAGCAAGACATTTCTGATGGCTGACGCAAGAGATATATCCAGGGCATAAAACTAACTTTTTGCCACACAAGCCAATGTCCGGTGACTTAAAAATATTTTTTTTTTACCTGCCATCAAACATTACAAAAGTTATTTAGTGAAGAGAAATGAGGGATTGTTCTTTATCTTTTGTTGTTTAATACATAGACAACAGCAGTAATATTAGGCCACTGTCACTTAAAGAGGATCCAATATATGTTCATATATGTTCATATATATATATATATATATATTATGCAGATGTCTGAGATGCAGATTTCGAGTAACGAAATAGAAAGTTCAAAAGAACAAAATTTTTCTGAAATAGAAATCTTTTGTAACATTATAAATGTCTTTACTGACATTTTTGAACAATTGAATGCATCCTTGCTGAATAAAAGTAAGACCCCCAGTGGTGAAAATCAAGTTTTTCTAATCACTAATGTACATATTCATTGATCCGCATATACTAAATGAACCAAGGATGTAGTTACAGCTATTTTAAAGGCATGTCACAGAAAAAAAAAAAATGTAATATGACATTTTTTGTGATCAAAGATGAGTTCTAAGGGATAAAATTATTGACTACAGGGGACTTTAATTTCTTTAAAATAAAAAAAGTTGAACAGTATAATGTTTCAAAAGCTTTTTCAGATAAATGCTTTTCTTTTACCTTTCTATTCATCAAAGAATCCTGAAGTTAGTTTGAAAACTGTTTCAACATTAATAATAATCATAAATGTTTCTTGAGCAGCATATTAGAACATTAGGATCACATGACATTGAAGACTGGAGTAATGATACTGAAAATTCAGCTTTACAGACATAAATAAATTAGATTTTTAAATATTTTCAAACAGAAAACAATTATTTTAAATTGTAATAATATTTCACAATATAATTGTTTTTACTGTATTTTGTATTAAATAAATGCAGCATGGGTAAGCATAAGAGACATCTTTCAAAAACATACACAAATCTTACCATACCCAAACTTTTGAATGGCATATTCTAATAATCATATATATTCAATCCTGCACTGTATTTTAAATAATTAGTTTGCTCAAAATGACAGATGTGATGACTATGAACTAGAAAAGTGTGTCAAGATTCCAAAAAATTCCCTTTGTGCTCCACTGAATAATGAATCAATAAATAACAGCACAACTTGGAACATTTGAGGTTGAGTAAATGACAAAACATTTTTGGTAAACTATCACTTTAAATCACACAAATGAATCATTAATTTCAGTCCACTCACAATGCAGTCCTTTAAGTTTCTTCAGTTGGCAGCCATATTGGCAATGCCTCCAGCCAGCTATTTTCTATCTAGGCAACAGGCATGCAGTATAGCTTTTATTTACTTGGTAAGACTTAAATCTCCTGTTGGCAAAGCTTGTTTCATTGTGTCAAATCACCAATAAAATCGGACAAATATTTTTGGAGTAACATTTTTTGGAGCAAGCGGTGACTTCAATATTTTTCAGAAACCTCCATGCTTTTAATTTTTAGAAATTAATTCTCATGGGGGAAACCGCAGGGTTCAACACGGCTGGATTATTTCTAAATGTAGTCAATGACAGCTTCCTGAACACTGACGCTTCCTAATTAGTCCCAGACCCACTGAAAGGAGAGGGAAAAAAAATCCTGGATTCTCTCCTTTGTATTTTATCACATACACAAAAGGGACCCAGCACTTTCAAGGTAAGACTTGATGGAATAACCTGCCTGTAAGAATGCACAAAAAAGAGCGAAAACAGTCCTTGACCTGTCTTTTCTGCTTGAAAATGAACCACTGAAATCTGTCAGTAATGGAAAACCCACAGTGCTCTATTCTAGTACATGTATGTTTGTCATCCTAAAGTACACTTATCATGTAGGACCATGTGTGTCTCGCAATTCATCTACTCGCTTTAAAAGAAGCACAGTAGCCAGGTTCATCATCAATACAATGCCTGGAAAGAATGCCCTGATAGATGACCATGTTCCTGAACATTAGCTGAAATATATAAGCTGATTTGACTAAAAGATGGAGAAAGAGGCACGGATCGGTCTGACCACCTCCGGTGATGCCGTTCACACTCGTGCTTCCCCACTTCCATCGAGACGGCTCTCCCCCGATAAGGACGTCAACCCCACTCCAGTGCACTCTGCCACAGCCATGCATGAAATATGACACTGCAGACTGTAATAACACAATACACGGAGCATTCAATTACGCCACTGCCATCACCAAGGTCCTTCTCCTCGAGCCAGGGGCCAGTATTTACACCAGTCTGCCTATAGCTGTCCCCCCAGGCCTGAGTTATTGCCCCCACCCTGTGCACTGGAGCACAGATGAGTCTTACACTCACATCCTTAAAAGCGGACAAAACGTCTGTGCCAAAGCCCAGCATACTGATAGCAACCACCTCACATTTAATTAAAAACACACAATTATTTCATAATGATTTATAGAGCTGTCAGCAAGCTAGGAAGGAGATAGAGGAAGGAAGAAAACCTCTCATTCTTTCTCTTGTTTTGACAGGTAAGGCAAAGCAAAGTCAATTGTTTTTTTCTCTCTCTCTCCCTTTTATAATCTGACAGACTCTTGAAAACTTCAGCAAAATGGTGAACCACATCACATTGTGACCTGTTATTTGTATTCATTGGAATTCAGAAGGATTTTTTTTTTTTTTTTTGTATTTAGAACTGTGGAAGAAAGATAAGACAAGCTTGCCTTTGTGGCCCTGAGCATATGATGAGTCAAAGAACATAATTATACAGAGATGGGCTTAACTTTCACAGTTAATTACACAGCTCTCATATCTAAAATTTGGGAAGATGGTAATATTTTTTGCTACTTTCGTACTCAGATCATTTCGGAAGCCTTTGACAGATGTGATGTGTTGGACCTAAAGGAATTAAAGGGCACCTATTATGACATTTAAAATGTTCCTAATGTTGTTGTGGGAGTCCCCAACAACAGTTTTACATCCATGCAATGACAAAAAACACTTTTGCTTTCGTATAATATGCATTTATTTTTACCTGATTTGCTCACCGACTCCCAAATGATTCGTTCAACGACTTGTTTTTCAAACCCCTCCTTTGCGCGACGCTAATCTGCGTTGATTGGTCAGATGACCCAGCAGTGTTTACAGAGATAATACTTATTTTTAACACAGAGTACAATGATGCTTTTATCAATTAAATTGTATTATAATAATGATTATAGTCCACTGCTTTATAGTTTGTAGTAAAAAACGAAAAATAAGATAAAGAATTTAATGTTATGTTAGCGAGCATAGCCCAGAGTTCTTATTGTAAAAGCACAATCAGTCTTTGTTTGCATTAGCCCGATGCATAAACATAACGTTTTTACAAAAAAAAAAATGCAGTTACGTTACTACGAGGTATCACTCTATTCTTTAGACAACTCCGAAAACAACGACAAACACTTCACATATCTCAATACAATTGTCATTGAAGACCTAGAAGCTAACCGGTGCTTACACAACAAACAAAATAATTATTAAGCATGCTACATAAAATATAAAAGCAAAAATTATTAATAACACTTACAGGTTGTGATACGGAGGAGGAAGCTGATGCAAATACACTTGGAACTGAACCTTCCTTCAATATCAGTCGGCTCGCGAATCCAAGTTTGATTGCATTTAAAAAGCAATCGTCTTCAAAATGACGCGAACAAAGCACAAGGCTCGGACTAGCCACTTAGTCTTCAAATGCTCCTCCTTGGGCAGATGAAAAAAGTTTGCTTTTGAGCCGCACTTCAGAACACAGCGTCTCGTCGCCATGATGTTTCCCTGCTGGCCTTGGAGCGCAATAAGTGGGCGTATCGTATTCAAATAACTTGACAAGTTGACGTCAACTAGTCAGAGAAAAAGCTTCGGTCTTCTAACGATTCATAAAAATGACTCCGAGTCGACTCTCACTTTTGAAAGACAATAACTTTATATACGGTGCACTTTCATATTTCAAACTTTGCAGGATGTTTTTGTTCACTTAGATCTATGTTACACACTACATGAAAGGTAAATTTAAAAATTCCATAATAGGTGCCCTTTAACCCAAAAAGTGAGTGTTTCAGGACTCTGTGCCCAAGATGAGTGATCGCCTTCAGCATAAACTCTCCATCCTCCCCGGACGGAGCACTGCAATCATTCAGTGGCTGGGACAACTGTAACAAGCTAATGAAAATATAAAAATAAAACTTGCAGAGAAGTTGACAGATGAATCTGGCTGGGTGCAGTTAAGAAAAGGTGAAACTCGGTTCAGATATTATCATGGAAAGAGATATACATTAAGTGACATGTATCCTTTTTGAAATGGTCCTCTATACCCCAACCACTCTCCATAGGTAGGGGTGGATCTCTTTCTTCAAGAAAGTGGAACATAAAGGTGCAGAAATGTTTTTTATTAATGGGGTTTGAGTGACTGATGTAATTGTGTCCTTCCCAGTGTTCAAATGAACCGTACCAGTGCTTGCTATAGCCGTTCCAGACATTTGTTCCCTATTGAGAGCGACGCTGTCATTTTCTTTCTATCTTTTTTTTTGTAATTACTCTGTTGATATCACTCAAAGTGATAACAATCTTTGCTCTACTGATTCTGTGCAAGCAACAAAATCTCCAATGATCCCTTTCTCGCTACAGATGTAAACAGTTGTCCGTAGGGTTATCTGTCATTGCTGTCAGATAGCAGATGCAGCCTTTGATAAATCATGCTCGCTGCTGAGAGTATCCACGTTTATCGAACTCGAGAAATCATTGCCTCAGCTTCTGAGTAAATAGATTAAATCTCACATAAGGTCACTAAACGGAGCTAAGCAAAGAATTTTAAAAAGAGCTAACACTATTCCCTGTGTGCGGATATCCATTATTTGAACCAGGTTTGCTATATTACAACAGATAGTTACTGTTCTTTAATTTGATTGGACAAGCGAGGTGATAAAGATCTGTATATGTCCCCTTTTTTTTAGCAAAAATTTTTTTTTAGTATTGTGTTTTCTATCGTTTTTCATAAAACAAAGTTATTCGGAAATTCAGTCATTAGATGTCTTTTTGAAGCCATTTAATGCCACATTACAGATCGATGTTGCTGCCTCAAGCCCTGCTCACATCTCCAGTGACATGATCCCATTCTTTTTCAATAGAGAGGAGAGAGCTGTTTTATATGACTTGTCTGTAAACATCAGGGGAGTTTCTGAAATCCTGAATTTGCTGAGTTAGTTCCTGGGTCAACATATTTTGTTGATTCTGGAACAGCATTCCTGTCTAAATATTTAGTCCTAACCATACCCCTAAACCTATACCCATTACTTATCCCTAAAATCAGAGGGAAATGATAGGTGAATAAGAATGGTGTAGAAGCACCTAACCCTGGTCTAGTCTAAACTTTACATAAACTGTAAACTTGTCCCTCAAATCTGATCGTTGATCCCGTAACAACATTCCAATCAACCAAAGATGTTGATCCAGGAACATGTAGTACTTGATGAAATCATGTTCAGCGTTTCACACAAATGATAGAATATATTCACAAGTTTTGTTTCCTACAATAGATTGTAGGCAAATATCCACATCATTTAGCACTCTTTTCATTTTCTGTCTTATTAATTATGCTGTTTTGGTGTGAGAATCACTGCAAACAATTCTACTGTCCAGATAAATCAAAATCAATTGTGAACAATTTCAGGCCTTTTCCCAAACCTGTTTGACCAATTATATCAAGAGAGTGATTCAGCCGTAAATCTGCCAAGGCTAGTTCTGATTCCAAAAAGCTAGTAAAACACACACACACGCACACACACACACACACACACACACGCGCGCACGCACGCACGCACACACACACACGCTAGAGACACACCTGGCAGCATGAGTGAGTTTAAATTTGATATTGATAGTTTGTTCATCTGGTTAATAATGTAATGCATTAGCACTTCTGTAGTTAATATAACAATACTGTCCAACCTATTATCAGCATCTCACATGTGGTGGTGATTAAAAACTTAAATTGTGAACAACAGATAAAGCCAATTTCACCCTTTAAGCTAAATCATGTGGTTTTTATGGGCTACAGACACGTTTATGCATCAATGTCTGTATTCTGTGCTTTTGCTGCAAACCTTTTATAGAAACTTTTTAAAGACGGATATTGCTGTTGGTCAATCCTATATGATACCAACATGCAGAAACACAGAATGAAAGTGACAACAATTAACTTAAAGGGGACCTATTATGGAAAATTCACTTTTACATGTTGTTTGAACATAAATGTGTGCCCGCTGTGTATGTGTGTGTAAACAAAAACCGTATAATGGTAAAAATCCACCCACTCCTTTTTTTAAATAATCCCCATAAATCAAAAACAGTGGCTGTGTCTGAAATCGCCCCTTTACCCTTCAAAAGGGGTCAGGCATTTGTAGTGGTGTCCGAAAATGTAGTGGACCTTATCGAGTGCACTCATTCAATCCCACAATGCAGCGCAATAACGAGTGTACAACCGATGCACGCTCAATGGCTAGATAATACCCATAATGCACTGTGACGGTCTCGCCGAATGAATTCCCGCTTCTTGCCAGAAAATGGCGCCCGTAGTTGAATCATCCATCCATTTTCCAAACCACTGGTCCAATGTGGCTACAGAGTAACATATACAGGTATATATTTAGTTTTACTTGATTATTAAATTGTTTAATTAAGGTTTATACATAGTTTCCATGAGAGTTCAAGAGAAATCTTTTCATCTTACTACCTGACGCGGAGTTGTCAGTTTTCTAAGTTTATTAAACAGCAAGCACAAATTATGCAAAAGCGGCAGCCCTTCTGGCGCACTCCGTATCCAAATTCACTCATTTTCATTCACTCCTTCAAGTGTAGGCTACTATATTAGTGATGTAGGGAACAGTGAATGAGGTTATAGGAGCGATTTCGATAACAGCCGGTGTCTCAAAACGAGCTGTGATGTGAAAAACAGATGTGACAATGTCCAAATTCACAGTAGGCTATCATAAAAGAGTATGCAAAACGTACCCGGACTTCCGGCGAGGTTCTGAAGTGTGTACGGTATACAATGGACACTTTACTGTCCCATGAGGCCAAGGGAGAGGGAGATGAATTGTGAATGGCAGTGAAGCTGACGTTGGTCCCATATGATAATGACAACATGGCAGATGTAGAACGTCTAATTTACATTCATATATATTTTATTTTTTTTACCTAGCCTATCGATTGTGTAAATGTTTGCAAATCGCCTTTCTGAATGCTTGTTAGTAGCCTACCATTATTTTGTATGAAAAACCAGCTATGTATTTACGAACATTATCAAGTCCAGTGACTTACTTGAACTGTGTCTTTAAATCGATAAAAATCGCGGGTTTTAATAAAAATGTTAGCAAACGTAATCATAAGATATGAAAAAAACATTTACACTGTGTGCATGATAAAGGAAATTATCCGACCACATGATGACGTACCTGATTAAAAGCTCTCATGTGACGTGCTGCGCTCTATGAAGATTGAACACATGGCAAATTCTGGCGGCTGTTCACACAGAATGTATAATTTATTGTTTGGAGAAAAAAAAAACGAGACACGTGCAGTGAAAAGTGGAAAAAGCACGGATAAGACGTGAGTTGAACTTTTTTAAAACTTAAGCGCTGTGTTTTTAGAATGCCGTTTTATGCCCGCGACGTTTTCCAAAAGATACGAGCGCGTCAAGAGCATGTTTAGAAAACAATGGAAAAACAGCTCAGTGATATGATAATGGAAAAACCTGTCATGAACCACTGTAGGCTATGTTTGATATTTCATGTAAAGAAGGTGACAGGCTGAAACGTGCTGTTATTTTCTGTTATATAGGCCTTGCTAATAATATTCGCCTATGTTTACTTTTAGTCAATTTGAATTAGAATTTTGGGGTGACCTCTGAAAAACTAAATCCCCGGTTTCACAGACAAGGTTTAGTTCCAGATTAAAACAAAGCAATAAGCCCCGCACGTGTCCACGTGCCTAAAACCCCCGTCCATAGCTGTTCTGTAAAACACTGCTTCAAATGGCTTATTGTTTTTATAAAACTGTTACCAGCAACAAAAATATAACGTATCACATTATTCCTCCGCCAAGCAATTTAGTTCCAAAGAGGTTACCAAGCAACATGCAGCAACAAAGAATCACAAACGGCAGTTGCGCAGTAATAGCCTACTAATGTAATGCGGTGTGGCGTAGGTTTGATTTTGAAATTGGTGGGGACGGGGACATCAATATATAAACATATTTAAAGTTTTGATCGAAATTATCGCTAGGGATATATCAGTGTCACTGGATATTGGTATGGACACGTCCCTACTAAATTGTACGCTGAGTAACGTAATTTACAACGCTTCGAACGCGGCTCAACCAATCAGAAGAATCAAGGACCGGAATCCATAATGCATGTTTAAGCTGTTTTAGCTGAAAGTAACGTGCACTGACAGATCTTAAAATATGTCAGTGTCATTAACTTTGTCTTTAAGTAATATTCACACCAGTAATGTTTATTCCCCCAAGGCACGTTTATAAAAGCAACTTACCTATTTGAGATTTTGAACTAGGCCTAATCCTGGCTTAATTTATAAACCCTGTCTGTGAAACTGGGCCATTGTCTACTTTTTTGGCTAAGAAATATTTAGCTTTTTTTATTTTTTATTATTATTTCCGAGCATATAAGATATGTTTAAGATAAGTTTGTTCATTATTTGCCTTCATATTTCATGCATATTTGACAAATAAGTCATTTTACATTTACACCATGTTGATCACTTCAGGTGTGGTGCACTTGGAATAGAACTTGCAGATGGTTAATAAAGAGAGAGAATGTTATTTTAATCATTTTGTAGTTACGTTTTTAAGTTGACTAATTGAACATAAAACATTTCTAAATCTTGAATGGTCAATCGTTCTGAAAAAAAAACAAAGTTTTTTTTTTTGCGCCATATCGCTCAACCCTAAACATTTCCAGGGTTTACTACTATATTGGTGGAATTTGGCACCATGACATTGTTACATTTTGCAGACATGCAATAGAATTGTGATGACCCATACAATATTAACAATTGCACTCACGTTTTAGAGAATGTTAAGACCGTTTCAAAAATAAGCCAAAGAGATTGAGAAAAACTAAAATAAATGACTATTTCTTTCCACTCATTTAAAATGTTTGGACATACATAATCTGAGGCAGGCTAGGTCCACCCATGTTTGCTAGTGAGTGTAAAAAAATGACCTATAAAAGTAGATTCCCATGGTCCCATAACACTTCACTATTCACAGCAGTCCCACTGGCACAGGTCAAACCCTGCCCCTGGCATTGTACCAAATTAACAAAAAGCATGTTAAATGAGAGCTATGATCAACTGTGTGTCCTGCTGAATTCCCATGTTAGATTTGGCTGTTGTTCTGACAGCATGTTGAAACGCTGACTCACCAGTGTCTCCAAATGGAAATGCTAAATTAATTATTTTTTCAATATGGATTTTTCATGCCCCTTCTGCCTTGTCCCGTCTGCCTTAGTTTTGACAAAAGTTTGTCCTACCCCAAACACACCCTACAGGTACAGGAGGATGAGTTCAACAACAATATTTGGTTTGGACTCAGATTAGAGCGAGGTCTAGGGCTAAGATGAGTAGTTATGTATTAAAAGAAGGGAAGAATGTTGCAGTGCATTGCTTTATACAATATGAAAAGGCTTACAGTTTTTCTCAATCGCTTTTGCACATGTTTTGAAACATTCTCTAAACTGTAAGTGCTTGTCATAACTGTTTGTTTGAACATCACAACTCAATTGCATGTCTGCAAAATGTAGAAACTCACCCAAAACATTTATTTCACGTTTCAACCCTAGTTATTGTGTCAGGAAATTAGCCAATGCCACCACAATAAAAAGTGTTTTTTCCTTGTTTAAGTCAAAATGTTGGTCTAATCAACCAATTGGACCAAACTGGTCAAAATGTTTAATGTTTTTTCACCATTGCTGTCAATCATTGAAATATTTATACAAATTACATGATGTAGGCTTATCTTTTTGTTGACACTGAGTGCTTTCTCTACTATACAAGAATGTCCATCTTCTTGTGTATCACACTGAGCTTTTTAGATGCAGATTTCAACTGTAGGTTAAAATTTACTGGAGACATCAATACTGTACTAAACAAAAAGAAAATAAATGTGTGTTTATACAGTACATTTATTTCCGTGGAAATGTTACATGTAAACAAAAAAATTCACAGTTGCTTGTCCTTTTTTAGGCATTCTATTATTTCCTCCCCTAACACAACCACCACATTCTTGTATATCTTCCTATTTCTCTTCAATGAGCATGTAGCCTAGCTGCTGTTCAGGGTTGTGACGTTCCTCCATGTTTAAAGGGGACAGTGAATACGCTGGGCAAACTCCATATTATGCTAAAAACCCTTTCTGAAGACACAAAAAACACTCTGTAATGGCACTGTTTTAGTTTGCTCCAATTTGTTCAATATTCGGTCATAATTGGCGTCTAATTCCGGTCTTATTTTCTTTTTATCCAGCTGTGTGTCATCAGTTTCCGTTAAGACGTGTGTGTGTGTTGTTGTAGCACTGGGGTGACAGACGAAACAGTAACACAATTTTCTCCTGACAAAACGTCGGTCAAGTCTGCTACAGGCTTCAGTCCATTGTTGTTCACAGACTCCATGACTGAAATATCTTGCCACGTTAAGTTTGGTAGTGGACGTCGGCTTTTGTCATTCGCAAAGACTCGTCGTATTGCTAGTGTCTGCTCCAGAATCCTTCTTCAGCTTCGAGCCCCAGCATGTAACTTTACTATTGAAATTGTCTTGTCTGTTCTGTTTTTATATCAATATTTTCATTTAAGATTTGTTTTACAGTAATTGATATGTAAGGTGTCATCGTATTGCTGCTTGATGTTGTAAGCGTGACATAGTCCACGCTACTGATGTTAGTCATAACCTCGGTCTTCACTTTATTATATAGCTCTGGAATAGCTGTTCTTGAGAAATAATTCCGACTGGGTACTTCATACTTCCGGTCAAAAGTTTGCAGCATGGACCGGAATTCTGCCTTGTCCACAAGACTGAGCAGGGCTCGGTAACTTTTTATTAGGAGCACAGTCCAAAATTTAGGAGCACAGACAATTGAAAGTTTTTTTTTCCTTAAACGATGCAATATTACTGTGCCACATATAACATGCATGTCTATGGAGAGCATGAGAAAAGAGAATTCAGAAACACACAAGTTTACCTTGTAACATTTCATATTTTCAGTTTTAGAAGAACAATTACACTGGCTGTCCTCAGAAAACACACAAAAATGTATGAATGTAAATTCATACATTTCAGATGCACAAATACACAATGCACAGACGCTGAAGTGTAGTCCTCCCATGTATTTAAAAGGACAGCCCAAATTTCGTGAATGGGATCTTTTCTTTTGCTATCATGTTTGGTTTGGTTTGTAAGGCTAATTTGCCTGTTAGCGGCTGCCTGAATTGTACGGGGATTATTAGGTTGCGACCTGTTAATGAATATGTCCCTGCACAACCCGGTATCACGCTAAAGCGTGTAATACACACGCTGGACCACTAGCGGATGCGTGTCAGGGTCACGCTTTGCCTCCTCTAGGCGTGAACATGACACGCATGAATGAAGGTTGAGTACCAGTAGGGGGCGATCATTTCCTCAATGCCAACAACTCTCCACGGACCAAAGAGAAAGCGATATAGTGCATTCTCCAAAATTCCCGCGTCGTTCAGGTCGGTCAAAGGCATATTTTTATTATGGTGCTGTAGTTTAAGAAATCCTAACGTTGCTGTAGCCTAACGTTATATTTGTGTGTGTGTGGAGCTTTTAATCAATGGTGCTGTTAACGTTACTGTGGTCAATAACGTTAATGGAAATTGATATTAATTGGCTAATTAATTAATCACAGAAAAATATCGATTCTGACGTTGTAACTTATCTATTCTAAAAGGATCGATCCTCACATAAAAACATGATCCTAAGGTGTTTTTTTAAACCAGTAACGTTAATTTTTTTTATTTAGCAACGAATTTATTTTATTCAGAAATTATGCATTAAATTGATTAAAAGTAACAGTAAATGCCTTTACATTGTTACAAAAAAATATAAAGGCCTATATTTCATTTAAATGCTGTTCTAATAATTATGATGCTGAAATTTCAGCTTTGATCACATGAGTAAATTACATTTTAACATATTCAAATTACAATAATATTTCAAAAAATATTATTTTTGTATTCGTTTTTACAAAGATGTACTGAATTTTTGATCAAATAAATGCAGCTTTGGTAAGCATTTTAGAATTCTTTCAACATTAACCATCTTACCGACCCCAAAACTTTTGAACAATAGCGCACATGTAACATTTACTCTAATTATTCTAGTTTGTGCAATTACATTTATTTTTTATTGATCGTTTTACCTATTGGGGTACAACAGTGGCAGCCCTTTAAAAAATGAACACTGGTTTTACTACGGTAACCATACACACGACTAATTACAGGTGCATCGAGAGCACAAATTACTTACAAAATCTTTTAGTGGTCATGGAAATGTATTCAGATTTAGCATATTAATGATGCATTCACCTCATATATCACGACACTTAAAGGAAAGGAGAATACATTTAGGAAAGGAAAATACATTTACATCCAAGTGGATGCTTTTAAAAGTAAAAAGTAACGGTATTGGCATTATTGACCCTGTATTTACTTGGTATCGGATCAATACCAAATTTTGCAGTATCCAGTGTACTTTCTGTTCTGTGGTGTGCAATCTCCACTATTTCTCTCTCCTATTTTATGCAGTCCTGCAACAAGTTGTCATTAATAACATTGTCACAAGCTTGCAGTGACAATAAATTATTATTTTGGCTAAACAATAAATGTAATTAATTTCTATGAATTCAGATCAACTGTTCATTCGTGCAGTTTACATGCTAAATATGCATTGTGCAATAACAGCAGCATCACAGTTACCTTCTTTATTTTGTTACAGTTATGTGTATAATATGACAAATCCAGGAAGCCTTGCTGCAAGAGAATGAACTATGTTTTTGTTTTCCTTTGTCCAACAGCTCCTGTTTTTACCCACCATCCTTCCCTGTATATCTTCATATCTTTATAAGAAAAACCAACGGCTCTTTTAAGAGCCACTCCTATACCTATTCTCTCTCTCTCTCTCTCTCTCTCTCTCTCTCTCTCTCTCTCTCTCTCTCTCTCTCTCTCTCTCTCTCTCTCTCTCTCTCTCTCTCTCTCTCTCTCTCTCTCTATCTCTCTCTCTCTCTCTCTCTCTCTCTCTCTCTCTCTTTCTTCCTCTCTTTCAGAAGCCTGTTGTCTTCAAGTAAGTATTGCTTTTTCTTTTTTTTTTACATTTGTCCCGTTTTGTTTGTGTGAAAGAAGTACTTCTCAAAATCTTTTTGTGTCTCTGTCACTCTCTCCCGCTTACTCTATCTATGATAGAAATGCCAGGCCAAGGGTCAACAAGGCGAAATTGTATGGTCTGCCATACAAATCTTAATGTGGCCTGCAAAACTTGCAACATATGCAAGGAAGAACAGCCACATAAGCTGAGGCTAAAAAAAAAACTAAAAAAATTTGATCAGAAGAGGGAGAGCTGGGTGCATATGCAGAAAAAAAATCGAACCACCTCTCATATCGAGGACGAAGCTGTGTTGTTGGTATGCAATTGGTTTTATTGTTTTTATGCAGGTTATTTTCCAAATGTTGCTATATATATTTTAAAATAACATATGTTATTTTATATGTGTGTCCTTGTATTTTCAGCTCGAAAAATTGCAGGCCCTGGGATTAAGGGGGGTTTTACTTTTGTCCAAGCCTGGAAAAAAGCCGAATGATTGGGTGTCTGAGGTTTTGGCACCCCGCTGCCAGTTGAAGGAGACAGCACATACATGTCTCGAAAGAATTAAGGGCCTGTATGATATTGTTATTCAAGGTAAGAATATTCTGTTATTAATTTTGATGCTGTCACAGGTAAGGCTGTGGTTGCCTTTTCTTGACTAATAGATCATTCAGATTATCATTGATGGTTTTCGCTTACAACTAAAACTAAACTAATTGGGAGAGGTTAAAAGTTAAGCAGCTAGCTATTTAGCTGCTCACGTTTAAGCTTGGTTTTAATTTTAATCTTAAATAAAATAGAATGCACACACCAGATGATCCAGTATAGACGCAGAAGCACACACTTTGGCGTTTATAGAGATACAATTTATTTTACAAACGCGTGCAGATATGCTGCCTTTTTTTCACTAAAATAGCGCTTGGTCCTAAACTTAGTGATCCATGCACATTATAGATGTTGCAGATCAGGGCTGTAGACTTTTTAGGTGGTGACACTGGTCCTAGCAGAGTAACTTCACAATAGCCTATATTTTATTATTTGTTTGTTTATAACGAACTAAGACATTGATGAACGAACTATGATGCCAGCAGCCATATCACCCTGTAGCCCAAGACTGGTTGCCCACTTTAGCTAAGCAGAGCTGAGCCTGGTCAGTACCTGGATGGGAGACTCCTGGGAAATACAGGTTGCTGCTGGTAGAGGTGTTAGTGAGGCCAGCAGGGGGCGCTCACCCTGTGGTCTGTGTGTGTCCTAACACCCCAGTGTAGTGACGGGGACACTATACTGTCAATGAGCACCGTCCTTCGGATGAGACGTTAAACCGAGGTTCTGTGGTCATTAAAAATCCCATGGCACCTAAAGAGTAGGGGTGTAACCCCAGTGTCCTGACCACACTCCACCCATTGGCCCTTACCAATCATGGCCTCCTAATAATCCCCATCCATTGAATTGGCTCTATCACTCTCTCTCCACCTATAGCTTGTGTGTGGTGAGCGTACTGGCGCCGTTGTACTGTGGCTGCCGTCGCATCATCCAAGTGGATGCTGAACACTGGTGGTGGTTGAGGAGAGACTCCGACATCATTGTAAAGCACTTTGGGTGTACAGTAGTACACGTGAAAGCGCTATATAAATGCTTCATTCTATTCTATTCTATTGAATTGAAAGACAAGGTAATTAGCCATGCTATAATTTTTATTATAAAATTCCAGTAGAAAAAATGGCACAATTGGTCAACCATTGGTCAACCACCAGACTATCTCAAACATCCACATGTCTTGAGAACATTCACCTATTAAATCAATACTGCTTGGTAGAAGTAGTTAGAACAGCACTTGTTAGGTCTATACACATCTCTTTTTGCTACTATGGCTGGAACTAACGATTATTTTTACTGTCTTTTTTTTTCTTGATTAATCGATTAGATGTTTGTTCTATAAAGTGACATAAAATTGTGAAAAAGGTCGATCAATGTTTTCTAGATAATTCTGTACTTCTACAATGTAGGCTGGACCCCACAAGGCGCTGCAGAACAACTAAATGAACCTTCAGACCCAGTTGAACCCCCAACAGGACCACCAATGGTCACACCTGATCACCAGGAGGGAGTGGCCCTGCTTAATCACCCAACAGCTCCAACGGGACCCCCAGCAGCCCTTATTGAACCACCAAAGTCCCCAATTGGACAGTCAGTGTCCCTTTTATCACCCTCAGTACAACCACAGCAGCAATCCCAGAACCTGGGGGAAAGACCCCACTCCCCAGAAGAAGGACCTTCAGCAGCATCCCCAGTTTCTCTTGAAAAAGGTAAGCATAAAAAGAGCTACAGTATATGAAGAGTATTGAAAATAAGTTGTAAGCCCCACAAAACCATACCCTTACTTTGTGTAATGTGAAACTGTAAACAAATTCAGAGTCCCGGAAACATTTATTATTATTATCATAATCCTGAAAAAAATAAAATTACACAACTGTTTTCAACATTGATAATAATAATAAATTACACAGTGTGTCTGTGATTAAGGCACTTTACTCCAGGGGGATTGTCCCTGTAAGTGCACTGTAAGTCGCTTTGGATAAAATCGTCTGCCAAATGCATATATATAAATGTTTCTTGAGCATCAAATCATCATATTAGAATGATTTCTGAAGGATCATGTGACACTGAAGACTGGAGTAATGATGCTGAAAATTACATTTTAAAATATAATCATATAGAAAAGTTATTTTAAATTGTAAAAATAATTCACAATATTACTGTTTTTGCTGTATTTTAGATCAAATAAATGAAGCCTTGGAGACTGTAATTCTTCTTTTAAAACATAAAAAAAATCGAACCGTTCTAATAATTTTGGCCACCACTGTATATATATATTTTAAAACGATTATTGGATTAGAACCTCTCATCAATTCCATGAACTGCTACTGTTATCATTACATCATTACTTCAACCATGCCTGTGTTTGCACATATTTAGGACATTGTTTCTGGGTGTTTCGGTGTCTTCCCATTCATGGTGCACAATATATTGACTCACTATCTTTATTGCAATATCACGTTGTGCAATATCATATAAAAATGTTGCAGAAGGTATGCAATATTCCGTTAATTTTGTGGAGAGTTGCATTTGTCGACTGTAGTTGTGTTCAATTTAGAGCCCGCTTGAAACCACTATGTAATGATCATGTTTCATTGGCCAGTTGCCCTGTCAAATGCACGAACATACCCTGTAGAACACCACATGTGTGTGCATACTTCGACAGTGTGAGTAAAGAGGGAGAGAGAGAAGAGAGTTAGATGAGCAAAAGAAAAGAAATAACAAAAAAAGAAGATGAGTGTGGTTCTGGGAGACAACGAAAAAAATGGAGATCGGAGGCGAAAAAATATCAGAAACGGGGCCAATCAACTTTTGTGTTTTTTCATATGTTTAAGAATATCTAAATTAATATCGGTATCACAATATTCACAATCAATATTCCAATATCACATTTTGTCAATATAGTGCAACCCTACTTCCCATAGACACTTTGATGGAAATTGATTTTGCAAGATTTTAAAACCATTCATGTGCATAATAAACATCTAGACATTTGTACTCAGATCTCTAATATGGTCTGAAAAACCTACAGAAAAGTCTGGAAATTTTAAATGTGTAGGATACCTGGTTGTATTATTCGAAATTGGTCTGTGTCTAAAGAGCATTTTTTTAAAGGTCTCTGTCTCGCCTTGGAAAAACATTTTGACAAATAAAGCCCAGTCTTCATCTTCATTATAAACTGTGCCTAATTGTATTCCTCATGTGGTTGACGTGGATGCAAATTTGCACAAAATAATATATATATTTTAACATATTTTAAATGTTTCCCTGTATTTAACAGACGAAGGTGTGGAAGGAGGCTGTCCTGCTCCCACTACAGTGCGGCTAAATAAAAGGAAAGGTGTGTTGATGTACTGTGTGTAAATCCATACATTGGGATTTATATGAATTGTTGTGAGTCTTCATGAAGGCTGTATTTGCATTTGTAAGTGGCTGTGGTCTATTAGATGTAGACGATGTCCAAATGCATATGTTCATTTGTTTATTTAACAGTAGGGCTGAACAACTAATCAAAATCTTATCGAAATCGCAACATGGCCTACTGCAATTTTCAAATCACAGGAGGTGCAATATTTGTTAAAGGCAAAATTTGTGTTACAATACCCTTTTAAATTAAATATAGTAGTGCTGGCCTACACATCATATTCTACAGCTCTTTGTTACATACACATCCTTGCAAAAATCACCATAATCATTTAAATATGTTGTTATTACCCTGTTTGACAGTGGAAGTTGTGGAAGGAGTTCCCACTACAGTGCGGCCAAATAAAAGGAAAGGTATGTTGATGTACTGCCCCTCCAGCTTTCTGTATAGTAATGTGGACTGAATGCCACAAAATTTATTAGTATGAGTTGCATTACTTAGCTACAGTCTTCTGGCAATTATTTGGCAACATAATAGCATAGTCAGAAAGTAACACATTCACAGTCAAAAGCATGTTAGTCTCTGCTATGAGAAAGAGATTAACAACTCCCAAGCAGTAGAACAGATTCATTTGAATTCATGGATTTAACTTGTCTTTGTTTGCCAATATCACAACTGCCCAACCCTAAAGCTTGTGTTTATTACAGTAAATTATCAGTGTTCAATACAACTTCTGTACCATAATAACTACAATATGAAAACTGTAGCTAAGTACAACCCATGCTAGCTTAATAACCACTTATCATTCTATAATGGCTTGTTTATTGTAGTGTTAAGCTCTGTGAATGTAATATTTTTTTCCTTTCAGAATGCCCACATACAGTGACAGGGAGCCAGGATTATTACCCTGTGAAGAGGGTTGCCAAATACAAAGTTATTAAGGTTAAATACCACTAAAACACTACACAAGTTACATAATGTTCTTTTATTGGTGTAATGGTCTTGGTGATTTGTATAACTGCTAAACATAGCAAATATTTGAAACTGAAAAAGTCTCACTATTTTTAGGGCCAAAAATGGAAGCAAGTGGAGTGGGAGCCATGCAAACTCTGGTATGTAGGACTTCTCATGAGTAACACATAGCCAATTAGTTTTAACATGTACAAACTATTGACATATGTTAGGTAAGATCAAGGTAAGATTTATTTATGTAGTTCATAAATATATTATTATAACCAACACAAAGTGTCTTAAGAAGGTGTTGGGCTACTACTACGTGCCCCAGAAGAGTTTCATGCTCTTGGGCATAGATTCTTTAAGTCTCTGAAATCTGGGGAGCTCGATTCGTCTAAAATATATGCTTTCATTTTTTCATTTTGATGACGGTGGTGTCCAAAACCATAACAGCTTCAGTCCAAAAAGTTGTTATGGAGGCTCTTGGTGGCTCAACACCTTACTAAGACACTTTATTTAGTTTTTCTCTTAATTCCCTTAATCTTATTTGCCATTAACACTTTACATGAACACCAAAAGTACCGTTATAGCCAATAATGATTAAGATGTTATGCCCAAACTACATTATGTTAAAAAGTCTATATATATGCCCCATGTAGTTACATTGGAGCTCATTTTTAATTAAGTTTCTCAAAAGTAATGTGACATTTTTCATTTTAGGACATCATTAACATAAATCTACAATACAGAGATACAAAAATAGTCTGTTACAGCATTACTGCCTTAATAACTGGATCAATATATTTAGTGTCAGCTTGTGATCTTCATTTGTCACATATGTTGTCTCACAGTAAAATGTGGACTCCTCATTTTTGAGTTACAAAGACAAAATCAATTAATGCTTTAAAATAGAATTGTCTCAAAAACAGAGACTAGTAGTTGGCCTAATGGAAAGCAAGATAAACCTACCAAAAATGTAAAACACTTTGGAGTATTGTGCACACCAAACAGTGATTCATGTCAGAAACATAACATATTATAAGATTTTCTTGACTTAAAAATAACAATTAAGGCTTTCCTTGCATTGTAGTTGACTAACATTAGCCTACAGTGATGTAATGAACCCCACTAAAACACAGCTATTGGAAAACAGCTACAGGAGTCTTAATGTGTGTCTTTGTGTCTACAGTTCATCTGCGGAACCAAAACATCTAATTGCATATTATTTCCTTTTTGTGTTACAGTGGAAAGAAGTGGCCATTGGAGTGGGTGGCGGATATGGACACTTGTTAGTGCTTCCATCAGGTGCCCAAGAAGGTGCTGGAGCACTTTTTTGTGTGTAATAGTTTGCCTTTCTTTCTTCTTACTGTTGTGAAAATAAACGCTTCTTGCGACTGGACCTTTTCATTGCCACTTTCAGTTGTATTTCATTTTGCACTTTATATTGGATATTAATACTTTCGTGTTTTGCACTCCAATTATTGTTACTTTTGAGCAAGTTTAGTTATGATTTGTCATTGTTGTTTACTGTACTTTCTTCAATAAAACATTTCATTTATTTTCAGACACACTATTTATTGAATAATACACTTTATTATATGAGCCTCCAAGACAACATAAAAATGTATCTGGGAATTTATTCAGAGAATAGTTTTAAAAAATAAAACCAAATTTGTAGCTTTTGATCCTTAACTTTTCTCTATGTAGAAAACATACTGTTTCTCCTATGAATAATACATGATGTCCTGTCAGTGTTGGGCTATTGAAACATATCAATCATCCACACTAATTAATTGATCACATATTTTGCCTACACATTTCATCTATGTCAAACAATGGAAATGCCTTTGCATACAGCACCATGGTTCTGAATGGCAACCTGTCATACAACTGTCCCTGGATCCCCCTTCCTCTTCAGATGGCACTGTTATTATTACCAACAGTGTATAGATTACTTTTACTAAAACTATTGCAAACAGATGTCTTTCATTAACAAGGTAATGTACATGATTACATTTATTCTTAGCAATCACATTACAGCTACTATTATAATAAAATTATCTTTACTTAAGTTACTTGAGCACAGGACTTTTCAGGAGGTGTCAACCTAGTCTGCTGAACTGTTGTCCCAACCCGTCTGCCTGCTGTCTTTTGGTCAAGGACCAGGTTTTAATATGTTTTTTGTGTTTTTGTGTGTGCATGTGAAACTGACCCTGAATCAGACCTCATGATTTGGTGTCTTGCTCTGCTTGTGGTATAGGCTGGTGTGAGTTTTACAAAGTTACACAAAAGTAATTAGTAAATATAATTACTGTTTTGCTCTTGGTGATATGGGAAGTGTAATATAATGACATAGTTATTTAAGGTAAATTAGATGACGATTGTCTATATAGCCACTTAGCCATATGACCACTGCATAAAAACACTTAATTATGATAAAGTATGGTATGGGAGGATGGACGCTGGATATCTATTATGATACTGTGATTTCTTTTTTAATGTAACTCACCTCTGTATTTTAATTCATATTCATGAACACCACTAATTTGAGATCACTCTGAAAGTTTTTTTTATTAGGTTAGGGCAGGGGTAGGCAAGTTCAGTCCTAGAGAGCCGCTGTCTTGCAGAGTTTGGCTCCAACACTGAAAAAACCTCACTTGGCTATAGCCTTAGTAATCCTGAAGACATTGATTAACTTGTTCAGGTGTATTTGATTAGGGTTGGAACTAAATTCTGCAGGACAGTGGCTCTCTAGGACCGAACTTGCCTACCCCTGGGTTAGGGTTTGTGAAAAAGAAACGTTCCAAGAGGCCCACGGTGACATCTGTGATTCAAATAAGTCAAAATAAACATTTCATTAACGAATATTGGCCACTGTGTCCAACAAATAAATTTTAATTAACATTTATACATTACACCACTTCATGTTTCTTTGAAATGCATGCATGACACAAGGGCTGAGTTGGCAGAGTGAAAATTTAAATTTTGTCATATGATTAAACCAAACACATCACTGGAAAGGTCTTGATCAGCCGAGTAACAGCATTGCAATCTGAAGGCAGTACCTGGCTCCTGCTTTGAGATATTGACCTCTGAACTTTGATATTAATGCATGTGGTGAGTCTTATAATTCAGTAACTGAATGGGCTACAATGATGAAACCAACTGTTATGTAAAGCTCTTGAACTCTTCCATCACGAGGGATACCGTTTGGTGAGATCACCAATAGGGGGCATCACCAAAAATGGTAAAAATTGAATCTCACCTAGTTATTATTTATAATATCAAATTCTGACCAAACTATCATGTTTCACAGCCCCCCATACCCATTAGTGAACTCTCAGTTTTATACTCCAGACATCCATTTACACGTTTTAGTAATTTACAAAAACAAAACTACAATTCCCTGTTGCAGCAGAGTACAACGTGATAGACAGCCCGTTAAATATGTAGTTCTTCCGGTTGGCAAAATAGGGTTGTAAGTAAGTAGGGTTTCAAAAAAAACTATAGTATAAAGTAACTTCCTAACAGACATGCTACTGCAAAGGCATATACGTGTTGTATGAATTCAGACCAAAAACATCGTCTTATGGTTATCATTATCAGCCAAAATTGCTTGTTTGGGAGATTCATGCTAGTTGCTAAGGTAACCGCGTGAGCCTGAAACGGAAGAAGGGTGCGTAAAAAAAAAAAAAAAAAAAAAAAAAAACGTGTTAGGGAAAGAAATATGAATACCTGACATTACCAACAAATACTTTTAAAATGTGTCATCCTTTATTAAAAAAGAAACGGAAGAAGGGTGCGTTTAAAAAAAACGTGTTAGGGAAAGAAATATGAATAACTGACATTACCAACAAATAATTTAACATATTAAAACATTATATGTTATAAAGTATGTTATCCTTTATTAAAAATTGTGTTTTCATGTTGAAATCGAGGCACTAGATGCTAGGGATGTTTTCGTTGACATTTTGGAGAGCGGCAGGGTCACTCTGGACTGATAGCCAGTCCATCACACAACCATCACACTCCCATTCACACCTAGGGCAATTTTATGAGTCTCCAATTAACCTATTCTATTCGTTTTCTTTAGGTTAAATATATTTTTTATACAGAAAATAATTATACAAATAAATTTATTTGCATAGCACTTTTCAATGTAAAGAACAAAGTTATATGTTATACAAAGACCACAAGGACATTAATACATAAATATATGTACCGGTATGTATAAAATGCTAGACATAAATGAAAGCAAATTGCTTATGATTGTAAGCTGATATTTACAACACCAGTTGTCTAGTGTTAATTATTGTATCCAGAGCAAAGTTATGCAGCAGGATAATGAAAAACTTGTCTTATTTATGGGTATAATTAACTAATTAATTAATACAACACATAACTCTATACCTACTTGACAATTAACATGTGAAAATGTTATTTTGTGTGATTACTTTTAGTTATGTACCCTGTATACAACTGGCATACAAAGAGAAAAATGAAAAATCAGTAATTTACAGTAAATGGTTTATTCCAAAAGTATCCACAATCACTGTGAATAACATTATACAGGTGTATAGAGTATAAAACATGCAAACTATTACATCAATGTAAGTGTAACATTTTTGTACAGTAAAGGTCATTATGTTGACAAGATGAGACGGGTAAAGCTTGGGGAAGTCACCACTGCAAGAGGCTGCTGTCATTTGCAAGCTCTAGCACCACAGTTGACTGCAGAAATAGTCCGTGAAAACATCGGAGGTGGAACTTAAAAACCGACCTGCTGTTTGTAAATTGAGTTTTGGAGAATCACATAAAAAATAAATTAACAGTGGTTTCCTATCCATCTATGAAGCTAATGCTACCTACACACTGCAGGAAACAATAGTCCAAAATAAAAGCACTGTATCAGACATCCATTGCACTTCAAAACGTTTTATGTTTTCCTTGCAACACTCCTGCAGTCCAGTCATAATTGATACGCAGTCTAAACGCATCCCACCAGTTAAGCACTAATTTACACTGCTTCAAAATCACTGTCATCTGAACTCTCATAATCAACTTCATGGTCCTCCGGTATCTCTTCGGGCACATCCTCCAGCAGAGAAGCAGCATTTGTTCCTAAAGCCAGGCTGTAACTTGAGCATACGACTTGGAACTTCTCCTCCACATCTGCAAGCCTTTTCTGAAGAAGACACAGTAGCCCGTGATGACCCTCTTCACTTAAACTGCCTAGAAGAAAAAATTAAAAGCGAGGCATGATAATACTTTCATTGAGTTAGTGTTGTTGAGCTATTCATTAACTGAGTTTACTAAAGAAGTACAGACCATTTAGATCCAGCCACAAGGAAGCCATAATGTAACACTAGAGGATCTCAAAGTGAGAGGGGTTTTATAGGATCCCCAAAAGCATTATAGCAAGAATCTCATAACAGTTCGCTTCTTACCACAGTTTCTGCCAGAAGACATTTCTGATATCCTTCTCCTAATGTTTCCAGCCAGTTTTCTGAGATAGGTGCAGTGCTGTCTCATCTCCCTCATCACAATGATCTTTTCCTCTTGAAGCCGCACTTTTGACATGTACACATCAAAAATCTTCTTCTTGGTGAGAATGTTGCTGGATTCTGAAGTCACACAAATAACATCCCTTCAATACAAATTTGACCTGTACATTCTAAACAGCAGGCAAAACATTAGTGTATGTACATCCCATAACCTGGTGCAGGGTGCAAAATAGCCTTAGTTAGAAATTTCTACATACCACTGCTGTGCACTTCCCATGGCCATATTAGACTGTCTCCTCCCCCCACAGAGAGCCCGCTCTCCACCTTCTCCTCAACGATGCGCTCCTCATCTGCCACCTGCTCATTGTAGAGCTTGATTGTTTGCAAGAGTTTTCTCTTCTCTTCCCACAATTTTCTTCGACGCAAGTGTCGAATTTTGTTGCTGTCTATAAAAATGGCAAAACACAGAAAACATGATGCACAAGCATGTGTATGCAGATATCAGAAAGTTCAATGAAATACTAATATTTATAACTGACTAAAGAATTAATAAATTAAATTAAATTAAAATGTAAAAAAAATAGAATGACTTAAAAGGCGTAATAGGCCTAATATCTGTAAAATTTAAAGGAAGACATTTTAAAATTAAGGACCTGAAAACACGTTAAAGACCAAAACAATACAGATAAGACAGCTGACATAAATAAAAATGACATAAATATTAGATGAGTTATCAACATACCAGTCTGATTATAAAGGCTGGCTTTTTTTTGATGAACACCAAGAAACATTTGTTCTATAGATTTCTGAAGTTCATGTTGGTCATCCTCACATCTGGTACCTACAGAATCTTAAAGCAACAACAATAATACAAGTAAATGATTATAATGTATTTTAGGCTGTACATTTAAACAGTTTGAAGTTCAAGTTAAGTTTGTCGAGAGCCCCAAATCACTGTTTACAGTCTCAAAGGAGCTTACAAGACCACAAGTTTATAACAAAAAAAAAACAGGACGACACGTCCTTACTTAATCCTTATGCATGGCAAAGATTCTCAGTTACACAATTAATTATCACACTGCAATATTAGTAAACTACATAGAAGAATGTCTATAAAATACTGTACCGTCAGTAGCCCATTTTCTGACATCATCTACCCACTGATGCAAGATATTCTCAGGACACCCCAGCTCACTGCTCAAATTTTCCAGTCTCTGAGACTCAGCCTCAGCCTTTTTGAAAGTCTGGTGTAAAAAAAAGAAAAAGATGTCTGCCTTTGCAATCTTAAAAAGTGAGAAAAATCATGAAAAGCGTTGTATACATAACTCAGACACAACATAATACCTTGATGTATCTGCTGGATAGTGCAAGATGAAGGCCTTCCTGCTTCCGTCGGTTCCATCCAATAGCATGGACAGTTAGCATGTCATTCCTGGCTTTAAACAAAAAAATGATGTGATGGAGGAAAGTCCCATTAATGCTCATGGCATTTTACTTCATCCACACATTGACCATTGAGTTTTAATTTAAGAGAGATGTAATGCAGTTCTATTAATGTGTTACTATCATATTAGAATATTTCCAGCTTTATATTTGCAATAAATCATATATAATATTTGCAATCTTAGAGGACAAAGTATTAGACAGAAAGAATAAAAACAATAAAAAGAAGAAAGAATAAAAGACAGGTTTCCTAAAATAATATAAATAAGCAACAATTACCAGATTTTGTCATGTACTTGGTTGTCAGGGCACACCGAGACAGGTAGCTGTTTACCATTTCGACCTCCTCCCCTGCAGTTGTGCCAGCTCCTTCCTGATTTTTGCCACTCCAGATTATCTAACAAATTAGGGTGGCACTTATATTATAATAATATACAGTGTATTATATAAGTCATAAAAATAAAATTTCAAATGGTATGATAAAAAATATGCAGTACCTCACACTTGGTTGAATGAGCCTTGGCATGCATGACAGAGAGGAATGGTCTCATCTGCAGTAAAGGTCTGAGTTCCAACATGGAGACTGCCAACTTTTCCAGGTAAGGCCAATACTTGCAAGCAATATCCGTGCAATAGAACTGTCCGTTTGTGGCTGCTTGGAGCTCCTTCTGCAGGTACAGCGGATAAGCAAATATTTCCCCCCTGTACATGTTAAGAGCCTTGAGTAGCACTCCGTGTCTGCAAACAACCACCTCAAGGCCCTCTTCATCCAGTTTGCTTGCTCTTCTGGACGTTTCACGTGCAGCAGACCACTGACTGGCTCCACAGATCCCTTTGCCGGCAGTCTGCATGACAAAATAATTCTGGTTAAAACTAAAAGTTGCTAGAACTAGTTACTTCATCCATCAGGATGAGTCAGGTTACATCACACCAACTGGCATCTTTGTAACGATCGGTGACAATAAAGGTTTACTTTCAAACTACTACTAAAGAGGAGCTTCAGAAAATGCATCTACACTTTCTCTACTCTAGCAACACAAACTAGTTGAAAGGCAGGGTGACAAACTACATGCATAGTCACTATCTCTTACAGAGATCTGCTATTACATAATGAATGAGCTACTAAACTAGCCACTTTGGATGCCACCACACATATCATATCTAATTTCAAACCTCAACACAAGATTGCTTGAAAGAGTGCACCATGCTCAAAGTGCTTGTAACAAACTAAGATACTAGTGTGTATTATATAAGCTTACACCAACTAGGGATACAATATATATTTAATAAAGCAACAATCATACATTTCAAATTTTGCAACACTAACACTTTTCATTTTACTCCTGATCTCATCAACAAAATGGTGTACATCAGTGTCCTTGGCAATGAAGGTGCCATCAAAATAGGGTTCCTCTGACCTTAATAGAATAAGAAAAAAAATATGTTCAGTGTCAGACATTATATGTTCTGTTAACTTTACATTAAGTAAAACAATTACAAGTTTAAAACAACTAACCCCTTTGACTGCCGAAATCGGTACACTTTTCTGTTGCCATCTGCACAAAGAGCAAGCATGTTGGGTGTACATGCCGGGCAGGGGAAGTGCTCTACACTGGCCATTTCTTCACACTGGTACTGGCAGAATGTGTAATCCATGAAGCTTCTTTGGAATACGTCTCCATGTATTTTCCCAGTCTGTACATGCGATTAGTAAAGAGTAAAATTAAATAGCTACACTAATGTTCTCCCATCTCTACTTAAGGCAACTTTGATCCACACTGATCTTACCCTTCCAAAGAGACAGGTCCTCCTCTCCAACATCCGCAAAAAACCTTGTCTCGATAAACCTGGTGCAACAGTTTTCATTTCTTCAAATGAGCTGAAGACATCTACGGAAAACAGCGTGTCAGCATTCACAGATGCTGGCCAATACCCACTTCTTATTAGGTCGCTCATGTCAGGTGTCCAATGAGCCAGACATAATCTGCACAGCAAGTTAGGCAAGTGCAAATCATACCGACCTAAAATCAAAAAGTAGAACATTCTAACACACAAAGGGACAATAATTTTTTTTTATATAAAACCATAGTTCATACCATTTATGCAAACCAAAATGATTGCTCTGCCAGCTGATTCTGTGACGTTTGAAGGGTCACAAGTGCATAATTGGACAGGTCTCACTGTAGGCAATAAACATACTGAAAGGAGAAGAGAAATAATTAGTGAGAAAGCATTAAAAATATGTACAATTAAGATAAAAAAAAGACTAAAGATAAAAAAAACTTTAATCACTTTACCAAAAAGGTTCAAAACACTACCTTGATTGACCAGTGTATATTTGCCATCTTTTTTTACACAGCACACTGTTGGCTCAATGGGCTTGTAAACTCCCTCAATACAGGACTCCCTGTTATGGAGAGTGAGTTTTTTGTGTATGAGTATGTCACAATCCATACACAGCCACTCTTGTGGCATGCAGTCTCTGCAGCGAATGACGGCAGGAGATGTGCAGTGGCTGCAGTTATTTTCTGGAGCCACATTGCAGGACAGCAAGCAGTTGATGTGATAAGACCTTGCTTTCCGCCACTCATCTTGGGCTACAGATTGGCGCAAGCACCATGATGTGGATGTTGAAGGATGCTTGTTGGTACCTTGAACATCTGCTGATGTCAGAATATCCTGCAGTTTCTGCATCTCACTGTCTAAAAGACAGAAATAAGAAAATAATAATTCCTTTCATGCTTACTGCTAACTTGCTTAATTACAGTAAGGTCAGGTAACATTTTACCGAATAAGTGTTGAGAGCAGTTTGATTGGGTAACTGTGGGAACCTCCTCAGGTGACTCAAAATGAGTAGCATCCTCACTGCCAACCACGGAAACAACTGAAAAGATAGATAGAAAGGAAAGAGTAAACAATTTTCATATCTTACAAGCACATAATACAGTCTGACAATTCCATTAATCTCAAAACGTTTTTTTCCCCCTCATAATCTGGACATAATCTTGAACTGTTAGCAGCATGAAGCTGACACTGATTGCTTCACTTCCACTTAATTTCTTTGTAATTGCATAGCATTACAGTGAAGTCAATAACATAAGTAACACATCCAACATGTGGTGTTTCTGATGGCACAGTTTAACATACAGTATTTAAAGGAAAATGATTCAAAACCGGAAACAGAAATCCTATTAAGTTTTACCATAGAAAAAATTAATAAAGGAAAAAGCTGTGCACTGGAAGCCCCCACAGTTTAGTGGTCTATGTTTTAAAAGTGACACAAAACCATATATATGTTACCTAACAAATAGCAAGCTGAATTCTGTATACAATGGGCACAGTTATACTTATTTAAGAAGCATTGGGTGGTGGGTAATCACAAATCATATTGGAAGACATGGACTACCTGTAGCTGAAGCACGTTTTCGTGTCTCTCCACTTCTTCTTCTTTTTAGCAGTGGACGTCCTTCAGCATCTCTCTCCACCCATCGGACATTAAATGTACTGCCTTTAGCAGATGCTGCTTTGCCCTTCGCTTCCTTTGCCTTGCATGACAGAAAGTGAGCATTGTATGATAACACTGAAATACAGCCAACTCTTGAGCAGTTCATTCAAATTTTGCACTCTATTTGCCACTCTTTAGTATTATTACCAATACTGGAAGAGCACTGTCTAAAAAAATACTCACTTTGTTTTGAGCAATAAGCATGTCTGCAATGAAAATAGCATCATCTACTCTCCCTCTGTCTTGCTGAGCAGCCATTTCAAAGATACTCTACTGGAAAGGAAGATAAAAACACGGTCAGACAAAAAGAATTGAGGACGGAGTATAGGGTGGCTTTAGGCTATATAAAAACTCAATTTAAAAAAATAATTTGGACAGTGAGAGAGAGAGTAAAGTGAAAGAAAAATAAAGAATATAGAGTAATACTTACTTGAAGACAGTGAAGCTTTAGAAAAGATAAATGGATATATATATATATATATATATAGAGAGAGAGAGACACAAGAAAGAGAGAGAGAGAGAGAGTGTGTGTGTGTGGGAGAGTGTTTTAGAGAGAGAGTGTGTGTGTGTGTATGTGTGTGTGTTTGAGAGAGAGAAGTAGTAAGAGGAGTATAGGGGTGGCTCTTAAAAGAGCCGTTGGTTTTCTTATAAAGGTATACAGGTAACAGGGAAGGATGGTGGGTAAAAACAGGAGCTGTTGGACAAAGGAAAACAAAAACATAGTTCATTCTCTTGCAGCAAGGCTTCCTAGATTTGTCATATTATACATATAAAGTACTGTAACTGTAATAAAATAAACAAAGATAATAAAGAACTGATAATTTTATTGTACAGTGTATATTCAGCATGTAAACGGCACAAACGAACAGAAGCAGTGTGTCGTGATATATGAGGTGAATGCATCATTAATATGCTAAATCTGAATACATTTCCATGACCACTAAAAGATTTTGTAAGTAATTTGTGCTCTCGATGCACCTGTAATTAGTCGTGTGTATGGTTACCGTAGTAAAACCAGTGTTCATTTTTTAAAGGGCTGCCACTGTTGTACCCCAATAGGTAAAACGATCAATAAAAAATAAATGTAATTGCACAAACTAGAATAATTAGAGTAAATGTTACATGTGCGCTATTGTTCAAAAGTTTTGGGGTCGGTAAGATGGTTAATGTTGAAAGAATTCTAAAATGCTTACCAAAGCTGCATTTATTTGATCAAAAATTCAGTACATCTTTGTAAAAACGAATACAAAAATAATATTTTTTGAAATATTATTGTAATTTGAATATGTTAAAATGTAATTTACTCATGTGATCAAAGCTGAAATTTCAGCATCATAATTATTAGAACAGCATTTAAATGAAATATAGGCCTTTATATTTTTTTGTAACAATGTAAAGGCATTTACTGTTACTTTTAATCAATTTAATGCATAATTTCTGAATAAAATAAATTCGTTGCTAAATAAAAAAAATTAACGTTACTGGTTTAAAAAAACACCTTAGGATCATGTTTTTATGTGAGGATCGATCCTTTTAGAATAGATAAGTTACAACGTCAGAATCGATATTTTTCTGTGATTAATTAATTAGCCAATTAATATCAATTTCCATTAACGTTATTGACCACAGTAACGTTAACAGCACCATTGATTAAAAGCTCCACACACACACAAATATAACGTTAGGCTACAGCAACGTTAGGATTTCTTAAATTACAGCACCATAATAAAAATATGCCTTTGACCGACCTGAACGACGCGGGAATTTTGGAGAATGCACTATATCGCTTTCTCTTTGGTCCGTGGAGAGTTGTTGGCATTGAGGAAATGATCGCCCCCTACTGGTACTCAACCTTCATTCATGCGTGTCATGTTCACGCCTAGAGGAGGCAAAGCGTGACCCTGACACGCATCCGCTAGTGGTCCAGCGTGTGTATTACACGCTTTAGCGTGATACCGGGTTGCCCTGCAGCGTAAATGACGCTAGGAATCGCCGTGCTTCACTAGCGATTCTCGCTTGAAGTGTGTATGTCCGCACACAAAGATGGTTGGCCCTGCTAATTCTGCACAGGCTTCTTTTCAGTATTTACACAGCATAACATCTTTATCTTGCTCGTATTGTAGCCATGGAAAAGCGTCTAGCCATTTTTTTTGGAACCTGTACTGTTTAACTTTACCTGTCACTGATATTATCTGCTTCTTACTAGGAACAACAGCACCAACTTCTTGTTCAACGTCTTATTCTTTTTGTTCGAAGCCTCGTTGGAGACAGAACTTTCTAAAATGTGATACCGTATTTTCCGGACTATAAGTCGCTCCGGAGTATAAGTCGCATCTGTCTAAAAATGCGTCATGAAGAGGAAAAAAACATACTGGACTATAAGTCGCATTTATTTAGAAACTTATTTCTCAAAATTCAAGACCAAGAACAGACATTTAATCTGGAAAGGCAAGTTATTTAACTACACAATAGCACACAGAACAACAGGCTGAATAGGTGTCCGGTGTGTTAACGTAACACATTAACAGTTATACAGCTACACAATAGCATAAAGAAAATATACCTGGGTGGCTGAATAGGCTAAATTAACATAAGCCAGCGAGTCCAACAAGCAAGTTACCGGTAAGCAAGTTCACCAAGCTCCCGCAATCTCATTCCACACTGAATCCATTGAGTTCTTCATCCTCGGTGTCGCTTCTGAACAACTCCGCCAACTAGAGCACCCTCTCGCGGCTGTAGACGGTAATGTTTTCTATTGGTTCATCTCAGTCTGAATTAGTTTTGATATACATGTCGCACCTGACTATGAAAAAAAAAACGCACCTGAAAAAAAGTGCGACTTATATTCCGGAAAATACGGTACTCTTCATTCCAACACAAGACAATTTCAACGCCACAGTCGTCTCAACTTTTTTGCGCCGTTTGGTTGACTGGCATTAAAAGCAACCAATCGCAGTGCGAAACGTCACAGTAGATGCATAACGTACGTCTAAGGGAATTTGGGAGTTGTAGTTTGTTGATTTGATCGGGTCAGTCGCACAAGTGCGCCTAAATATCTTTTCATGGTCGCACACATATTTTTTAGTCGCAAATGCAACTGAAATAGTCGCACTGTAGAGCCCTGCTAAGAGACATCAACTCTTTAACCAGAAAATGGGTGACAACGACGAGTGCACTGTTCATTTTAAGCTAGAGTTATCGTACTTCTTTCCACAAGTGAACGCAGCAGCAATCAGAGTTAGACTAGAACTGTTCCCGCTTTGAGATGCCAAAATCGCCCAGCCCTATAGTACACATGTAGGTATTGGTATTGGTGCATCCCTAATTATCGGTATCGGGTAAAATCTTCATATCGGTGCATTTCTAACTCTTTTGCACACATGCCAAAACACATGCTTAATCAATAATACATTAAAATCTGGTCTGAACAAGAAGCTAATTGTATAGGGATCTGAACTTGTTTTGAAAAAAATTCTCATTTGAGAACTGACCAGAACGATTGAGGAAAAACTGTGAGTAACACACCACACTCTGTCATTGCATTAACAAGGGCTACAGTGACGTAGTAATGTGCTCTGAACACAGGCAGCAGTGGGAGTGTTTGGAACAGTGTTATGAGCTTAAATGACATCAGCTCAGCACAAAGACAGTGGTGTGAGACTTAATCACTGCGTTTTTCAACCATTTTGAGTTAGCAAAAGCTGGTCAATAACATCTGCATTTATATTCACAAAAGCAGATACTGTTAGAAAATTACCTGTGTAAAAAAAAAAGAGCCTGTACAATTCAAGGTGCGTTTTCTGTTTTTTTGGGGCTCTGGGAAATTTGCCTGCTCACAGATCTGGAGGAATAAAGATCCATCTGTTATATAAGTCCATCATCAGGTTTATTAAATATTGATGCGTGTATTCTGAAGAATGCCTTTGCTTTAGCCCTTATCAGAATAAGAACCACATCAAGCAGCTTCTGCATCCGCTCAGCCCTTCAGCCATTTTCACACACTCATTTACATATGTCATTATTTTTAGTGAGTGATATTAGTATTCTTTACTAGTCGGGTATTCTGTAAATCATCTTATATTCATATTTGAACTGTTTTTAAAACCGTAAAAACAATTTGTACAGTGTAAAAAAAAAAGACACATTTCCCTGACAAATGGGACATATAAACACACTATGTACAAAGGATAGTACATTTCCATATAATAAATAAATTATACGAAAATGGAAAAAGATATTTGGTTTAACTATTGGAATGGCTTATGCACTCAAATATGAGTAATTATTCCAAGAAAATGAATTCAGTCATTTATTATGTTCCATGTCATATTTCTGCATACTACATGGAAATGAAAAATTAATTCAAGTCCATTTATGTAACTGAAACATATGGGAAACTGTCTCTCCATTTTAAGGAATATCTTGGTTTAATTAAATATATTTTTAGACCCAGGTAATGAGGGCCATTCATTAAACTATAATCCCACCAAAATAGTTTTTATATACGCCACCATTTACAGAACGGTAATGAATTTCTAACTGCTCATGTTCATATGCCAGGTCGATTTTAGATAGTGAGAAAAACATCAAGTTGAGGACAACAGAACAGGATGTTAAATTCAAGGTGCTAGGTCACAAAATCAATCATAAAGCACCTTCAAGGTGAAGCCTCGTGATAAATGAAGTCAGTACTGAAAGAGATGCAGTCTTTTTCATATTTCATCCAATTTTAAAACATGTTTTTGAAGCTCAACGCAACATATGACTAGTATCAATTCTTCTTTTGACTGAATATGTATTCTTCCACATACACCCCTCACCCCCAACTTTGATTATAACAATTAAATAAAAGTATCACAGAGGTTTTCTCAAGGCCGGCCGTGACAAACCTCCAGCCCAGCTCCCACACTCCCTCTGCAAAGTGTGTTCAAATGAGGCCTGATGAAAAGTCTATGGCGGGTGTGAATAATTCATGAATCATAAATTACAGCGCATGCCTCCCTGTAGGGGTAGTTATTTCACACCAGCTGTTCCGTAGCCTCCTCCTGTGCGGGAAATTAAAGAGAGGCGGTATTCTGAACTGTCCACCGCCGTGACCGAGTCTCAGCGCAGACCACCTCGGCCAGAGCTTTATCATGACATCTTGTTCTTTGATACAAAAGGAACAGAACTATGTGTTTTCTTTGTTATGCCGGATCGATGGCTTCATTCAATATCTGAACACAGAACGACTGGCCGCTTAAGGCCCCCTGGGAGATTTTCTTTTTTAATGTGTGGACCATAAAAAAAGCACAGTTTTTGTAATAACAGGACATTATAGTGAAAGAAACCACTAAATTAAACAAAAAAAGAGCCGATTCTGAGAAAAGGTAATATTTCTGATGCAAGTGGAGATTTAAAGGTGCATTGTGTAATATTTAGGAGAATCTATTGACAGAAATGCAATATAATATACATAACTATGTTTTCAGTGGTGTATAAAGACCTTGCATAATGAACCATTATGTTTTTATTACCTTAGAATGAGCCATTTCTATCTACATACGCCGCGGGTCCCCTTACATTAAAATAGCCATTTTATTTGCTGACATGTTTCTACAGTAGCCCTAAATGGACAAGCGCGTTTCGTCATTTTGTTGTTCTTCGTGCAAAGAAGCTAGCTAAAGTCAGTGAATAAAACACTGACACAATGATGAACAAGTAACAATAATATTTGAAATAACATATTGTTTTACTGAATAATGAACATTATTTTACTGAATTATTAAACATAATTTCGTACTTTATCTTTGTGAAGAAACCTCATTGCTTAACTGGCTGCTCTCTGCGGTCTCAGACGATGCCATCTTTTCCTGTCGGCCACCTCAACTTCTATTGGTTGCAATTCGCAACCTCACCACCACTAGATGCCGCTAAAATGTGCACCTTTAAAGTAGGGATGCACTGTATACCGATAACCAATAATTTTTTATATTTGAAAGCCGATAACTGATATATGAACCAGTGTACGATTTCAAATTAGCCTAATTTTACACTGCTATGGCCAACTTTATTTATATATATATAAAAAAAAATCTACTGTCTTACAAATAAATAAAATAAATAAATAATTCAAAAAAAGTCACTGGACAACATTACTTGCATATAAACTATGCATATGCAATGGATAAATAAAATGGAATAGCCTCCGCACGGAAAATGAAATAATTTTAATTAAACCATATTGTTGATAAATTATAGAACTTCTGAACGCTTTGGACAAAAACTGGTCTCTTTAGATTTGGTGCATCATGCCGAGTTGAACGATACCCAATTTTCCCATAACGACCAATGTTGGGCGTCGGCCATTTTAAATTTGGTCGTAAATCGCCTTATTTTACGAATGCATTGGCGTGTGGTTACAAAACTCAGTATGTCTTCAAGACCATGCCCTGCTGAAGGTCCTCTAAACTTTTCAGGGCAGCACCACCTTGTGGTGGAAATAGCAAAAAATGCTAATAACTTTTGATTAAATCAACCTTTGTAATGTACCTGTTCTAGACTCATTGGATCATGCCAAGATTATAGACACATTTTGGCATAGGCAACCGAACTTCCTGTCCGCCATTTATATATTTTTCAGAAATCAATTTTTTCTGGTTGGTCTGATATTAACTAAAATCGAATCATATCATCTTCAGACCATGCCGGAGAAAGTTAGGGATTTTGTGTTGATAGACAAAACCGTTTTCGTATACCACATCAACAAAGTTGATGGCATGATGCCAAATCAACTCTGAGGCTGTATCTCTGCAATGCTTTGGCATATTGACTCTAAACTTTGCACGTGTCATTGTCACCTTACTTTGACTACACCACATCAATTTGGTCACAGCGCCACCTATTGGTCGAAAGTGATAAACCATTAAATCATATTAATAGTGACTGTATTTATCATTTTGCCTGTAATCATCATAATGTCTTAAATTGCTCATTGTTGCAGTTGGTCTGATTCTCCCAGCCATGTTGGCATGAAAAAAATGATAACATTGTTCAGTTTTCTCTCTGAATGATGTTAATTGCTATGGCAATTCTCGATGCAGCATGAATGACCTACAATGGCAAAATTTCATGACAGAAATTCAAAACACTGCCTTAAACTCACTAGCAGAAAGGCGTCGTCTAAAGAAGACAGTTACCCACAACTCAATGTGGTGTGATGTCAGCTTTACTTTCTATTCATGAAATTAATCAGATACTTAAAGCTAGAGTAGGTAATGTTGGAGAGCTAGCCAGATTTGAAAGTGGCACCTCTTCTAAGCTCCGCCCCCTCCTGTCAGTTCTCCGTCCAAAGCTACGCCCCCCCACAAACATGAACGCGCATCCACATTTGGAGTCAGCTGCATGTACCTACCAGTGATGCGCGGGTTGATCCAAAATGAGCGGGTGCCTGCGCCCGCGGTTACGAGTCATCCAAAAATATTTTTAATGATATTCGGGTCGCGGTCGGTCGGGTCGTTTACCTTTGTAATTTATATAGTACTAGACACAATGTTCTATGAAATACATAGGTCTACACTTTATTGTCTGAATGCGCGAGGATGACGCACGAGCAGTCTGCAGATGAAAGTGGGAAATCCTTATTTACCTTTTGAATGTTGAGCGCGTTATTAACTTTTGAATAAAAGCTGACGCGGGACAAAATGATGACCCGATTTCCCAACGCGTTGAACTGAGCAATGCCATTGTGCCATTTTAATAGGCTACTTTTAAACGCATATAGCTCAGTAATGTCAGTTTTATGTAGCCTATTTGCTGAGAGGGGGCGGGATTTTTGTTGGGAAATTCGGAGGAGAGACGCACACGTCGAATAGACTGGATAAACACATGCAGCATCTTAATTGTTAAGAAAATGAAACGAAATAAATGAATAAATCAAGCCTTTATTACAAAACACTAGGCTATATCATACAGCATTCTGAAAAATGCGCACCCCTAGTTCCTCCGTCTATATGCCCATGACGCGATGAGCATTTACTATAGCTACTTTAAAAAACGCGGGTCGGGTATAATATTTTCTTTCCTTTTTTTGCGGTCCGAGTTGCGGGCGGGTTATTTGAAAACGTCGGTCGGGTGCGGGTTGTTTATACATTGACCCGCGCATCACTGCTGTGCACGCAGTGGTGCTCGGGCACGAGACATGAAGGCATCTGATTGGTTCTTTACATTCGCACCGAATGGCAGTGATTGGTCAGAGTTTTTACTGTCCTACAGCTGCTACAGAGGTCAGATTTGTTTCATTCCTTTTTCTGAACACATAATGTATTGACTACTATCAGAATGGAAGGACCATTTCACCCAGTATAATAAAAAATGTTTCTGAACAGGATTACCAACCCTACCTTTAAACGTATTACATTTTATATCTGTACAAAATGACGCAAATGCGGAAGTTACGTGCTAGTCAGAATGTGTAACTCCTGTTGTGGATGTGCTCTTCCCATAACAATGCGCTGAAACATGGCAACTAAACCTAAAGAATTCACATTTTAGTACAATAGTGTTCTCATTATCACAGTTATTAATATTGTCTATTGGTGTTTAAGGTGTGTGTGCTGAATGAACAACGGTAAACTGAAGAGCTTTGCTGGCGGGTTATTTAACTCAACAAAACGCATCCTACAGTATATGAGATTAATCAGATATTAATACAAAATAAACATAATATTACAACTTGCATCTGCACCAAATGACATGAATGCACAAGTGAACTTGAACTAAGTTATGTTCCAGTCAAAATGTGTAACTGGATGTTCTCTTCCCGTAACAACATGCTGAAACACGGCAACTAATTCACAACGTTTTATTACAATAGTGTTCTCATAATTATGTAATGTGACAGTCCCAATCATACTAATTGATGTTGTGCATTGCTATTTGGGCACTTTACTAGCGCGTCAATTCTTAACCAAACGCATATCAGATAAATCTGTTATATAGACACAATAGACATAAAATTACAACTGCACAAAACAAAAGGCTAAAGGAAACTCGTAGTCATGAAGGTGTAACTCTACCCGTTACAATGCGTTAAAACATGGGCGTTCAAAGAATTCCCATCGTACTTTTACTGTTGTGTTTCCATTATAATTTTATGTAGCTTATATGAAAGACTTGCGTTGCACTTAAATGTATTTTCCTTTTCGAAGTGATTCCAATCATATTTCAAGCAATTCAAAACCATCATGGCGAACTGAAGTGTCTCAGCTGGCGAAAATATCATTATTTATCGGCTTTAATATATCTGCCAAGTTTTCTTATCAGGTCGATAACATTAAAAATGATCATATGTCGGCTAATACCGATATTTTAACACAAAAAAACCCAAACATAACAACAACAACACCATGGCATTCTCTAAATCCTTGTAATGTGTTTTACAAAAACATTATAAAGAAACAAAGAACAAATGCTTTCGTAGGTCTTAATATTTTATTTATTCATTTGATTTTTCAAAACTATTTTTTCATAATAAATCTTCACTTTGAGGTCATCAAAGAATTGTCACAATAAAAACAAAAGAAGGTATTATAGAAAAATTGTACACAAATAAAAAAAACACACAAAAACAAAAAGCAACATTTTATTCAGAATGTCATATAGTTTATACCTCTTGTACATTCCACACAGTACAAGATAGCAGAGAGGAGAATGTTTGCAAACACTTTTGAAGGGTTGTTTTCTCTATCTTTGTGCTTTTTTTAGCTATAATCCAATACTCCGTTTTGGGGGGGGGGGCTGAATTCATTTGTTACTTTTTGAGATTATGATATTGTCTCTCTGTAGACTTGGAGTCCTAAATACCATGCATAATTTGTTTGGTCACTAAGACAAGCAAAAGGATATTGCTTAAACAGTCCAAAATCTTATTTTCCATATGTCTGTTTGCTTTCCAAAACCTATACTCATACTCTTGTCTTTTAATGTTGACACAACAGCAAATAAAATAAAAAAAGTAAAAAAAATTAACAAAAAAGAAAAGAGTATGTCAAAAATAACAGATGTTGGAGATGCACATAAAGGAGGGAAAATAAAATCTGTATAGCTAATGGCAGAAACGGTTCTATCGCTATAGCAACACATTAACATTTAATTTTCTGTTTTTCATTTGTTTTCGCCTTGGTTTTTTCTAAAAAAAAAAAAAAAAAAAAAGTTTGAAGAGCAGGTATACTGTAGTTGGCATCATCTATATAACAGGCTATAAAACACCACTTCAGCCACAGTCCAGAGAGCACACAGATAGTCTTTGCACCGTATATAAACATGTAATAAGATACTTTACGTGCATGGAGTTTTTCCTCAATCTATCCCGAATGGCCCCGGTATTCCTCGTCGTCATCAGCGTCATCTGTCATCGTTTTGACAAACATACAAACAGAAGAAAATCCAACAACCTTTAGACGTGGATTGATATTTAAGGCCTCCACAATTCTCTTTGACACCAAGGGTTCTGTCCACCGATTGGAAATCAGTTCGGATCCTACTAAGAAGCGGTCCTTTCTCATCCAAACGTGCAATACTGCCATCAGAAAAGGGAGTCAAGTACTTTGGCTGATTTAACAATCATAGGTAGCATCTCATTTGTAAGTCCTTCATTCCTTTTCCAGCCGTCCCATCGGTGAATGTCTGTTTGGATTGTTGCAGATGGTTTTTCTGGCTTTTAGAGGGAAAATGTTCCGGCAACACATATACAGGCAACATAATGAAATACACTTAATTCTAACCAGCGGCCCTGTGTCTCAGCGATCCACAGCTGGAGTGACTATGTGGAGTCTTCTTGCACAGTACCATTTCATGTTGTACACACATTTCAGTAAAGTTCCGGTGTGCTTGGTTATAAAGTATGTTTTGTCGTTAGTAACAGTATATTGTGCCTTAGTTCAAACTAAGACTTTGTCTTTTTGATTTTTTTTTTCTCAATTACTATACACAGGTGGATCTCCCCTCCCCTTTTGCGTGAGTTCATAGCACAGGATCTGTGGGTGGGTTGTAAGGGGGTAGGGGGGAGAAAGTCTGTGAGATCAGACATAGTACTCCTTGTCCTTGTTCTTTTTATCTTTTTTATTTTTGGGCACGCCAATGGGCTTTTCTTTGACAGCGGCTCCGTTGGGCTGCGTGGCAGAATTACTAATATAGTTACGGCTCTCGTCCACGTGGTATGAGCCCTCGTCGCGGTTTCGGTATTTGTACATGGCATAGAGCAGGATTAGAATGCAGAGGGCAGCGGCCGCGACGATGCCTACAACCATGCCAGTGGTGCTGCTGGACTCCCGAATCACCTCCGGGCTGGGGTAACCCTTGGCCTCAGTCAGCGGAGGGTGAGCTGTGGACACACAGAATGGAAGAAAGAGAGAGAGAGAGAGAGAGAGAGGCCGTTCATTAAAACAACAGGGATATCCATTTACCTCTAAATTCTGATTGGTCAATCACAGAATTCAGCAGTCAGATATTTCCTAATATTCAACATCATCCATGGCAACTGCATATTAGTCTGCTCACTTGGATAATTGAAACCGGCGCTACTCATGTCTCATATTACACTACAGACTCACTTTCTCTGGTTTCAAACAAATGCCAACAATTGTTGAAGCAATCAATTCACCCTATGCATTTTCTATTCTAAACACATCTTAAAGAGCTTATTGTGAATTTATCATGTTGCATTTTTTTTATTAGTTTTGATTACAGTTTTTAAAATTAGTTTTGATTAAATTTTTTTCTCCAAATGTCAATCCAGTCTTCATTTACAACGACAGACTTCTCTTTGGTGATGTATGCAGGACATCTCCAATCGTTTTGTACACTAATGGACATTCTTTATTTTCTATCAAGGGAGGTTAAATTATAAAATAATTTCAACTCGCAGTATTTCATGTCTTTACTGTGTGTTGGGATCATTTATTACCTTGTCTGGGTATATTTTGCAATAACATGCAGCTAAGTGTACATTTCCTCTTTCTTAAAAACCATCCAAGTGTTCCGATTGGTTAATTTACTAGTTTTCTCTACTGTAATGTCAACATTGCAGCTTCTTTCCCAACAGTAATAGAATTATTCAGTTTTAAGCCAACTAGAAATACTAAGAGGGTTGAAACTAGAAAGAACTTGAAAGAAACCCAAAAAATCAATATATCTTTGCCAAATTGATTCCTCTCCTGACGAGATGAGATATCCCACTGAGAAACTGCTTCACAGCACTGTACAGCCACTTCAGTAAACAGGATATAAACCACAATAACAACACTCAACCTTGCAATATATGTAAAGCATGTACTGCTGCTGAACGGACAAACTTGTACTGTAAGCTTGTGCTAACACTTTGCTTATCAACCCGTCACAAAACACATCTGGCTGACACAGATAGAGCGATCAGAATGGATATGTCGCACATTTTCCATGAGCCGTGACCAGTGAGTGAACCTCGCATCCTGGCTATTCATTCCTGGCAGGGAGACCGGCGTGGTGGGTGGAATAGTTTGTTCTGATTTATGTCTCTGGGAGAGGGGACGGGGACAGTGCAGTGCGACTTAAGGCTGAGTGTAAACAACACCTGTGACAAAGACGTTTACAGTTTCGGTCCGATCCGCTGCAACTCGCAGGTGCAGGAAAGGAGATGACAAAATACAGCAGGGAATTATAGATGGCGACCTCTGCTCAAACATCTGTTTTTAGAAATGTCGCGTGGAAGGAGGACACTTTGAGGAACTGTAACAATTTATCTGAGACCTTTAAGCGTTGGCCAACATTTTATGTTTCTGCTCTTTTTTTTGTGTGCTTATTAGCAAGATCTTTGCATGATTTGTCAGCATATTTTTTCTTTATGTCATGTACATGCTTTCATTGCTCTATGTATAATATGAATGCTGCATAGGCCACTAGCTGCTGTAACTAAGCCAGCTGAACGAATCCAGATTGGGTTAACCTTTGTGCTTCATTTTTCATGTCGAAA
Source organism: Phoxinus phoxinus (assembly GCF_949152265.1). Classification (NCBI taxonomy): domain Eukaryota; kingdom Metazoa; phylum Chordata; class Actinopteri; order Cypriniformes; family Leuciscidae; genus Phoxinus; species Phoxinus phoxinus. The sequence continues at coordinate 13,738,108 of NC_136896.1, forward strand.
GTGGTTTGTGCAGTCAACTGAGTAGCCAGGATTTCTCTGAATGGAGAAATAGGAAAAGCAGTGTGTGCTACGCTAGCATGCTCGCTGGCCTTTTCTCAAATTAAACCAACAAAATTCGCCAGGCCTCACAATAAAAATGATAGGCAAAATCCGTATTTTTTTTATGTAACGATCTATATAAATGGGTTAAAAATGAAATAATGTGAGCTAAAATTATACAGAAACACAAAGAAATTTGATAGGCACAAGTTTAAGTTTGTTTAATATAATGACCCATTTAAAAACTCATCTAAGAAATGAGCTCCCTCTGTGCCTGAAAGAAAATTAAAATACTATATTTACAGCACATACACAGGGTAAAGGAATTAATGAGGTAATAATGTCTGTTTAAAGAGGCAAAGGCAGATTATACAAACATATATTTCGGCACGCACTGTGAACACTTTGATAAATGAGCACATAAGCAACAATGCAGCTCAGGTAACAGGGTGTTCTAACCGGCAACAAAACCATAAAAGCCCTTTCAAGTTAATCTGAGCTCCTGTTCAAACCAGCTGCGACAACCACTGAACGCGCTGGATTTTGTCAGTCACTCGGGTTCTATTTCTGCACCATAGCGCTGGATTATTGAACATCAAACATGGATGAGCCTAGGAGAGGTTGTTTTTGGAAGTTGAGAAACATCAGATATTTCAAATCCCTCAAGATTCACAAGAAACACCATAAAATGGATGCTGCCCGAAGACGCATCATGGAAGTGCCGAAAATACAAGATGTGTTCTAGGTTTGACGCTCTTCAGCTCGCCCTTGCTGTTCTGATTGGCTGGTTTTGTTGGGTTGAATTTTCACATTCAGTGTGGGCAGAAAAATTACTATTCACGGATGATTCACGGACACATTATTTCCCAGACTGTTTTCATTTTTCTGGTGTACAATGTGTCCGCTTGGCAGGATATATGAGAAATTATGCCATTTGGTAAAATGTTAAATATAATAATTGTTTCTCCCCAAATTATAGTAATGGCCACTACACAAAATAATTTCCCTTTCTTTTAACTTGTACTGTAGTAGAATAAATCTTGCATGGAGTGGTTTCAAACAGAACAATGAAAAATGGAGAACATTTTTGGTGGAAAAGAACATGCGAACAGTAATAATATAAAAGAAAGATGACTAACCTAACCCACCTGAACTTGGGTCGCAAGGGTCAATGTCCTCATCGTCACTTGGACATTCTGCCGACGCTACCAGAAGATCATCCTGTACCAAAGAGACACAAAACAGATAGAGGGTTAGTCAAAAACACCTTGTGGCATCATTACAGTTTTATAGGGCTGCTGTGTCATCTAAGGCCTCATGCTGCGAGAGAAAGAGAGGAACTAAAAGGAAATGTCCTTTCCACTGCCACTCTGACATCTCTCACAGGTCCTCTGAGCTTTGACTCTCAGGTGCGATCAAAGGTGTCCTAACTGTAAAAGGTCACAACTTTTCCACAAAAACGACCCTTTCTGTAGATTATAACATGCCAAATCGTCTTATAGTACAGTCCTGAGAGACTTCCACATCAAGGCAGTTGGAAATATCGATCAGAGCAGCACAAACACACACACACACACACAAAGATTTCACAAATCCCCTGACGAATAAAATTTTGCCGGCAGTTGCTTTATAAAGACTGTCAACGCAGAAACATGGTGTGAGGAGCATCAAATCCGCTCACATCTGTCCGTCCCGCTGGAAAACAATCTCATCAAACGTGCCTTTTAATCTGAAATAAAACCATAGGAAGCACTTCTACAGACAAGCCATATCAAGGACAACGCACGGCGCTGAGACGCGCACAGCACATTCTGAAGGAAATCTTGCCTCTGCTCCTGCGATGGTTCCGAAGGGAAAGAAAGCCATGTTGAGATTTCACGGTTGGAATTCCAAAGATGGTATCCGACAGTGGTTTAATAGCTCAGAAAGTCTCTCCGTGCAGGAATTCTCCATCAACTATGCAAAAAGGCAGCGAGCTCGACGTTCCTCTCAGCGCTACGGCAGAAAATTCCATCTGACGATGTCGCTTTGGTGGCATCCATTTAGTGTCTTCACACTTCTCTCTCTCTCTGCAATTAGCCAGAGTGTGTATACATTTGCCAGCTGGCCAAACGTGTACATGCATGTGTGCTTGTCCCAATAGAAAAGCAGGGCTGGCTGAGTGTGTGTGCGCGCACAGGGAGGAAAGACATCGATTTGTCTCTCTGAGCTCACACAGTCTGCCCACAGGCTGCGGGGCAATGCCCACGCCAATCAGGACCTTTCACCATCATCACAGCCATGCGGACCACACGAAACAACACGGAAAGAGAGAGAGAGGGAGAAGAAAGGGAGAGGAAAGTGGGAGTGGGAGGGCACCCTGTACAGTTGTTTCAAAGTGGTTGCCATAACCACATGGTTGCCATTTTCCTTGCAGCGATATCTGTTCAACTCCCAGCTCTAAAACACCCTGCAAGTAGGTCAGTGCGGGTGAATAATTTAGATCCCTGACGTTACAGTGCTGCTGCTGGAAGGCTGCGAGTCATGGAGGTAATGTGTTGCAACAGGAGTGCACAACATAGCCCTTGCTAGAGGCCGGCAGCGGTATCTGTCCGACTCTAGAGAGCGAGAGGATAATAACCCAGAGATCCTGGGAGCCTACGCTGAGTTAAGTCATCTATGCCGCGCCGTCTCTCATTCTGTGAGCTGACGTGATGTATAAAAGACGGCAACTATCATGGACACTGAGATTAGAAATCAACCGAAATGTGGTTAAGTGTCTGATAAAAGGGGTTAATAACGCATAGGCTTGAGCATGAGACGCAATTTGGACTCGGCGTTCTCTTCCTTGACATGACCACTGAGAGAAAGGAAGGAGTTTGAGAAGAGGGATGAACGTGGTGTAGCGGTTAAAGATCTGGAGGTGTAACTGAAAGATAGTCCACAAGTGGAGATCCATGAGCTATCACCATTGTGCCTGAATGATCATCCTCAGTTGTACTGTAAGTGAAGCTTGGCGATATAAGTTTGGGATTAGAAAGATTACCAAGTGTTTGAAAATATCTTTTCTCATTTTTATATATAATGTATATGTGGTGTCAAATCTGCCATTACTCCAGTCTTCAGTGTCATTTGCTCTGGAAATATTTATCAATTTTGAAAATAGTTGACCTGCTTAATAATCTTCTTTGATGAAGAGAAAGTTCATTTGTAATAGAAATCATTTGTAACATTATTAATGTTTTGACAGTATATTATAAGTGACAGTAATTTAAATGCATCCTTTCTTAAAAGTATTAATTAGCATAAACTGATTAAAAAGCATAAACAGATATAGCCCTAACTGTAAGGCAAGGAAAGGAATCTGCTAAATGACTACATGTCATTGTGACTGGCGGCTTTACATGAACATGCTCAACCCAAATCTTTGTTAGAATCTCTATTTGAAATCATCTCACACAGCTGAGCTCCAGCAACCATCCTTCCCTTTCCTCTTATGGAAACACTGCCCCTCAGCAAAGTGTCAAAACTCGGATAAGTCCTCAGATGTGGCGTTACACAAGCGCTTGAGCGTGAGGCTGCTTTCTGCAGAAAAGTCACATATGACTAAGACTGAGCCTTCAGCATCCATCTGCCTGAGCTCGCCACTCTCCTCCATCCACTGCCCACTCAACAGCTGTGCTGAGGCGGACAGAAGCGGCCTACATTATAACTGGCCATTTTCCTCCGAGCATGTCAAACAGGGTGGGTGTGCTATCAGACCATCATTTGCGCACACACTCACAGTATTAGACTCCCTGTTTTGCTTGCTCTTAATTACTGCACTGCCAACAGGCACAATAAGCGACAGAGCGCCAAAATAGGCGGGGGAGAGAGACGACGCACACTTCACCTGTGAACACAGAGGGGGAACCAGCTGTGCCATAATGAGAAAGGAGTTGCCTCAACTCAAACGCTCTCACAAAACACACACTTTTCAAGCTCCACCTCCATTCATCCCTCTCCAATTATCTCTCGGCTGCCAGACTGATCTACAGAGACAGACTAGAGCCCGCTGTACATGCCCTGGATAAGAGAGGCACAGGAAGTGGGTGGAACTGACCTACTGACCTCTGCAACGCTACACTTATTACATTATGTAAGTAGGATTCACAATTAATTTCTTAATTCAGCTCATTTTGCAGCCATGATTTTTTTATAATGGCTATGAAACTGAATTTTTTTTGCATTATATATATATTATTATTATTATATGTACACGCAAATATTAAATAAACAATCGATTAATCAACTTGACAACACTTATATATATATATAACACCATATATTATCCTCCAGAGACATTTTTGGTGCTTTTTCTCTTACATTTGTATCATGTATGCAAGTACTGACCCTCACGACTCTCTAACAGGCCTGCTGTGTAAAACCATTCCCTCAATTTCCATCTAACAGATACCTATGGAAGCTTGTTTCCGTCATGAAATAAAAATAATTAAAATATTTGCCTTAATTTTTTTAAAATTGTGACTATAACTTGCAATTGTACGTTTATATCACGCAATTCTAACCTTTAAAAAAAAAAGAAACATGTATTCAGTGGCGTAATAAAGCTTCCTAACTTCTCAATTCCTTGTTATTGTAATAATTTGCACTCAAAAACCAAATATAATTTTTACAGCCAGTCTGAGATGGCCAGGCTCAGACACTCACATTCACCTCTATCTCTCCATCTCTTTCAGTCATGAAGATTCTAGTATTCCACCAAGAATACGAATATCTCAGAACAGTGCACCGTCTGTTGTTGTTGCCATGGTGACATGAAGATTCAGCCTGTTCAAAATGATAGGAAATAAAAACCGAATCGCCTCGGTGGCTCAGCTGGGACCTGCAAAGCAAACCACTGATTTCTCGCTATCTGTTTTTCCTCCATATTCCTTTCCTCCAACCAGAGTGAAAGAAAGAAAGGGCGAGGGAAAGCACAAGAACATTAAAGTCTGCCAGCTAACTTAGCAGCCTGCTAATGAAGTGTGAATATTCATAGAGAGGTCCTGGTGCTAAATGCAGCCTCACTTTGCTGAGAGCTGTGTGTTTAAAATACCGAGAGCTCATACAATGAATAAAAAATGGCCACTGATGCACTGCAGTATTCTCTAACAAGAACGGTTGGTGAAAAAAAAAAAAAAAAAAAAAAATCACAGGAAACACAAAGGAGATACGCCTGCTAGTATACAGCTAGCATGTACAGCTACTATATATTAGAGCTGACCCACAGGGCCTCCATATGCGCTACCTGACATTCTGTACAAAAGATTCAACATTTGTTAAAGATTCAAAAGAGTTAAAACACAATCCGAAATGGTTGAATATCTCCATTTTCCATCCTCAAATGCCGTACTAAGATAAATAATAGAGAACCAAGACCTTTCATAGAAGATGGAAATCAAGATGGCTTCCTGTGTAATTATTCACGTATCGATCAAGAATGATTCTCATTTAGGTATTAGATCGTTTCAGCTTTACAATATCCTGGTTAATTATAAAACTTAATTAATATTCTTTATTAAAGTCCACATGAAATCAAAATGAACCTGATTCACTTTTTTATTTAATGTTTCTGGTCATATTGTGAACCAAATTAATAAAAAAATATTCCAAAGGAAACCATAGTTTGTCTTTATATATTTGAATTGAATGTTCGATACCATTAACCAATAGTAAATGAGTTATTTAGACACTGTTTTAACAAAATCATTCAGTCTTTTTTCAATTTTGGGTTATAACTTTCCGTGGTCCAATCAGTTCTAGATGGAAAAAGTCCCGTCGCTTATGTTTTACATTGAAATATGAAAAATTGTTTAAGTAAGAAGGCAATACACATGACTTAATTAAAAGCCTTATTAAATTAGAATTTTAAGTTGTTAAAATATTTTTTTAAGTATAATTGTGTTCTATATTATCTGCAAAGAAATGTAAAGTAATGTAAAAAAAAACAGGCAAATGCATCAGGACTGACCGAGAAGTTCTCAAAGTACTCTTGACTCACTCCGAGAAAGGCATGTGAGTCACAAGTAGCCATTACAAGCGATTCTCATGGGTCATCCAAGTGGGAATAAATAAATCTGATCATACACGCTGCCCACAGACAGAACACGCTGTTACAGACTAAAGCTCTAGATCTTAAACAAAGAGTGAGAGAGAGAGGGGGCAACCTGCCGACTTCACACAACACAATACACACACTTGTTCACAGCACACTGGGATAAACTTTACTGGAGGACAGCTCTTGATCTTCACATACTTTTAATGAGGGGGAGAAAAAATTAGATGCAAATGAAAAAAGGACAGCACAAATAACAGCATCAGTGGGCTGTCGAGACGACCGGAGGAAGCGTCTAGTTAGCGATGAAAAGAAACCGGCATGCCATGGACGACTCTGGCAATGCGAACTCGCTGCAACAGATGTGGACATCGGCGACGAACGGCGCCAGCCTCATGCACGCTCACAAAAGCACTGCAACTTTTCCTTCTTTTCCCGTAACTCCCTCACTGCTGCCCCAATTCTCTTTTCTCTCTGCTTCTCTTTCTCTCTCTCTCTCACTCGCTCTACGTGCAGAGCGCTGCAGACAAATGGTGCATGCCTCTTTCACTGCATGGGTATGACAACATCAAAGACTCTGCATGCGATGATGGCTGGATGGAGAAGGACCGTGAGAAAGAGAGACTACCTGGGATGAGGAACAATGCCACCTCGCATCCATGATGGCAGCCTGGCTACACTGTCTGCTTCCTCTATACAGCTTTGCTTTTCTGTTAAGGTGAGAGTTTGTCCTCTCCCCCTCTCTGATCTCCCCGTCCCTGCTCCTAGAGCAATAAAAAAGCCCCACACCAGTAAAATAAAGTCCGCTCTGTCAGATCAAAAGTGATGACTGGAGAAGTCCTACTTTGGTAAGCAGATAGGGATGATAAATTGTCTGTGCATCAGGAGAGACTATGAGTGCCTTCTACAGACTAGAAGAGAGAGAGAGAGAGAGAGAGAGAGAGAGGGAGGGAAGGCGTAAGCAAGGGAGAAGAGAAAACGAGAAAGATACACACGGATAGAGGCGGGAGGGAGAGAGGGAAAATACGGTACGACTGCAAGCCGATCACCTGACTCGCTTCAGCCAATCGCCATCGCCGCTCAGCTTGAGGTTGCTAAGGGTTTGCTCAGTTGGAGATATTTTATTATAGCATTTTTTAGAAAGAGATTGATGTGTGTATGTGGAGAGGAGGGGGGTTGCACACCTTCAGCCCTGCCATGAAACTCCACAGAGACACAACCCACAACCTAACATCAAACACACATGCACACACTCAAAATACATCTCTCCACAGCGAGAGAGCGAATGTTACACAACGGATGGCAAAAAGCTCCACGTTTTCATCTCCACTGGCCCTCCTGCTCCTCTGGGACCTCGGGTTATTCGACTCCATCTAAATGCCTCCGCCAGCTAAACTAACCAGCGTGAACGCTCATTTCAATAGCATTCAAATGCGTGCTTTGGGCACGTAGACGCCCGCTGAGAAAGGAGGGGTGGAACAGATAAAGAGATACGCGGTAGGCGTCTGTTTTTCGCACCGTGGTCAGTCTCAGAGGACTCTATTTGTCCCCTGCGTCTGCAGAATCTGCGCACGGCCACCAAACGCAGTTATACATTATGAATGTGACAGAATTTATAAAAAAGGAACATAAATGAGCTAAGGTCTTGACAGCGACATGATAGGTAGGAATATCTGGTTTATCATGAAGACTATTCAAGCAAGATAAAAAAAAACCTTTGTGAATTAACAGGGTCATCAATACCCAAAAGCACACAAATTAACAAACGTTTGCAATACCTAACACCTCCAAGGAGAGAGAGAGAAAGACGGAGAAAAAAGAAGCCCAGGAAAAGTGGCTGCAGCAGCAGTCCATTTTATTACTCGCTTTGTGCCAGCTCAAACAATCGTATTGATTGACTGATTTAGGCGGTCAGTGTAAATGAGCACTGGGACAACAGTGCATGCAGGGCAAGTCACAGGATCCATTAATTGGACAGAAGTGGGGGAAAAGCACAGGAATCTGGACCAGTTTAAATCCATCCGCGCTGAACATTGTCCTGCCCTCATGATGCAACAGAATGAAACGAGTTGGAACCTCATTATAGAGTACATGAATGTTGATGCTGGACTGTTGTATTTTGGGAATTGTGACACACATAGATCACAAATATATGCACATCTAATTGAGGTCATTTAAATAATAAAGCTAATTATAATTACTACTAGCACTGGGTAATATACATCATATTTTAGCAATATTTATGGTAATATAAAAATAAGCAACATTATGCTATTTTATTTGACTACTTTGCGACTGACCCTTTTCACATTTCCGGGTTTCTCTGAAGCGGAAGTCGTCATAGTTGGGTAATCTTCTATAGTGGTGAATGAGAGAAAACATTAAATATATTATTTGTGTTCCCATTTGCTCAAATAGCAAAATAAAAACTCCACATCAGTGTTTTCATAACTTTCAACGGCAGTCAGAAGAAATTTTACCATCACTCCCATGGCCGCTGTATTAGAAACAACCTTGCAACAGCGTTACTTTTTTTGTAATTTGATGCAAAGGTAATACGATACTAATTATGTAAAATAACTGACGAAAGGCCGTTGAATTATTAGAAAAATAATGCACACCCGAGGTGGTAATGCGGTCATGACGCGAAGCGGAGTTACACCTCGCGACTGCATTATTTTTCTAATAATTCAACGGCCTGTCGTCAATTATTCCGCTTATACTACAGTTACCACACCTCGAAATATTGTTCAGATGATGTATTTCAAGAAGTTTTTTGTCATTAAAACGCTCTTGTATGTAGGACTAATTTCTTACGCATCTAAACCCATGCGCCGTTGCTAATTCCAAAACGTTATGAGTTTGAGAAGTAAGTTTAGAGTTAGTTTTAGACTAATTTTAGAGTTAGTAACGGAAGTTTGAGCCACTGATAGCAGACTAATGCTGGGGACACACTAGAAATATTCTCTGACTGTGAATGCAGCAGATTTTAAACACCGCTGTGAACACAGACTGAACGTGCTGGAAACGCATGCATGATCAGTCATAAGTATCAAATTACATTCATAACCGGCCTTACGGTAAGTGTCCCCGGCTTTATGCAGTTATTAATGCAGTTATGAGAGAGAGAGAGAGAGAGAAGCATGTGCGTATTATTTATTTATTCATTCAATACGTTTTAATTAATTCGTTCATTCTTTTTTTCTATAAGTGGCAGGAGACTAGCTTAATAAATGAAACACAAAGCCCTTTTAACAAGTATAGGCCTATCAATAATTATTTATTTGTTATATTATCTGCAATAATTACAAAAACCCATGCACCAGGACTATCAATTTATTTAAATATTCAGTTAATTTTCTATTGATTATATATAGGACTATATACTTTATTTATTCAAATTAAAGTGCATGTTTCCATTGATTGTGAAGTTAGATATTGAAAATTGCAGATCAAGCGCATGGGGCTGCATGGTTTTTCTTGTTATGAATTGTATCCTATTTTCCGTACAGTTGACTACGCGAAGTGATATGGAACTGTAATGCGGTCAAGACCTGCCTGGAACTACTTTAGCCGTGAGGTTCCCTGAAAATAATTGCACACTGTAGTATAAAGTGTTATAAACGTACAATACATTTAAAAATGTATATATATATATATATATATATATATATATATATATATATATATATATAAATAAAACCTTTCTGGATTTACAATGGTGATTAAATGCGTTAAAAAGCGTCTGTGAAAAGGGTCCATTGATTTGATTCATTTTCTTGAATCAGTTCAAAATGCCAGTTTCAATGAATCAACTGGGAACTGGAACTTTACCTGCGGGTGTTGCTGTTTGACAGTGTTACTTTCTAAAAACGGGTGACTTTTGTAATATTTAAATTGTTTTATTTAATATCGATTCTTTTCTCATCCAGTTTTTTAGTTGAGTGCATCATTTTGAATCATAAAGGGAAAAGAAAACAAATGTAAACAATTTTTAAATGCAATTTCAATATACATTCCCACTATGCAAGAACTGATTTGTAATGACACTAGGATCACATACTGTAAACACATTACAGTAATTCTGAATATTTTAACCAAGAGAGAGAGAAAAAAATGGATTCAAATCCACTCAGCAGCAACACAGGGCATCTATATACGCATGACTCTCACGTGGCACACGCCCACGCTGCCATTTTCTAGGCAGAGAAGTGGCGCTTCACTGCCCTCTGCCCATCTCTAGATCTAAAAGATACCCCAGGGTGTTTAATGACATGCACAGCTCACATAGGAAATGCTAATTTATTATTTAAAGCCCAGCATATAGCCTGATGGCCCGCCACAGCAAGACGTCCCTGTAGATCAGAATGAACACACGGGTCTCTGGCATGCCAAATCCCATCGAGCCAAACACCACTGCCACAGATGTGAAGGGATATCAGAAACACAGCATCAAAAACAAGACAGAACAGCCACATATCCACATATAAACATGGTGATGTTACAGGTAAAATGCAGAGCAAGTATACTTTAGAGAAGAAAAAAACAAAGAGGAAGAGTGGGACAGAGGATAAAGAAGATAATAAAAAAGCTGTCACTTCTGAACATCAGTCGTGAGGGTGGTAGTCACAAAGGAAATCAACTTCTGATAGAAATATTAAACATCTCATCTGTCAGTCACAAGCTGACTGTGCATGCATGTGTTTTTCTAAGCATGTTGTGCTCCTTTGAGACGACCTCAGTTGTTTGTTTGTTGCGGCTGCTGTTTGAACAGAACCGAGTAAAACACGATGCTTGGCTTTCTATCATTAAGACTTCTTTAAAAAGCTTATATGCTGTGAGCCAGTGTCAGACAATAGCAAAACCAGTTTATCTTAGGATAATCCAAACTCCACACGTCATTTTAAGATTAAGCATTCTCACAGAGCAGATCTGAAGCCGTTAAATGAAAAAACTAGTCATGCAAAGTATGCAAAATTATTCCAAAGACTACAGAACTCATTTACACTACACACAAATTTGCTGTATCACAAGCAAATCAATTGGTCTGCATGAAATATTTTTTCCTTCTGAGCCATTCATTTGTAAACCATTTGTACAATAAAAATCATCTCTATTATCTACAACGCCTTTATCTTCAAAGGCTACGCTGACAATCTGGGACTCAAAATCTCATTCAAAGCTGGGAATGAAATGAAAGTTTAGGATTCTGAAATTCAAAACAAAGCAATAATATGAAACGAAACATTTAAGATTCATCACTACAGCTCACTAATCAAATAATAATTACACGGATCAATTATCGACATACATTTTTTGGTCTTATCTCTTAAGTTTATTCAAAAATATATTAAAAATGAAATTCATACATAAAATGAACATTTGGTTAGTTCAGATTGTAAAATTTATGAAATAGTTAATATTATGAATTAACTAATAGATATCCCCCTACTTCACCATTTGATTGATTAAATTAAGAATTGGACCTTTTTTTGTATTACAAGTTTCTGAAATGTTATGTTTAAATATACAAATGAGTCATAATATACATTAATTTGCATACATTTCTAGAAAAAAAAAATCTGTTGGATAAAGCCAGGTTCAAAATTCTTGTTTCATTTTTATTTTTGCCATATTAGTCAAATGTTTCTACAGAGGGGGTTTTGGATATCTCTTTTATCACTCCATAAATCAGAAAATACGGTCAACAGCCAGAAAAAAAAAAAAAATTCACAAATTTTTTAGGAATACAAATCTGACAAATTAAATATGAACAAACCCCTTTGTAAACACCTTCAGAATATAGATATGAATGAAACGGTAATGTTTGGTGTATGTAAGTGCTGCTGAAGTGGAGATTTCTTAAAATATATTTAAAACCATTTGGAAATAATAATGTAAAAAAGTAATAAATTACATTACAATTTTATTAAATCATTAGGTGATTAAATAGAATATTTTCTTGAAAATTGTTCAAAACCAACATAATTACCACAAATACATTTTGTACAACTTGATTTTCCCCTTCCCTTTAAAAGATTGTCCTTATCTTTATTGTGAACAATCGTATGTCGCTCACCCATATTATATTATATAATCAAATAATAATTCATGTTAATTTTTCAGCTAGTTTAATTCACAAACTTTTCATACAGATTGAACAATTACGTATCTATGCAGCTAACTATTCCTTCACGCGCTGCACAGCAATTTTCACGCTCTCAAGTGACACTTAAATTCCTTTAGCCCTTCTTCCAGATCTCGGCTAATTCGAGGATGTTTAAGGGGGAGACCTCGGCGGACACTCTGGAAAAGTGTTAAGAAGATGGAGAGCCCAAGAAGTTCCATTAGCTCTTATTACAGAGAGCTCTCCGGTCTAATGGCCGCTCCCATCTAATGGGCATCACAAAGCCCTGTAATCAAAGAACCACAAACTCCTCTTTGATTTCATATCCCTCTCAATCCAGCTTTTATCATTAATTAGATATTAAAAATCCATCTTAAAAAAAATGAAGCAGTTGATTTGGACAGCGCAGCTGTGCAGAGAAAGAGAGAAAGAGGTTGTAATGGATGATAATGGAGCGCAGATGGCGCAAACTTAGAGAGTGGCGTAGACACCGCTGTGCTGAGAAGAGAGGAGTCTCATATTTCCATGGCAACATTTACCATCATTGTCGGTGTGCGGAGGGCGGCAAGCCCACCATTTTGTAATGCAATCCACAGACGAGGCCATGATAAGCCAACCTCACAATCGGGCGCTAATAGATCGAAATATCTGTTATTGCACAACTATCACTTTCACACAACGTGCCTGGAGTGCCCTTGAGCAGGGAGGTAATTTAATATGCAGTGCCAGAATCAGTTTTAACCATATCAAATTACGATTTTATTGTTGTGGAGGCTAAATCACAGTGTGTAAAGTCACGCACGAGGAGACGAGACTGAACTGGCCTTGGCAAGCCTGTCAATCACGCGGCTCAGCCTCCTGCTCTGACATGTAATTACAGTGCCACCGTAATTAGAGCTCACTGTCAGAGCCCTGAATGATGAGAGAACCAGACCGACCGGAGAGAAGTAGTAAAGGAGAAAAGCATGTCCACCTACACGGCGCTCATCTCCCCTACTGATTTCTCCCCTTTATGGCCCCGTTCCATTTGCCTGTGGGTTCTTCTCTCTGTTCACACAGGCTTATTGACTGACTCTAGTCTCCCAGCATCCCCCGGCACTCTCTCTCATCCTGAGCCACAGCACATCCACAAAAGAAACGGGCCAATCACTTTATGTCTGAAAGCAATTGAACTGTGCCGGGCCGAAACCCTTTGTCGGTTCGATAATGTGCGATTCAGCCGCGGGCACGTCTTTAAGTGCCCTGGTCTTAGACTCGAGGCCTCTTTTGCTTGAGAGAGCATGGAGTTCAGTTTAAACCGGCCTCGTTGCTGTCTGGGTCACTTATTGAAATGCCACTTTTAATGTTTTGGATGGTAAAAGAGAAACTGAGCGAGTGTATGTGAGATGAATAGAGAGAATAGCTGAGAGTAATGATGTAGACGGCCAATAACAGCACAGAGCTAAAACACAACACACTGACCCAGACAACACACAGCCTGTCTGCTTCAATCTGCTCGCACCAATCGCTTCCTACACTTTGAGCCAATGGATCTTCATGGCTTCTTCCATCTTCCATGGCCTTTCCAGTTGTTTATGGTTACTGGATAAATCATTCAAAGCCAGACCTATTCGCTAATAAATCATTTAGACCAATTTAAGAAGTGAAGAAGCATTTGCTTAAAGATCACACAGCATAACTAGCATAACAAGTTTCATTACATTAGACATTTCCAAGCCTGGAAAACACAATTTTGAAGGAGCACTCAGCATTGTTTTCCTCATTCAAAACATTTTATACACAAATAACAAACAAATATTACTTTGTCCCAGCCCAATACTTCCGGTCTTGACCACTTGAGAGCGTGTGTATGCGACAAGACTGTCCCACGTCAAAAAAACACTTTTAACGCACACTAAATCTGCGTTGGAGCCGTATTTGAGTCTAAGGATATTCCATCATTCATCAAGTTCAGGTACTCACGTGTGACGAAATCATTAGAAACTTTACATTTAAATTAATTCGATAAATGAATTGCAATTTGGTAGTACATTTTTGTATTGGCACAGAGATGAGTACGTGTATTTTGTAAAACCTTTCATCATTTATCATTATCATTTAATTAGAAGCCATCTGTTAAATAGGGACTACTGAATAGACTTTTAGAAGTGCCAAGTAATGAAATTAAAAATGTGTAAACAAAACTCTGTAAAAAAAAAGAAGAAAAAAAAAAGTGTGTAATCAAAAGTTCTACGCAGATTTATGGTCTTCACCCCCACTGAACACTTGGGCTAAATACTCAGTAAACCACCTGTTCTTAGATATTTTTACTTGTGGAATTAAGCAATGATGTCTGAATGTTATTAACAGTGCATTTTTACTAGGGCTGGAACGATGCGTCCACGTGATTGATTACATCGATTACGCACAGTTTATGTTCATCCCTAATCCCCTATCATGTTTCACACAAAACAAAACTCTAGAGCAGATGCTAATGGATATTATGGAAGTGCCGCTTAATGGGTTAGTTCACCCAAAAATTACAATTCTGTCATTAATTACTCAACCTCATTTCGTTGCAAACCCATAAGACTTTCATTCATCTTCGGAACACAAATGAAGATTTGATGACATCTGTGAGTTTTCTGTCCATTGACAGCTATGCAACTACCATTCTGATACCGTTCTAGTTCATAAAGAGATCGTAGAACTAACCCATATGAATTGAGCAGTTAAGTCCAAATTCTCTAAAGAAACATGATCGCTTTATATGCTGAACAACAGATTTAATTTAGGCTTTTATTCACACACAAACATTTATCAACTCACACATCAGTTGTTGTAAACGGAAGCTCAAGCATGTTTGTTTGACAAGTAAGAACCAATGAGGTTCATTCTAGTGTTACGCAGCACTTGTGCAATAACCAATGAGGTTTGTTCTCGCATGCCAAGCAGGTTCGGTTGAGCTTTTGTTTATGTACGCTGATCAATGTTTATGTGTTTTATCAATGTTTAGCCATCTATAAAGGGGAAAAAAAAAATCTGATTTAATAAAAAATATTCATTTATGTTCTGAAAATGACCGAAAGTCTTATGGGTTTGGAACGACATGAGGGTGAGTAATTAATGACACAATTTTTGGGTGAAATATCCCTTTAATACGAGCCTCCACATTTTCAGGACTCGCATTCAGCGACAGTATAAAAAAAGTTTAATCACAATTGACAGTGTGTTATTAAATAAGTCCAATCGAGGCATGAATTCATCCATCAGATATTTTAAGGACATTAAGTGCTTAGTAACCGAGTGCAGAGAGTAGGTTTGAGCCGTGCGCCTCACAGCACGCACTCACTGCAGCTCCGGTGGATCTGCGGATGAACACAAATCATTTCTCCATCTCCGTGAGTAAACTAAACTCATAATGCTTATACGATTGACTGTGGCTCTCACATTATATGACGTAGCAGACAACTAGTTGTCCACGGTTCCGTTCATTCAGCGCAGGTTTGTCGAGAATGCGGTTGTGAGTCCTGAAAATGTGCAAGTGTCAGTTCAGACGCTACCATTGTAGCCATTAGCATCTGATCTAGACTTTTGTTTTGTCTAAAACACGACAAGGGATTAGGGATGAACATAAACAGTGCGTAATCCTTGAATCAATTACGCCGATGCGTCATTCCAGCCCTAATTTTCACAACATTAACTGAAAACTTTTGCTGTACCAAGTCCAAAGCGACTGCCATAAACATAATCGTTGAGTGCATCTGTAAAATTCCCAGTTGATTCCAAGTTTGTCATGAACGAAAGAACCCTAGTGTTTTCCAATCCATGTCACATTCTGACAAGGAAGAAAATAATACATCAAACACTCAGCATCAGCTTTCACAGGATCTTGAACTAGAATAAAGTGGCCGCTGACCTGTGGAGTTGTCGTCTGCTTGCCCTGGCGGTTGGATGCAGTTGTAGTGGTGATGTCGGTGATGGAGGGCGACGTTTCCGAGCGGTTGCCCGTAGCGGAGGCGCTGGACTGGGGCGTAATAGAAGAGGAGGGCATATCTCCCACCAGCCGGGCGCTACCCTCCACACGCACATTGGGGTCACCCTCGGCAGCCATGTTAAGCACTTTTAGGCCATTGTAGTAAAGCCCTGAGAGCTGGCCCTGGAAGGGCCGACTGCCCTTCTCCCAGCCTCCAATCTTTATGGTGGTCTGACTGTTGAAGATGGTGAGCTGCCGACCTGCCGGAGAAGAACGTTACAGAAAATACAAGAGTGTTCAACGTCCCGCTCCCCCACGCCGTAGAGACGCACACATACACATGCACACGCTACAAACATAGACGCGCACACGCACGCACGCACACGAGAAAACAGAACTGATGGAAGTCCTGATGGTAAAACAGACAACAACCGTAACCTTATTTTCCCTGGGGATTATGAAGCAATAAATTACACTAATGCTAACAGCAACACTGGTAATTTATCGACTGTAATTTAATGGCTGCTGTTGGCACAAAGTAAATAAATGAAGGGGATGAGAAAGCTGGGTCCCAAAAAAAATCAATGGGACTTTGCTAAAAGGACAATCAAATACATACTAAGATGAGAGAAAAAATATTCTGTATCTCTACAAACAAATTTCCCCTTTTACGTGAGAAAATTACTTTTATTCTTTTAATAATACAGTCGTTTATTGCAAATTACAAAGCCTGTATGCACAGGTCTAGTAAATTTTATTGAGATTGCCTTTCAGCAAGGGCAATGGCAATTAAAATTAATTAGACTGAAATAAGGTTTATGTGAGAATGGTTTTACAGCTACATGACACAGTACAAATGATTCATCATGGTTATAATTCCATTGAAAAGGGAAAGCAAGAAAACAAGCATACTTGAAAACAAATCACTTTAAACGATTCAATTTGTTACATACATTGCAGCATGCATTCAAGTCTTTTCCCTTCTTGTGTGTTTAACTTGCTTGTTAAAGGGACTTCATATCTGATGCCAATAATCATTGAAGCTATTTAAGAGACATTTGCTTTGGGGTTTTAACTGTCCACTTTAGCAGTTTCCAAAAGAAATATGTTTAGCATGACAAGTAAGATATGCATATATAAATTAAATAGTGTGTACATCACTATGAATTCAAATGGACATATACTTTAATTAGTCATTTAGATTATTACAGCTGGACAATAACATTATTTAAATAAGTATTTTAATGATGTAAACATATTTTGTTAATGATTGAACTAACTTCAGTTATCAGTATATTACCAGTCCCTTTAACCTCTGACAGGTTTACAAGTACAGTATAACAACACATTATTGAACTGTACAGTGCAAATATTACAAACTACATTTGTTTAATTTTAAACTTGGTTATACAGGGGATTTATGTTTTAGATGGTTTATTTGCTGTGCAAAATATCACTTGCTTATGATCAAATTATCTTTTATTTAAAGTTTTAATCAGTGTTTTTACCTTTGTCGAGTAGCCATTCGTCAACTACTCGACCAAGCCGATATGGGATTCGCTGTCTAGCAATCGCCAGGCGTTCGTTATCAATGTTGCCTTTAAAGTTTAAAGAGACATTTCATTGTTAAAAATCTGAAAGGTCAAAGATTAAAACCTACAGTGAAACATATGCCCTAACTGTCTGTTTTTTTTCTTTTTCCTCTTTACTTTTTTCATTTTTTTTTATTTGGAACACCAAGGTTGCATACATAAGAATGATGAAGCTTTACAGTCAATTAACTCGTAAAATTTAAGCAAACAAATTAAGCCTATTTTAAGCTATGTTAAATATGCACCTACTCTTCTTGTGTTAAGAGAAACCAACCAAACTCAATCACGTTTATACAACATATCACTCCTTTACATAATACATTTACAAAATAGTAATCCTTTTAAATCTTTTTAGCAGATTTTTCATCTAGTTATACATGAAAACTAGCTCATTTTAATCTAAATGTTGTCATTACAGTACATTCCAGCGTTTTGCAACCAATTTGATTTTAGCTTCACATTTGCTATCTAATCTAAGGTATTTGCAGTCATTTTTAATATGATAAATTTCACATTATCAGATCACAATACATTTAAAAACATCAAAGTAGCAGAAAAAACACTCAAAGGATTAAAGCAACAGGAAGATTATCAGTTCATCAGTAATGCATGTAAAATCAGTCACTATTCATGTTCATGCTCCCCATGTGAATTTGAAATTGCTCTGACAAAAGCTTTGACCTCAGAGATGCCATATGCGCACATTTAGGAACTAGTTTCCTGCGGGGTTCGCCACGTGACCTTGAGCGGAAGCTGTGCTTAAATGTAGATATTTATGCAACATGTCCAGGTTGAGCCAACTACAGTAGCTCTATTGAATTGAGATTATTTGAAAACATTTACTCCTCTCCCATTACGGCCCACACATAATTACCACTCCTGACTTCACTGGGAAATGCAGCACGAATCTGACTTGCTCAGATTTCCAAAGAGTATAATTATGCCTCACATTTTTTACCCTATGAGCCATTAACTTGTTATTTGTCAATCAAAAACGAGTCTCGCTCTCTCTATATGCGATTAAAGAACGATTAAAATATGAACGGTATGAAAATGTTGCCTCGATGAGACGTAACAAGAGTAGAGTAGCAAGTCATCCTGAAGGCTATGATGAGAGAGAATTACTTGCAAATTTCCATTCTAATGTGTCCTCAATTCTCATATAGACGTGCACAAATACTGTACACTAACTTTAAACTGACAGAACTTAAAATTTGGTCTTCCACAAACCTGTATGACACTCCTTTAATGAAAAAAAAAAACTCCACTCTCTTTTTCATATAATAAAAGTGAATATGAATTTTTTTTGGTGCTTGTTAGTCATCGGAGCGTGACATCTGGATCTCTTTACTTGAATTATATGGAAAACAGTGGCAAAGACATTATTCAAACTTTCTCCTTTTGTGTTCTACAGAAGGAATAATGTCATACAGGTTTGTAACGACAAAGGTAATGCCTTAAATTCCTTCTAGGCACCAAAGTTGAAGCTTATATCACCTCACATGAGTATGGCTGCTCCATTTGACTGCACATTTGAGGTAAAGCTCTTTATTCTGACACTGAAATGGCATGACTAAATTGCTTCTCAAACACAGTACAATACTGGTTTTGATAGGTAATTGCAGAAGGAGAACACCCGCGGACAGGGAAATAAGGCTTCCTCAGGGCTGCACATAAGGACAGATTTGATTCTGGACTTGAGACTGAGAGTGCCGATATTCTGCTGTGAGAGCAGAAAGAAGGCCGCAAAACTCAGTCCATTATGATTCCCTCTTTCTTTTTTACTTTCATTCATTTGTATTTCCCCCCTTCTTTAATTCTTGCTTTTTCTGCCCCCTACCATGTGCAGTCAGGTTTAACTGTGATTTATGTCTACTTGTTCACTTTACCTAGAGTAATCAAAAGTGAAAGGAGTAATTTGTCTCAAATCACAGCTTAAAAGAAACAAGACAAAAAGGGTAAAAAAACAATAGGAGTTCTTGAAGCGGGATGGACTGGATGACTAAGGGCAAGTTATGTGCATGATTGCTTGAATGCACATAAACACGCACGCACGCACGCCCACCCACTCATACACACACACACACGCAGTGGTCATGTTCTGTTTAAATGAGGGGGCAGTTGCCTGAGGGCCTCTCTGTAAAGTGAAAATGACTGCCTAGTTAGCTTAGCATGCTAACAGTTTGAAAACTCTCCCTTTATAAGGCTAAGACACTTTCCTGCTTTAGCAAAGGCAGTTAAATAATCCAAGAAAACATTTCTGTGCACTTATACATGTCCTACATCCTTTTGTAATGTTAGGAAATACACAGTTATTTTCAAAGACAGCATCAACACCTCAATTTATCCACCCTGTCAGTCTAAACCTCATGCTGTGGCCATTTTGTGCCCAGCAGTAGCTGTATGGCAGTAATTCTGTCAGGAACATTCCACTTTTTATTTTTTACTAAATATGGAAAAGATACACTTAAATACTTTGCGTCCATTTGAAATCTCTTCAGATGGACATAAAGCATAGGTGATTTCAACCCGATCTCACGGCAATTCGTACGAATTTTACGAGGTGGCTAATTCGTACCAATTCATACGACCTCATTCGTACGAATTTGTAAGTTTTTTGTTAAATCGTACATATTTTACGATTTGCCAAAATCGTATGAATTCATACGAATGACCTAACCCTGACCCCGCCCCTAAACCTACCCATCATGTGGGTTTAAACAAATCGTACAAATTTGTACGAGTGAGGTCGTACAAATTCGTACGAATTAGCCACATTTTAATCACTCGTACGAATTGGTCGTGAGATAGCGTTGGTGATTTGCACCTACATGACACATTACAACTCTTTACACTTTTGCTTAAAACAGTGACTGTAGTAAAGCTATCTTAGTTTACAGATCTTTTGCGTTCTGAAAAAGAAGAACTTGATTGTATAATTAAAATGTTTTGGTGAACTATTGCTTTAAGCATTATCATTCCCGCTAGTCAGTACCGGACCTCCCAATTCTATAGAAATCAAGATATATACAAAATGCTCCTGATATGCATCCATTTACATTTAGATGCTATTTTGATTTAATTTAATTTAATTTAATTAAATGAATTTAATTTGATTTAATTTGAGTTCATTTAATTAAAAAAAGTAAATCAGGCAAGACCTCAGGGAATATATGCATTTCATTTTGCAAACCCAATCTCTTAGTTTAATACTTACCTTATAAAGCTACTATATATAATTACTACATATAAATACAATAATTTATGTATACATATACATAGATTATATATAAAAATGAAGATTACAAGTTTCTTTGTACGCTACAGCTATGCTAGTTACAGAACTAATTGTTCAAGATAAACAAGCTGCTCTTTTTGTTCTCCCTCGAACTGGTTGTCAATTTAAATTCTATGCATTTATTATCTCGTCTAATGCGGAGCTGAGTCAATCAAGCGCTGATTAAAATGAAGCGGTCATGACTAATTTTCTTTTTTAAATATTTCAGTGGAAAAGTTTCTTCCACTCTGCCACGGACATAAGATGCATTAGTATTCCGGCAATCACATGCGCACTTCTCACTAAATCCACCGACACAATGGAAACAGAAAGCCGAGAGAAAATGGCACATTACAATGGCTCCATTTTAACAAGCAATTGTCTTCCACTCTAAATGAAATACAACTGCTGGTATTTGGCTTGTTTGTTTACACTAAAACAATAAGAGGGTCTCGACTAAGGTAAAACAGTTCCTCTCTTTGTCTCGGTTTCCATTTCTATGTGTCTGCATTCTTTATAGTCGTGTTTCCAAGACCTGTGTTTATTTCTACTATATTTTGTTTCATCGTATGTCCTAGTTTGCCTAAGCTGTTGTAAATACAAAATGTCAACTCTTGGATTTGGATAATCCTGTTAAGATTCGTATTGTTCTCCAAATTAAATAATGCAAAATGCAATTCTATGCAACCCATGTATCTACAGCTGAACCTAGTGTGTCTCACGAGTATACATTTGCATTTTCCCCGCACATTTAGAATTAAACGACGAGCCGCATTGAACGCAATGATGAGCAACGGACGACAACGTAGCACTTATGGGAAGCACGAGATTTTCCGAGCTTCATTACCACTTCAGTCGTCGAACGCTCAACATTTACCATCAACCATCATCTCTCACGTCTGCTCTCAAGAAGAAAAGAAGTTTGCGAGAGCAAATAATCTCTGTGATGGAAGAGATGGTTTATGAAGAGCTCGAAGTAAAATACAAATTAAAAGACTAATACAGCCGCCTCCTTTTCATCATGATTGACAAACGAGAGCAATGGGATTATTTCTCATCTCTGATCTCTTGTCAAGCTTTTGTCAGGGCTTTTCAGGCGACTGAGAGGCTGGTGAATTTGATAACCCTGGCTCTGACATTTTCAGCCTTCTAAAGCCCCAAGAGCAATCATCTCTGCTGACATTTGGAAAGGATACCAGGGTTACCTTTTTTTAACTGTGAGAAACCACAATCACAGACAAAGGAATTTTGTCCTTAACCCTGTGATTCAGACTCTTTTCCCTGAGCCCTGCCAGCCTTTTATTGTTCCCATTGTTTATAGCTGCATGGCTTAGATTGTGTGTGAATGTGTGTGTCTGTGTGAGAACATGCGTATAAAGGCTTAGAGCTCTTACCTGTTGGGTAGCGCTCAATGACTGGCAGATCATCCACCTGCAAGGTGGCGTTACCACCACTTCTCGTAAAGCGAACTATGTGGTACTTTCCATCATTTACAAACTTTGAGGTTTCTTCAATGTTTATGTCATCGGTGCCCACATTGAACACCACTCTGATATTGCCTTTTTCCTGTAAAGATAGAGAGAGAGAAAGGGAAAGAGAAAGAAAGAAGGAGATAAAAAAAGAGGAATTAAAGATTCGATCACAGTCATTCTGTTCTGACTCGCTTCGCCAAAATAAAGCAGTCGAGTTATATTCTCTGCCTTATTTTAGCACATGAAGATCACACTTAATGAACATCATTCTGTGTTTGCAACCTTTCGGGAAGACAACTTTTGATTATTAATAAAGGCCCTCATATAAAGAGGCAGCTATACTCTATCTTAACTGGCAGAATAACAGATGTCCCAAATTTATTGAGGACCAAACAAGGTGATAGTTTATCAGACTGTGCACAATTTCTCCTGACAGCACAATGCATCAGAAAGATTTACCACCACTTTAATTCGCCAGCAAAAGGCGGCATTCATATTTAATAACAAAAATATCCATTATTTATGTTTTATTGAGGTTATTACATGAAGGAAATGAATAGTAACAAAGAAACTGATAATAATTAGTGAGGATATATTTGTTATGTCGGTGTACATTAAGAGAATGCTACGGTTTTGGTGAATATTATATTAAATCCAATTTAGTTAGTAAGTTTTATTGCATCAGCTATATGATATGCAAGTGATAATGTACAGTCAGCGACTCATTATGACAAAATAAATCCTGACAGTTTGATTAGGACACCAGTGTACAGAGGGAGGGTATTGTTTCATCCTGAAGTAGTTTATTTCATATTAACGACTGGCTGACTGTACACTATCCTGCTCATCACATGATTACTTACCAATTTAAGAAATAAATGGACATTAAATATTGATTTTAGCTGAAATGATTTAATCACATGAGAAGAAAGGAAACACTGAGTGATATTAGAGACAGACTGTAGCCGATGCCCGGTACAACGTACTGATTATACAAAAACATTATATGGATTTTTTTTTTTTTTTTTTGAATATTGAGGTCAAAAATGTTTAATAAATGACCGCTAAACTGTATAAGTGCCTGTTGCCGAAGGCACTTGATATCCTGCATAGCAATGCAAGTTTCATGTCTCTCGTAACACCCGTGTCCTATTTCTTTTCACATCGTAAAATAATTTAAACTCAATCTCTTTTGAATCAGTCCTTCAGTGTGATACAAAACTCTTCAGCTTTCTGTGTGTCTATATATATATAAAACATTGCACATGAAAAGACTCACATGCTACATTTAGGGGAGAAGAATATTACCAGCAGCAATCTGTAATTTTAAAGGGGGTGGCACGACTGCAGCAGATGTCAAAATAAAATTTACTGTGTCACACATTAAGCCTTGTAAACTAAATAATACTACTTTTTCATTCCCGTTCATGTTCAAAAGTTTCGCAACAAGCCTGCAGGCAGATAACATAATCAAATCATAGGAAATCACAGGGAAAAAAATAACCTTATAAGATTTTTTCTCCTTGAAATCAGCGCCTCAAGGCAATATGCTGGTCATACAGAATAATGTGTGACAGTCTCAGTGAAACGGAATCTAATCTGTATTCTGATGCAGCGCTTGTCATTTTCTGTGTAAATTCTCATCAATGCATGTTGCTGTCTTATTAATGCGAGCAGTGAGAGTGAAATCACTCTGTGTGCTTCACATCCACACCACTAGATGGCCTCAACCCTTAATGGTTTCCTATTTGATGCATGCAGCTCAGTGGGTGGGATTCACTTTTGCTAATTACAATAAAATGTATTCATGTGCAAACAATCTCTTCTCAAGCACTTGCTTATAATAACTCGATCCACGGTGCTCGTCTTATATAAAACAGTAACTATGCCCACTCTGTGCTCTGCTTGATGACCCATGTGCCTACATGCACTACTTAGTTAACAAAAAACTTGTTGCAAACTTGTTATGAAAGCTATTACGAGCCTTGACACGAGCGCAGACAATTGTGAGAATGGTTGTTTGACAAATTTGCGACAGATGGAGGCCATTAGCTTAAAAACACTGAAATAGTCTGCTGTGGGAACGTGTGGTCCTTCCGATTGATTGGTTGCAGATTGCAAAAGCTACATGTGGCATTTGAAAATAATGAAATGAGGTGTGTGTGTGTGAGAAGATCCCTCTGCGAATTCCCCTAATTCACACCTATCTGCAGGAAGGGAGCTAGCAGAGGACAAATCGCAACACCAGACTTCATTATACCCTCCCAGGAGATGTGTGTTTTTGTCTGGATACTCTGAAGCTTTATTTTTCTGTCACACACACACACACACACACACACACACACACACACACACACACACACACACACACACACACACACACACACACACACACACACACACACACACACACACACACACACACACGTTATCATCTCCAGCTGGGCCGTAGCTGGATGTTTCTTCCGCCTCTCACACCCCATAATGAAGACAGACTCTGCCCGTTAGCTCTATCCTCTTCCCATCACCGGGAACAATGGGGCAGCATCTCCTTCACCCTCCTCTGTGCTCTCTAACTGTGTTTCTCCAGGGCCAATCTCTCCCTCCCTGCCCATCTTTTCAGCTTTGTGGTCAGAGAAGTGATGTGAGAGCTTGGCCTGCACTCCAACGGGCTGTGACACTTCACGCCCCATTCTAATTGGAGAACGACCTCTCTTTCACCCTTCCGGTAGCTGACCTCGTCCTTCATTCGGGGTTCGGTGGCTGGCCAACAGCAAGAGTGGCAGGCCTTTTGAAAACTCGTAAATGACAGAGTTGAATCATAGGGGGAACAGATACATGCTAATCAAGTGTAAGCAAGGCCTAAAATTAACACTCGCCAAGCCCCAAATCCAGGTAAAATTCGGCATTGGTGAGTATATGAAACTGTATCAATCGCTAGTTGGCCGGTAACAATTTTATGAATCCTAACAATGATGTGAGTACATGAAAAAGTTGATGGGCCAGTGCTGCATTCTCACGAATGTTTGAGCCTTGCCAATTTAAATATTACAACGCTGTGCAAGAAGATGCGAAAAGGAACAATTTTTTTTTAGTGCACAAATATCCAAAGCGCACACCCAGAAAGCCATGTCTCATACAATGTGCGAATTGAGCTCTCTTTCACGTCTTCTTGCGCTTGAACGGACAAATTCACACAAAATGATGTAAAAAATAAATAAATAAATAAAAGCCTGTCTCGGCTAGTATTCTAGTAAACATGGTCGGTTATGGCTTAAGTGAATGTAAACAGCCGAGAAAGACAATACATGTGAACAATATCAGTATTTTGGATCCATGCATTGTCTTAAAGTGACAGCAGCCTAATATTCCTGTTGCTGCCTGTGTTTTTAATGTTAATCAAACTACAAAAGACAAGAAAAAAATATCTCACTACTCTTGACTGAATAACTTTTGTAACTTTATTAAGGATTAATCTATATATCATTTACAGAGTGAAGAATATGCAGTGTTATTTTACATTTGATTACTTTATTCAATTTCTATACCTGAAAACTACTGTTAGACCTACCTGAAAAACCTGTTTGTTCTTTGTTCTACTGTATTCATTTGTGCTATTGCTTGTAATTTGATTATTTGTTATTTTTTTTAACTGACGGTTTACTTTAATAATGTTTTCAATTTATATTAGTTAGGCTAGTAGTTTTAGCAGTGGTATTGAAACTGGAATAAAGAATTGTGAATTGTCACTGGTATTAAAATTTTTGGTTTTATTACTGCCAGTTTTTGCCAGCAATAACTGTTTAACGGCCAGTAAAAAATATGTATGGCCGGTAAATTTTGTGAAGCCACCGGTCATTAGCAGGTGTGGCAAAAAGTTAGTTTTAGGCCCTGTCCATAAGCATTCTTTAAGTTAGTTCTGACTTGGACAAAGGGGCTCTTCCTGCAATCTTAAAGTGGGCATGGTTTAAAAGAGACACCCTACGTCCTACATTCAGTCTCGGGTGTAATAATGTCCCAGTTTCACAGAATCTTCAGTTAAAAAAAAAAAAAAAAAAAAAAGGAAGGCGGCTCTATTATGAATGCCTCAGGGGCTAAACATACGGGAGGGGAAACCAAAATTGAGCCGTGACACCAAATCCCAGATTACCACAGAATAACAAATGTTTTGGGTGATGTGCTCAGGATTCTGTGTTCACTAAATGATCCCTAAAGCGACCGAAGGATGGGGTGTCATTTAAAAAGGAGGGCCCAGTTCCACACCACTGCATCTAAGCTGTCCCTGTCCAACTCCAGCTTCGTGTCACCTCTCCACTGAGGCCTGCAGTGCTGCTCTAAATATAAAGAACTAATACAACTGGATTCTCATTAGACTCAATGGGGGTTGTTATAGCAACACAGTTCTCTAGAGTTCTCTCGTTTCTTGTAGGCAATTAAGTGACAACCACGGAGCCATTCTGATTGACAGAGCATTTCATCTACACTGGAACTGTGACGATCTCCCCTCGCCAGACACAAAATAATCTAGTTGTTCTGAACTTAAAAATAAATTAGAAATAGTATAGAGGAGTAGGTTTCTCGTGCTGCTAAATATACTTATTTATATATATATAAATATTTATACTTACCAAATATTTGTTTCATTACGGCAGGACACCAGAGGTGAATAGGGTAAAATAAATAAATTAGAAGTAGTTTAGGGAAGAGTATGTTTATGCTAAATATACTTTAGATATACAGTATTTACCACATATTTATTGTATTACTTAAGACAAGACACTGTAGGTAAATAAGGTAAAAATGTAATACTTTTATTTCCCGGTGATCTATTTTCATCCACTCCATAAATCAGAAAATACTGTCAACAGCCAGGAAAAAATAGCTTTCACCATATTTTTAGGAATAAAATGTTATATAAATCAGGCAAATGATATTTGAACAAAACTTTCGGAATGTAGATATGACTAAAACTGTAAGTAAAAACTGTAACTGAAATGCGAGTGCTACTGAAGTGGAGATTTCTGGCTCAGTAGACAAGTAAAAAATCATTTAAGTAAACGATTTATTGGATATGTAGTAATTTAAATCTACAGATGGAAATAGATAAAGTGTAATAAAATAAACACTTACATGTGTATATAGTATTTTGGATGTTTTCTTTCCACTAGTCTGAAAGACGACAAGTAATGGAAGCAAAATCTCAAAAACAATGGTGTTGCCTGTAGTGTCTTACCTGATGTTTAATCCCAAAATGAAAATTCAGCATCATTTCATTCATCATTTACTCACCCTCATGTCATTCAAAAGCTACTTGAAGAAGATATTTTGGAGAATGAACTGTTTCCACCCCATTGACTTCAAAATACCTTCTATTGTGTCCCACAAAGAAAGTGCAGGTTGCAGGTACAGGTTTGGAATGACATTTCGGTTCATCATGAAAGAAATTTAATTTTTGGGTGATTATCCCTTTAAGCTCTAAATAAATCAATGAAATAATTGTGATAAAGGCAAAGTGTTCCATCAAGAGGAGCCAAACACACACACAAAGGGTCGAGGTGGTTGCTCCGGAAACCTGGAGGACAGAAGAGCCACTAATGATGTGTCTTATTTAGGAAAAGGTGCAGGCAGAAGCTTATGGAGTATGACGGAGTGTGTGTGCCACAGCGGGGATGCTGATCTGCCATGGCATTCAGCTTAAATGAGCTGGTGCATCCAGGAAACCTCAGCCACTTTACATAAAGAGCCTCTCAGTAATGCTCAAGCTAATACCAAGGGAATGCGCTTAATTGGATAGAACACCCAGACATGCAATATACGCTCTCATAAATAACTTGTGTTTGATATTAGATCAAAATATCACACCGTGTGTGACACGCTTCGGAGTGCATGTGCCCTTCTGTTTGAGTACTGCAGGTTTGGTGGAACAGATAAATTTGTTGTGTCCGCAGAATAATTCCACTTTGGCAAGCAGTTCTTGTTGTTTCACCCCCTCCTCCTCCTCTCTTTCTTTGTGTCTCTCTCTCTCTCTCTCTCGCTGTAGCGTTCGCTCGCTCGCTCTCACAATCTCTCTTTATCTTCTGGTAAGGGCTGGATCTGGTGAGATCATGAATCTTTTTGGCAGCAGAGAATTCTTTTCCAAGTTAAAAACTGAAAATAGCACTCTGTCCTAGTTCCTCTTGAACCTGAAAACCACATGCACTCTATGGGCGTTGTCTACACAAGCCATCCAAGAAGTCACGCATATTGTCTCCCTACTGCAGTGCCGAGTTACGAGTTCCCGAGGAAACAAAAAACAAAAAAACAAATACAAACGGCGGCCTGAATGCAATATCTCTCGCAGACAATATCATTTCATATTACAATCGACAAATCCAAGGCGTACTGAAGTGCTGCTATTTTTGTAGTGATTCTTGTCAACCCGTCAGTGGTCTTCAATAGTAACACGTTCTTTCATGCATTGACACTAATCTGAAGATAAAAGCGTGGTAAACATTTTTTTTTTAAATGCAAAATGAACGAGTGGGTTGAGTTTGTCACAAAGAGAGCGTTTAAAAGAACACCTGTCTTTTTTATTTTGATGAATAAATTTAAATATTCGGCTTTTACTTCTGCTGCCATCTGTCTGCTTATCCTTTCAGATACTAAAGATAGCAAAGTCACAGTTTGCCATATGGCGCACTTATTCAAGAAAAAATGGCTGACGAAGACCAAATATTAAATCGTCTGTGGCCAGTCAAACTGTTCTCCGCGCCACTCGTAAATTGCATAATGACCTGGCATATAGTTTGACGGTATGTAAAAATGACAGCGTGCATGAATGACTTGTACTCAAATTATACGGGTAAGTGGACGGAGGAAATGAGTGTCGTTGGGTTTCGTCGGAGAAGCAAAATGGCATTTTTCCAAAGCACTGGCTGTTTCCATCTAAGCTGCTGGGTGGAGACAGGCTTAGTCTGCACTGACGGTATGAGGTCAACAGACACTTTGCTGTCACTCAGAGCCATGTCACACGTCACTCATGTCTGACCAGGTATGTCCTGCCCACTCAGACACAATTGAAGCAGAAAATCAGCATCTGTCACTCTCTTTCACGTTCACCTTCATCCAAATGCGAGTGTGTGTGTGTGCATGTGTGTAAGCATACGAGTCTCTTTGGCTGCCCGGAGTCATTTTGACTGGAGACATCTAATATATATATTAATACATCTAATATACATCTCTCTCTATATATTTATATGATTCATTTACATATTAATTTTGAATTATCTAATTTTAAAGGTACAATTCGCCCAAAAATAAAACAAATTTTTCCTTCAGTGAAACACAAAAGGTCTTTTTTTTTTTTTTTTTACAATATCCTGGCTGTTCTTTTCACAAATTAAAATGAAAGGGGACTAGGTCTGTAAAGCAGCAAAATCAGTAAAACAACAAAAAGCATAATCTTATCATGAACCCGCTATATTCCAAGTCTTCTCATGCCTAACTTTAGATTTGTTTGATGATTAGACTGAATTTTAAGTTGTAATACACTGATCTTCTCTTCTTCTGAAGCCTTAAAATGCACTACATAAACTTATGCTTCAGCTTTGCTATCACAGGAATAGATTTCATTTTAAAATATATTAAAATACGCTTGATGATAAATTGTAATACTATTTCAAAATTACACTGCAGCCTTGGTGAGCATAAGATACTTCTTTCAAAAACATAAAAAAAAATTATACCAACCTCAACCTTTTGAATGTTAGATTTAACTATAAAAAATGGCACCATTGATGCTAAAGCTTTATTAGTTCTCTCATCACATGACCAAAATAGAGGAAATGGCGCCACTACAACGGAGATGGTGATATTATATGGCTCCAAAACACTAGGAATATAGCGCTCAAGTCACATGGACCACTTTCATGATCATTTTGTGGTGATCTCTTGCCCGAAAATTCACGCTTTGTACATCATGGTAGCAAGAAAGTCTCAAAACAGAGTGAGTAAAATGACAATATTCAATTTTGGGTGAATTGTCCCTTTCACATGGTCACTCAGCCTGTTATCGCTGACATCTCAGCACAGGTGCTCTCTGAAGGCTGTTTATATTCACCTCCTTTCTCTCCTTCCCTCACACACATTCTCTATCCCCTTGTCAGTACTACCGTTCACACCTCTGTACCTCTCACTGCTGAGTTAGCTGTGATTGTCATCATTCTTCAATTGGACTGATGTGCTCATTAGACTGCCCACACGCTCACACACTCTTTTGGCATGGAGAGTGTGAGAGGTCAGAAAGTGCTAATGATTTGGTCAAACCCCAGGGGTATAATCACTTGGCTTTGACTCGTTTACAGTCATCATCCGTTTCTCCTTCACTCCTGTCCTGCTTGGCGGCTTGCATGGCTGCCACAAACGGCCGGGCCGTCCGCAGGGCATTTGGCCATGGGTTCGAGCAGCTGGCAAGCTCATCCTGAGCAGAAGAAATGTATTTAATAGGCCATTACCCCTTAAAATGCAACATTATGGTGAGTGAAAGAATGCACACGAATGTTTTCTTTTTCTGTACAGTGCCTGTCTCACCATTCCTTACAGTTCTTGCTCTCCGTCTTGTTATTTCTCTCTCTCTCTCTCTCTCTCTGCATGAGCAAGTGGCTCAATGATTTGGGGTGAACGATGACTAATGATAATCCCCAGTGATGGTGATATGATGAGATTTAAATGAACTCTGTCACAAGTGTTTAGGGTCATAAGCAGAAACGGGGCGTGGGGGGAGGGACGCCACTGTCTGTTTGAAAAATCAGGACATCAAGGGCCGCTCGTTAACATGGTCAATGATCCTAAGTTAATTCACTTTCAGAAAGGCAGTCTCTGGATAATGATATCCTTCCCAGTCTACAGACAGGTTTATCAAAACATTCCGTTACATCACCGAACAGTCTCGCCATTAATGTCAATACTGACATGCTTAATCTAGTCAGTGCCTAAATATAATTAACGGAAATGGAAGGGAAGATCTCCCCCCCCCCCCCCCCCCCTGTTAATTATGGGGTAAAAATGATACTGGGTATCTATAATGATTTCAACTGCTTTATAGACTGTTAGCGATGTAGGTACAGCTAATTTACCCTCCTACACAACGCTGATTCATTTAGTAAATACCTTTTATGCTGGCTTAGCAGTCATCAGTCCAACAAGCATCAAAAATGGCAGACGTAGCACTGCAGAGACTCCACCAGTCACACATTAGAATTAGCCTAGATATCCACCGCTAATCGCATCAAGACATTAAGGGCCTTTAATTTGCTCATAAACATTCCCTGCCATCCCTATGCCAAAAAGCCATATATCAGTCATGGATGCCTGATTAATTGTCATGCCAATATATGGAAATATATAATCTGTGATAATCTTAATTACAGGCATTATGTAAAGTGTTACATATCTTGGTCTTACGCAACTTCGGCAAGCTCATTTTAAGACGCATTTTCCGAAGACATCATTGCTACCTACCACCTTTAATTCCCAAGCTAATATCTGAGCTGAAATGCGAGGAACAGGATGTTCCAAGTACATGAGAAGGTAAATCATAACCAGAGTCTTCAGGGCATCTGATATCATGCTTGTGCTCGGAGCTTCTGTGACTTTGCTGATCGATAACACAAAATTAATTCAAATATCCGAGCTGGATATTTATATACAGTACGTAGGTCACAGGGTTCACATGTATGCGCATGCATGCAAACTAGACTTACTGTTAATACTTCAGATTTGGTGTTTTAAAGAAATATTTAATAGTACCAGGAATTTAAATTCTGTAATGTATTCACCCTCATATCCTTCCAAACCTGATTTTCTTTCTTCAGCGAAACACAAAAGCAGAACTTTTTTTAAATGTGCTGGACACACCATGCAATTAAAAAATGATGAGGATTGGAGCTTTTCAGCTCCACAAAAACATCATAAAAGTAACATATTTTTGTGACAAACATGGTATTTTTGTTCATTTTTGTGTTATTTTGGAGCTTGACAGCACTAGCCATTCATTTACTTTCATTCATTATATCAAATATATCAGCCAGGATAAGCTTAGAAAAAATTATCTTGCATTTTATGATTTTTAAAAAGAAATCATACCAATTTGGAAAGACATAAGACGAGTAAATAATGACAAAGTTTTCATTTACAGCCGAACTATTCCTTTAAAGGAAAGTGTGAAGTACGTCGGGGCATTGCAGCACTGTAGCTGAAGTCTTATATAGACAGCAGCATCGTAAACTCCGGGGCTCAGCTGGAGAAATCATTACCTCACCTCGATCGCAACGCATTTGCTGAGGCAGTCGTGCAACAGTCACGCCATGATGCCACCCTGAGAGAGCTCGCTGATTCTTCTGGGAATCAAGTTTGTGATTACAGCAGGAGTGGGCGTTTTTAAAAAAATAGAACGAAAGAAAAATAAATAAATAAATAAAAAAACATACATAACTCTTCGAAGCTCAGTGCCAAACACTTTCCTGTCCCCCTTGCCTCCACCTCCTCCACCTCCCACTCCTCCAGCACAGCATGTCATAGGAAATGCGGGTTCTATCAAATAGCATCCTTTGAGCAAGCGTTGGTAGAGCCTTCTATTCTGAACATTATACAGATTTTATTCATGAGGGCGGTCTGAGGCGCAGGAACTTTCTAAAACAGACCAGCACTTTGAGTGTCGGAGGAGGCGTAGAACACTATGATTACCCTAATGATCATTCACAGGGTTCTTCAGGAGCACGGCGTTTGGAGAATTTCTACTCTGGGGTTTGTGTGAGAATGAATGAACACCAGGCATTCTCAGGAGAGTCTGTGTAGGTTTAAGCAAGTTCAAACAGTGGGGACTAAAGTCTGAGATCGTATTGAAAATCTGTGATTTTTTTTTTCATTTAACTCTTTACCCGCAGAAAAAGCCTCCCTGTTTTTGACGAGTTTTTATGGGTTTCCGTTTTATCACTGTTATACGGTAGGGGGCGCTATTACGCCTCTCCTGAATGAGTACAGTATCTCCAGATCAAAACACAGGAAAGCAGAAGCAGAGACGAGTGATCTCATATGTAAGCAGATGCATATGAAAAGTAATGCGATCAGCAACAATAAACAACATATAAATAAAAAAACTGCGTGAAATGTCGACCCAGGAAGTGGTTAGGACTGTGCAAGCTTTAGGGGTGTTGATGGACTCAATCTACTCCATCTATGTTATGCTCATTGTACATTGTATCTGATCCAGACGTAGTCTTTGGCAAAAATGCTTTTTGCTCAAAATGTTGCTTTTTTTTTTTAATGAAACTTACCCACATTCAGGTGTTTATATATATATATATATATATATATATATATATTTAAAAAAATGCATTAAGCTAGAAAAAAACTGAGGCTCTGTTCTTTCTTTTGATAGATTGCATTTTTCTGTGAAAATGACCAAAAACTCTGGCGGTGGCTGGCAACTTTAAAACAAAAATGCTGGCGGGGAAATAATTAAACCTGGAAATAAAGTTTAAACGTTTGATTTTTTTTAAAGTAAAAAATTATGACTCAAGATTCTGTAATATTTCTTGGTCTAAACGGGCACATTTGTGGCATTGATCGTGCGACTCTTTGTACAAACGATCAGATGTTCTTTCAGCTCACTGGATAATTCTCCAATCATGCTGGATAACACGATCATCAGGTTTGACACAAACTTGAGGAATTCATGCAGCTCATTCCTGTTGTGTTAAAGTGAAAGGAGCTTGTACCAAATACTAAGATCATCTGGAATCTATTCAATTCAAATTTCACTTAAATTGTTATGCTGATAATACATTTTATAATGAAAAAAACTATTAAATTAGTAAAACATGTTGCATTTTCACTTGTGTTCTCAGACTTAGTGACCCAACTGTAAGTGTTTGTTTGTGTAAGACTCACAATCTGAAGCTGCAGGTAGTCTCCCAGGCCAGAAGAGCTGTCCACCCTAACCAGCACTGCATCCTTCTGCTGAGTGCTAAACCCGACAGCCAGTCGGTCAGCTCGTGTGCTCGGTCTGTCGTTGGGCGGCCATGTGTACACAATGAGCCCTCCGTCACGTCCGAATATGTATGTGGTTCCCGCTGCAGAATGAGAAAGAGAGAGGAACAGAATATTAAGTGTAAGAACATCAAAGTAAGTGAGAAAACTATTTCCATTTCGCATGTGTGTGCGTGCGTATGCGCGGCTCTGCTCCATTACACAAAGCGCGGGAGTATCTTGATGAACCCATCAGAGAGCCAGACAGCCCCTGCTGGTCCCTGATTGGCTAAATTATAGCCCTTATGTGACCCTCGGTACGCTGATGTCACCAGGAGCACCTGTGTCTGCTGAAGCATGAGCTAAACAGAGTCGCTCTTGCTACAACCACTCAACGCCCCATCCGAGCCCTGTGCTGATTGAGCTGATTACACCCGCCAACACACCGGACAATCAATCCAGCCTCACGGCCCCCGGCCCAGTGCCTACTTCTGCATGCATTTATTCTGCCGAAGGTGGGCAAACACGGCATGGACTAGACAGCTATTCCTGCTCAGCGAGACGCATGCTAATGCCTGACGGAGCTAATTACAGTGTCAGAAGCAGGTAGCTTACTGTGAGCGGGGTCACTGTGATTCAACGCCTGCAGGAAGGTTCCTCGGATAAATCGGCGTCGCTTTTTTGCAGGGAGAGATAGACAGAAATTGTTCTAATGGAGTTGATCTCATTAACTGGCGGACTGCGCCAGCTCTTTTGATCAGGCGTGACTTCAATAGCAAAACGGGCGAAAGCGCTTCGACTGTGGCAGGTGCAGTCGGGGTAATGTTTCGCAGAGCAAAGAGCTCATCAACCTCAAGATAACAGCCTCGGGAGATGCGAGACACACTTCAACACTCATTCTCCGAGGAGTGTGACTGCTGCGCTTCTGAGCTCCAGATGCAGATAAGACGGGCGGCGAAGCAGCGCGGGGAAAAAAACCCAGAGGAGGCCGGAGCTCTCAGAAGAGCGAGACGCCCCGAGTTAAAGTGCTGAGAGCGGTTTCAGAAGAGCTGGGTTATTTCCTGGCACGTTTCTCTATTTGCAGAGCCGTGCTCATTAGCTCCGCTCTCCATGATTTTTTACCAGCGGGCTTTCGTCAGCCCCCTTGACCGCATCTCAATGAGACTGTTTCACACCGTGTCAGCGATCGGCCTGACCCCCTCCAAAAACAACACCCTCGGGGCAGGCACATTCGCTGACACGGGTACACAAATGTTCACAAGCGCACACAGATTCACGCGCGAACTAACGCCCGGTTAGTGACGACTCCCTTGACGGGCTTGTTCGAAACGCAGGGAAATGAGCTCTGCTCATTAGCGGGGCTCAGATGGTTGAACTTCACACACACATATGCGCACAGGCCATCATAGATGTGAAGCGGATAGGGAGAGCGGATGGATGAGATTTAGGCTCTGTTGAAATCTGTTTCGTGCGAACCGCTACGGCTGCCTGCCTCATATCTGTCGCTCAGTATGGCGGCAATTCGCAGCTGTGGGTGAGTGAATGGATTTGCCAGGAAGGGAAGCGTAAAGCTGTGCAGAGATTTACGGGCACAAATGGGCAATGCACGGTGCACTGAAAGTTAAAATCAGTGCAATCAACTTTTAAAAATACAAGCTGACATCTGACTCATAAATGTATTTAAAGGGACAGTTCAACCTTAAAAATTCTGTTATTATTTACACACCCTCATGCTGTTCCAAACTTCAGACTTTTTTTTTCTGTGAAACAAAATATATTTTGAAGAATGTGGGATTCTTGTAGGAGAATCTTGTAGAATGTAGGAAGTCAGTGGGGCCTAAAACAACCTCATAGACTTTCATTCTATAGATAAAGACGTAATTCAAAATTCCTTTGGTTACACTTGATTTAGGTTGTTCTTGTTACAGAGTAATTACACACGTAAATGCTCATTAATATTATTAACAAAATGTACTTACTAAAGGCCAAGAGTTGGGGGTTTTGTTGAGGTTTAGTTGATTGCATAAATTACTGTTATTACTATAGTATAAAAGGGACACTGTAAAGTATTGCCATATCTTTTGTGTTTCACACAGGAAAGGAAGTGTTACATGTTTGGAACAACATGAGAGTGAGTAAATAATGACTTTTTGGGGGATAAGAGAAACTCTAGATATGGTGATCAGGACTTCATCCAAAGGGGAGTTTATTCTGTGATAATGATAGGCTGACTGAACATTTACTTTTTTTTATATGCAGCTACTAAGTAAATAAAGTGAAAATTATTTATTGATTTGAGCTATAAAGATTTTATTTTATTAGAAGAAAGCGACTGCACAATGCTATGAGTATTGCAGAGAACTGTGAAACAATTCGGATTAAATACCCACTGGATTCTTGGGAGACGTGGCATAGAGACACAGACTTCAGACACAAGATATGGTGCACAAGTGGGAAATATGGGTTTGAATCTGGCCTGCGTCAAGCCTTGATCCTGTTCTCCCCTTTTCTCTTGATAATTTTCTGTCATCTCTCCTCATTCTGCTGGATTCTGTGTTCGTGCAGTCGGCTCTTATCCCAACTACTTGGGCGCTTCTCCATGACACCCTCTTTTCTTTCTTTCTTTCTTTCTTTCTTTCTTTCTTTCTTTCTTTCTTTCTTTCTTTCTTTCTTTCTTTCTTTCTTTCTTTCTTTCTTTCTTTCTTTTCTTATCTCCCTCAGCCTGACTTTTCACTCCCATCCCTGATGTGGTTAAGGAGCTTGCTGCCCTCCCTCTAACGGGGTTAAACCTCTTCTCTGAAGTCTATTTTCTGATGCTGTTAAATGAGGCAGGCTCTTTGTGCAAGCCAGACCATTAGCCCCTTAAATATGTTCCATCATCTCGGCTGGGTGGGCAGCTGGGTCTGGGTTTTAAAGAAGACCCTCGCTACCTAACAACCGTGCGGGTCTTTCCACTCCACCGCCCTTCTAAGGTCAATCAGCAAGAACAAGCAAAGGAGAGAGGGCAGACTGCCACCCCATAGAAGAGCTGTGTGTGAATGCTTGGGAGAGCTGTTCTAATGAGATAGATATTACCTGGCCCTCTGGAATCCCATCATAGCCGTAATCTCCTTTATGTGCTGGAGAAATTAAATTACGTACCAGCTTCTTCTTCTGCCAGGGTCTTGAGTCTCCGTACAGATCCCTCTCTACTCTACACAAGCTAAAATACTATTTTTGCTTAAAGGGATGGTTTAGACAAAAATGAAAATTTCTTCATCATTTATTAGCCCTCATGCTGTTAGCATACAGGTCTGGAAAAACATGACGGTGATAAAATAATGACAGAAGTTTCATTTTTCTGTGAATTATCCCTAAAAGTCTCTTTATTTGGACAAGGCTGCAGAAGTTCTAGGGATGGGACGATTACCCGTTTCACGATAAACCACAATAAAATGTACTGACGGTTAGTATTATCGTTTAAAATTTAACTATCATTAAAACCATGTTTGATTATCGCGATTTTAATAACTCACTGTAAATCCTGTCCAGCCAGCAACAGTCTGAGGCAGGCGCAGCGCGCAATGTTGGGTTTTTTTTTATTCGAGGAGGAATGGCGGATGGCAGTGACCGTTTTTTAAGAGGACCAAATCTGAGGTGTAGTCATATTTTGGCTTTTACAAAAGTCCTGAGGGAAACTTAATCGAGGATGGTCACCCTGTCTGCAGAACAAAAAGTCACTGCAAACACTTCAAATCTGCCGAGTCATCTTGAGTGACCATCACCCACTGTTGTATAGCGAACGCAAGGCAAGTTAACTTTGACCTCAATACCAAAACTACGTCTGGGAAATAATTGGGCACAAAATGTTGTTTTGAGTTGAAATATTTTATCTCACTCACAAATAAACGTGAAGGTTCCGTGAAGAAAAGTTTGCAGCAAGTGGCTTTGAGCCAAAGACGAATGAACAAGTTCAAACAAGACTATTATTAAGAGTGACATTTAAAGGATAATAATGTATAGATTCATTGTAAACTTTTTTTTTTTTTTTTTACCACATAATTACGGAGATATATTGAATTGAGATTAATGTTTTAAATCTTACCTGTTTATAAATCTATTTTGTACAGCGTACAAAACAATCGTCCAGACAAGATGATCACAACAATATTATCAAACTCTGTAAACAATAAATCAACTCTGATTTCATTTTCAATACAAACAAAAACGGAGACGCAAGATGGGAAGTTGCATTTGAATGAAACGAGAGCGCGCACCCGTTGTGATACATGGATGTGCGCTGTTGCTATTGACGACAGTCATTATAATGAAGGAAATGCCATAGAATAGAATCTTGCTTAAGAGCTGCATAGAGCTGCTTGTTTTATTTGTTGTTTGTTGATTTTCAAATATAAAACTGGTTGAAATGTTTTCAGTGTGAGCATCAGTTCTTTTTGAACACTTTCATCTTGTTTTAACAAAACCGTGATAATATTGAAAATCACGATAATTTTGGTCACTGATACGTCCCATCCCTAAGAAGTTCCCATTAATGTTTCATAATTTATTAACCCTTATGTTGCTAGCATACAGGTTTGGAACAACATGAGTGTGATTACATTTCAGAATTTTTATTTTTGGATGAACTATGCCTTTAAGACTCTTTATTTGCATAAGTCAGCAAAAGTTCCCGTTAATGGCTAACATATGTGCTCTGACACATTGAGTAAATTATTGAGATAGTGAAATCAGCAATTTTCCAATCCCCTCGTCCCTTCTTCAAACTATAATTTCATGTGTAAAAAAAGTTATGAGGATGGAACAATTCATACTTCATCATCTGATTTCTCGGATCCATGTTTAAATGTAAAATCAATGACACCCAATACCGTCATTGTCTTGGGGGCTTATAAGCAGCAAATCATACTGCTGAAAACACAATATTTATAAGCTGCACTGAGCTGACTTTCCATCAATAAACGTTTCAGAAACACAAAACATTGTGCTCGTGTCTCGGAATGGGGAATGAATTGAGCTCCCACTCTATTCTGCTTCATGTCCCTGGATGCCTCTTTCCTGAGAACAGACGTATTGTGAGGACCCTGGCAGTTTGGTCTAAAATTACGGTGCATTGTGTTGGGTTGCCCACCTCCTACTTGCATGCTAGAATGAGGAACATCAGTCAAACTCTGCAGGGTTGGAGCCATTCACCCGGTGGGCAAACACGCACACACACATATAAACATGCAGTTCTGCACAACTAGTGTGTACACACAAATACACAAATACACATGCACCCCACTGGTATGAAAATACTGTCAAAATAAACAGAAGGCAAAGTGAAGACCCCACATAGAGAAGTATACAAAAATCTAAAAGTAACACTTCAAACCACTAAAAATGAAATGACATGCTGTACTGTAACCTTCATGAGTTTCAAGAGCATTGCAAGTGACTTATTCATGAGGTTATTCAAATCTATAATCATCTGGTAAAAGGTTTACAGTGGGTGTATCTATTACTCCATATAGCATTTTCCTAATTAAAAAAGAAACTGTTAAATGTGTGTGTGTGTGTGTGTGTGTATATATATATATATATATATGTGTATACACATACATAACTTTGATAAATTTTTCTTATTTTGTTCTATTTTTTTAATTGAACATTTAAAAAGAAAAAAATCCTAGATATTCAATGTGTTCTCGATGTTTGGACGCCACTGTGTTTTTTTTTTTTTTACAGGTATGTGGCGTATTGTTCTGTGTGTTTTGTTACCTCATCCACCTGGCAAGTTATGGACAGGTTTTTTTTTTTCCATTATGCTGAAAAGAATAGGTGTGTGTGTGTGTGGGCGAGAGTGAGTGTGTTGATGGTTTTTTATGTGAAGCAATTATAATGTTTACGTGAAATATGAGTCTGTGACATTGTATTTGTTTATTAAACATTCAGTGTGAGCTGTGCTGCAACTACAAAACCGAGGCTTCTGCAATAATAAACAGGCAATTAAAAAGTGAATTACTGCAGCTCCAATTACCAGACTGACACCACAGAGCTCCACACCAACTGGGTAATTACAGGCAACAGCTCGAGCGGAACACTGGCCAACCTAAGAGCGTACGGATGTGTAGACGAATGTGTGTGTCTTTGCATATGTGTGTGTTGGATGCTGTTAAACTGGCCGTTATCATCAGCAGAAACAGCAAGAAAGAAACGTTCATAAATCTGACTGCGGTTTCTCCCTCCCTCACCAGGAATCAACTTAAGGCGCAGGTTTCAAGACGAGACGTCATGTTTATGACGGGTCTAGCGCAGCGCATGGTTTTATTGTCTGCCTGTAAAGGAATCCTCCGGGTGATTGACAGAGACAGAGTCTCCGGTTGCAAGAGTTTAGGCTCTATGGTGGGTGGGTGGCTGCCTCGGGACGCTGTCGAGAGTCTACACGGACAGTTCTAATACTGTTCAGTTCCTGCACGCCTCATGGGTTTGATTTTTTACATGCATCATTGGCACTGTCAAAACATTTTCCTATCCTTTTTTTAATACTCTCTTCAGTTTTTATTGTCAGACCTGAGGGGGCTGAATGAATCAGATCTAATAAAACAATAAAACCCATTTGTGAAATGTAAAGTCTGCTGAATTATTTCATGTTTAGTGCAATGCAATTCAAGGACAATAGCCTGGCACAAACTGAATTTTCTACAAATCTGGAGAGCAGCGCATCATACAGCACATTACGACAATACAATTTACCTTTGAGGATATTTGCCGCAGCCGACTCTATACTGCTTCGCAGAATCATTCAATACAATGAGAACTGGCTGGAGAAAAACCAGCAGTTCACACGTGAAAAGAGACCACTAAGAGCGAAAGACGCAGGGAGCACTGGGGTTTGTGGTCGTGGTAGAGCTCTGGTATTTCTTCCGCTGACCTTTCCAGGGCCAATTAGAACAGAGCTGAGAAAGAGCGGTCAGTGCTGTGCTGGCTGAAAGCCTGTCTGCTGTGGCACTTTAGTGGATGTTGTTTTGATTTGCTTTGTGTTTTTATAACGAGCTTTCGGCTCCTGAGCACCTCCAGGGGGTTTAGGAGACGATGAGGCTTAAGCTGAGGGTGTGTGAGCGTGTCCATTCTCCTGTGAGGGTATACCTATGTGGTGATCTGTGTGTATGATTTGCATTTTACGTTTGCAATAAGAAGGAAGGAAGGAATGGACAAAT
The DNA here is from genome assembly GCF_949152265.1 of Phoxinus phoxinus. Classification (NCBI taxonomy): domain Eukaryota; kingdom Metazoa; phylum Chordata; class Actinopteri; order Cypriniformes; family Leuciscidae; genus Phoxinus; species Phoxinus phoxinus. The sequence goes on from NC_136896.1 coordinate 13,779,848, forward strand.
TAAATGAAAAAATGTAAGCAGAGGAATTGGGGAAAGAAAGAAAGAAAGAAAGAAAGAAAGAAAGAAAGAAAGAAAGAAAGAAAGAAAGAAAGAAAGAAAGAAAGAAAGAAAGAGGAAAAGAAAGAAAAAAGGGAGGACATTAAGGAAGAGATTAGGGAAGGAAGGAAGGAAGGAAGGAAGGAAGGAAGGAAGGAAGGAAGGAAGGAAGGAAGGAAGGAAGGAAGAAAGGAAGGAAGGAAGGAAGGAAGGAAGGAAGGAAGGAAGGAAGGAAGGAAGGAAGGAAGGAAGGAATGAAGGAAGGAAAAGGGGGAGGGAATGAAATAAGAAGTAGGGAAGGAAAAAGAAAAGAAGCAAGAAAGGAGGAAAACAGGAGAAACGGAAGGAGGCAAAACAGGAAGAGGAAAGAAAGGAAAGAAAGGAATGAAGGGAGGAAAATGTGGAGGGAAGGAAAGAAGAAAAAAATGAGGAGGAAAGGAATGAAGTAGGGAAGGAAAAGGAAAGAAGTAAGGAAGGAAGAAAACAGGAGAAATGGAAGGAGGCAAAATAGAAAGAGGGAAGAAAGGAAGGAAGGAACGATGGAAGGAATGAAGAGGGAAAGAAGGACAGAGGAAAGGAAATTAAAGAAAGGGGAAAAAATTAAGGAAAAAAGAAAGTGAAAAAAGAAAGTGCTGTGTCGACATTGAGGGATGAATTCACAAATAACTATTTTATTAGACGGAAGCATGTGTAATAATCTTTGCAGGTGTGTGTGTGTGTGTGTGTGTGTGTGTGTTAGTACGTCCAGTCTAAGCCTCCCTGAGCCCCATGTGTGAGCTACAGTGACATAATGAGAAATCTCTCTAGAGGTTTGGCTTGACTGGGTTTAGATTACACACCCCAGCTATTGTTCCTTCTATCTCTCCCTCTCTTTCTCCAGATTCTCTTAGGAGAGAGTATAGCATTTAAAGAATCAATCACCTCCATACTATCAAGGGGATGATATGTCTTTCTCATATAAACTCGCACACACACACAATGCTCCCACTATAGAGTGCAGCTTGCAGCCCTGTGCAGTCACTCACTGTCTCACTGTGTTTGGAGATGCTGTATTGTTCCCGCTGGAATATCACTGTCAAGTGCATGTAGTCTTTGACCACTCTGCTCATCCCTTTGCCTCTTTTAATTCCCTCTATCTTTCTCTTAGTCAACTCAGGACATCCTACGCTTTGAATTCTCAGCCTCTCAGAGTATCATATTTAACCAAGCACATCACCATTCACCAGCAAATCCACATCATCCTTTCATTACAGCAATTCGGGCGTCTCAAACTAAAGCTCTGACATAAAAGAGTGCAAGAAATACGGAGCGAAAGATCGAGGGAGATTACTCAGCCCCATCCCCTCGCTTACTCCAACCCTACTCAGATTTGCAGTGATGGAGAAGAGAGAGGCAGCATACTAACTCACTAATAGCCTTCAGAAACATGCAGGCACACAAACATGTGTTTTAAAGAATGAGGGGGAGTGATGTTTAACCTACACTGTTCGATTTTTACACTGCAAGTTACATACGATTAATTTTTTCTGTAGGTGTGAGAGAACGCGGCGTTCTTCTACTGTATGACTCCATCTAAATGTAGCTTGTGTTATATTTGTCAGTGTAACTGTGGAGGAAAGGGGAGATAAAAGTGCAAGACTGCAGCAAAATGAGCGGGGAGAAAAAAAAAAGGGGATGGGTTTGACTTTAAAAACACTGTGCTGGAGCCCAGGGTAACTTCGGATAATTTGCCTCGCTTTCTGCTTTCATTTTCAGCTCCCGTCCAATCATTTCGGTGGGAGAGAGGGCACATTTACTGGTGCACACAGACAAGGGCGCACGCACACACTTTCCTGCACTCCACATAACCTACTGTTAATGGTTTTTAAATGGTAATTTTGCTGCAACAACAGAACTCGTGCTGTTCTCAAACTCCTCGTCGCGGCATACTAAAACAGGGCTGGAAGCAGGTAGGGCTGAAAAGATTTGCAGTTCAGCTGAGAAGGTGTCCGCTGGTGCTGTAAATAGCGTAGCAGACACATAGCTGGAAGCGGCTTCGGTTTCAGTTTATTATTATCAGAGCTCGTGAATTATGCTCAGCTGTGAACAATGTCGCCGAATATTCCCGGGCAAAAGGAGTCCGGAGGTTTGAGAGGTTTAGATTAGCTCGGCCGGGAGGGGGGCGGACGCAATAGCAATGGACCCTGATGCGCTGCCTCGCTGCCTGGGGGGACGCATACGAGCAGCGGGGCTCTGTGATCTCAGCACACCCTGCCATTAGAGACGCCAGCTGTGTCACACACACACACACACACTCACACACACACACACAGAAAAGAAGAATATGACAAAGACAGAAGGAAAGAGTGATAGGGAGAGAGGCAAGGAGGTAGAGAAGAAAAACTAAGAGCCTTTCAGAAAGGATGATAAATGACTCGTCTCACTTCACAAGCTTCCGCTCACTTCCTCTTGCCTCTATTCAATAGTGTGTGTTTTTTTTTTTTTTTATCAAAGCATAATCTGTGAGGATAATGCTGAGAGGCAGCCAGGTCTCGTTATATAAGTGCAGTGGATCACACACTGACAGCTCAAGCCCCTCTGCACACACAGCGTGGAAATCGCCCTGATAGTTTTAAACAGCCAGCCGCAACGAGACATTACAACACAAACTGGGAGGAAAAAAAATCTGGTGCAATAAAGCAGAAGGTGTTCAATTTATACAGTATACCGGTCTCAGGAGTAGTGGCCAGTGGGATTTAACAGCAATGTAGAAGTAATAGAGTTTCAAAGGAAGTGTGGGGGGTGCACCAGTGTAGAAATCGCTGGATGGCCCTGGGGTCTAGTATTCACATAAAAGCCTGTCCACTGTCCCTTCTAGACCTAATACATTCAATTTGGCTGGTTCGCTGAATTAAATCCACACACACACACACATAACATGGTACAGTGACCACGATGTCATTTGAATATAATTTCATCACGTCAAAGGTCAGCTTAAGTCATTTGGATGAGGCCTTTCGAACAGGAGAGGTTAAGGATGTGGCCCCGGTGTTTATTTAAACACAGCCCCCTCGATGGCCCCGAGAAACGCATGTATTCGAGCATAGTCAGCGTAACGGGAGGCTGAATCGCTTGTCGCAAAGTGATTGTGGTGCAGCCAACATTATGCTCTCAACATTTGTACTCTGCATAATGCATCTGCATAATGTTCATAAACACCTCTTAAAGATCGCATTTGCATCCTGACCACATAATTGCACAAGCACACTCATAGACCTCCAGCTATTACCATGAGATTACAAGAGCATGATATCGCTTCTTATGCAGGAATCTCGACAGACAGAAAGCAGAAGCTCTAGGAATGAAAGGTTACCCGAATGGCACAGCAGTGAGAGGGTGAATGTGGCAGTCGAATAAGCTACGCACCATGTCCTGCCCGCAGGGGGGCGTGGGATCTGGCGGCAGGCACGAGGTGATGAGGCATATGTTGAGGGACGTAGAGCTCCCCAGGCCCCTCTGCCAGAGCCAGGGCTGACCCCAGAGTCAGCGGTGGCAGCCAGAGAGCCAGGCGTAGGTTGATGCGGAGCAGGATGGAAGCAAGACCAGCAGGAGCCCCGCCGGGCCACAGACGCAGCATGCTACCGGAGTGCAAGGACTTTAAAGAGGGGCGTCCTCAAACCACCTGGCAACCCATGTCCTGCTCAAGCCTCGGATCCTGACCATGCAACAGCCTAATCACTGAAGGAGAGGCAGAACAACAGCACGTGCTGGATCCACATGGAGAGGGAACTTCCACAGAGTTCTCCGAGGTATGGATTTAAATAAAAGAGCAGCACAGAAGAGGCAAACTTCAGATAATGATCCTGGATTAAATTCCTCTCTTCATGGTATTCAAAAACACAAAATCCAGCGGGTGAAAAAGAAAAGAAACCACGGAATCCGATCCAGTACTCCAGTAAGGTATGCGTAATGGTGTATTGGAGAAGTGGGAGAAAAGAGCGAGCAGCCTTTGCTACAGACCTCCCAGCAGTCCTGGACTTTTCCAGTGCACTCTATCGCCTGAATCCCAGCTGTATCCCATGAAGACAAGGCTGCATCACACGTTATCCTCGTGGAGAGTATAGGAGAGGAGCAGGGAGACTACCAGAAGCGATGGCACACACAAGACGAGATCGCCGCTGCAGCATTTAACTCAATACAGAGTGCCTCTCCCCCTCCCCAAACGACAAACACACTCTCTCACACACACCACACAAGAGCTGCTGCTGGCTGCCTGGCTCAGTCCGCACTGCCTCAGAGGAAACATTAGCAGACACACCAAAGGAGAACAGAAAGAGAGAACCAAGAAAGGGCAAGAGTAGTCAAGTGGTCCTCATGTGAAAAGGGTGGTCAGAGTTTCTGAAAATGTCAGCAAGAAGAAAGTCCCTCCTCTTCTCTTACTTCTCACAGCGCCTCTGTAGCGGAAGCGTTCCTAAGCAGCATGCTTAGAGGAAAAGACCCTCTGAATGTAGAGAAGGGGAAACAGAGAACGGTGAGGCTCGGCTGAGTTTTCCTCCCCCTCTTTTTCTCTCTCCCTCCCCCTCGATCATCAGGGAGGCGCGTGCAGCTGTGGAAGGGGGGGTCTCGTGTCTCGTCCTCCTAATCGTTGTTTCTCTCTTTCTTCGTTTCTCCTTGACAGAGGGGTGGCTCGAAGAGAGTCCAGCTAGAATTCAGAGTGTGGGCTCCCTCTCCCTTCACAAACTAGTCAAACCTTGATATACTCCTCCCTCTTCGGCCATTGTGTAGCTCAATGAGTTCTCTTACTGGAAGGACAGCCATTGGGTGTATTTCAGCACCACGGACAGCGCCTGACTTGATTCAATAACATTCTTTCCTTACTTGCAAGATGCAAAAAAAGCTTCAAGCAAGGCTTAAGACGTAATTGTAATATTAATTTTATCTAAATCTAATAGTTTAGTTTGACATTTTGTTTTCAATTAAACTAGCACAATGGTTCTCAACTGAGTTTGCTTCATAACCCAAATTTGGTGGCGAAATTGATTAATTTCAGTTTTTGAAAACGAGGGCAAGTCAGGTAACCTGGTCATGTTGCCATCTGCTTAATTTGTCTAGATGGTACCAAGTGACATGTATGATAAGTCAAAATACTGCTTATGGACGCCCAGACTTTGACGTCAACAACAAAAAGACACAGGCCACGTTTTTTTAAAGGTACAGTTAACACAAACATATTAATTCTGTCATCATTTATTCACCCTAATATAATTCCAAACCTGTATGACTATTTCTTCTGTGGAACAGAAAATAAGATATTTAAACAGTTTTTGTCTATACAATTAAAGTCAATGGAGTACAAAACAATGTTGAATCCCACTGACTTTCATTGAAAGGACAACTTCTACAGAAGTTCCACAGAAGAAAGAAAATCTCAGTTTTAAAACGACTTATTGCCTTTATCAACTTTGCACAATCATATGATTAGCATTTACCATTGTTTTTGTGTTTTTTTTTTTTTAACCATGCTGTGCATGACCGGTCACAATCCACTAGTTGAGAACCACTGGTCTATTTGAAAACCCAATCTAGTCTAGCCTATCAGTCAAACACCCTAAATCTGTTTTGTTAGTGTGAGTTTTTCACAAACAAATGAAACTAAAGAAAAGAAAAGAACATGCTAAACTAACATCTATGGTGAATGTGTCAGGTTCACCCTTTCTCCCTAATGTGCACCCCATGTTGCGCGTGTGTGGGTTATAGGAGGAAGTCTGCAGGTGTGCTTCTCCATTGAGACTCCAGCTGGAGTGTGAAGAAAGACGCTATAAAAGTGACACTGGTGTCATCTCCTCTCGCACAAGGAGATCGTTGCTTCTCCCTCCTCTCAGCTTTGAGCATTGTTAGCACTGTATAATTAAAGTTGACAAAGCAGGGTGATCAGAGCCGCCTCGCCAGGGGCTCAAAGACAGACTCCAGCAGGAGCCCAAACTGCTCTATTTGGAAGATAATTTTATCACTGTGACTTTAGCAATACCCAGTGTTGTACATAATGAAACATCACATCCCATCTCCAGAGGTTTACGAAACAATTTGGAAACCAGTCTGCCGCATTCATAGTGAGCTAATTGTTCTCAGCCATATTAAAAGAATATGCGAACCCCGCCTGCAAAATGAGCATGTGTTTCATTTTCTGTTTACAAGGCTGCCACCTAATGGTGAAGGCTGGGTGTTGCTTTGAGCAGAGGACCCTCGCTGTTCTCCGGCAGTCACATGTTTGAGCCAATCCATTTCTTTTTTCAGCTGACCTCAAAAGCAGATTCAAAGGAAGTAGAGCATGTTTTAATACTGGTGCTTCCATTCTGTGGAGGAAAAAAAGGTTTCAAGTATTTTAAACAGTAGGGGAGAAATAAGTGGATCGGTCTGTTTTCCCTTCCTTCCTCTCGTCTCACTTCAGCTTTTGTGTTGCATTTTATATTGCGTCCTGTTGTTCTGCGCTGCTTTCTTTTTATAAAGAAAGGAGGAGTGATTCACAATGCGAAAAGAGAACAAATGAATAATAAACCCCACAATCACATTCCTCTCATCTATCCATTGACTACAGGAAGCAAGAATCAACCACCACCCATGATGCTTCAGTAACCGATGGGATGTTGTTTATTAAGAAACAAGATCTTCGATAAGCAAAAAGCTAATTAAAAATGAAGCACGTCTTTTAAACACATATTGTTCGATTAGAGAACCGACGAGTGCGTTGCCGTCGTAAATAGCGTGATTCATCAGATTTAATATATTTCTCACGTGAGAATCGCGTTATCTCGTCACGTTTTTCTCTATCGGTGTGGTCATTTTTTAATCACGTAATTATTCCGCCTATTATCTGCGCTCTGCGTCATTAATTGTATTTACACGGAGAAAATCAGTTTTGCTTTCAGTGAAGACCCTGCCATTTCTCCTGGCTAGTTACAGTTCTCTGAAATGCTCTTTGACAACCAGCTCATATCAACTGCTCATGTCAACAGTAGACAAACAACTCTGAAATGTGTCCATGCTTGATGAGACTGATGGACAAATGCTCTGATCCAACATTCAAATTTAATTTTTGCCATAAATACCAGTGACGGAAAAAATCGGAAAAAATAACAGCCTAATATTACAGGTCATGAAACCATTTTTAAATTTGAAATAAAAACAATAATATTAACAACTAAACATTCCTACATTTATGATTATGAAAATTAGATACTTCGATACTTCTGTAACAGACAATTAACCTGTCTCATATTCTAACAGGCTATGAAACCATATTATCTGCATTTTTATAAAAAATATGAGAACGAATAATTCATTTATCATTATTTTTATTACGTTTTGTTACGAAAATTTAGATTACCTGTTTTTTTCCTTGCATTAACATAGAAATTAAGACTTACCAGCCTAAATATTTCTTTAAAAATTCAGTAAAATGATATGAAATTATATACCGGTAATTGTAATTAAGATATTATAATTTGCATTACTTCAAATAAAATATGTATGTTATTAATAAAACAATATGAATAATATCATTAATCTCTCAGGGAAACCAACCAACAACATGAAGATCATAATTTTGTTAATTTTTTTTATTTGTGCGTGTGTGTGTGAGAGAGGGAGAGCTTACATTAGAGATGTAATATGTGTAGTGCAGGTCTTAAGGTGGACTGTTTTGTTCATGTATGTCCACAGCTTGTGCGCCTCAAACCCAGGCTTTACTGTCTGCCACTACGCTTAGACAAACCCTCTTTCTCTTTGCACTGCCTTCACGGCCTGATGATCACTGGGCTTGCACATCTAAATGAGCCTGTGTGTTTCTGTGCGCATGGGCATATGACCGTGCAGGAACATTAATATTGCGTGCACATATACTGTAATAATTGCACACTCTGCACAGTAAAAGATTCAGTCTGTAATCATTAACCCATGGGCTTACATACAATAACAAATGTGAACCGTGAAAATCCACCAATTTACTCCATCTATTGATCTGAATATCACTGTATATATATATGGGGGGGGGGGGGGGGGTTCTTTATAATTCTAATTAGGTAGCAAAAGCGATCCTATCTTCCTCTCCCGTTCTCTTCTAAAAACACACACTGAATAGATTCCAGCGAGGTGTTGAGGATGCGGATGATGTAATGCAAGCTGTCTATGTGGTTTCTTCCTCCTGAACAAAGGCGGGCTCTTATCAGTTTGGCAAACCCGCAGAATGGATTAGCTGTGCATGGCTTGAGCCTGTAATAGATCTTCTCCGTAAACCATCTCAAGGACTTTCACTCTGCTTCAGATTCCTGGCACTCAGCACTTTCACAGGCAACAAGCACTGGGGCTTTTCACACCAAATTCAGTCAATGCTCTTCTTGCGATACAGCTCAATATTACAAACCCATTCATAAATGCCCACACATACACAAATCCAAGAACACTTGTTTCCTCTAGATATAATTGATATCTATGAAAACAGTGTGTTAAGTCTATTTTCTTGTCGTAGTATATTGCGATATATACGTAACTTGGTACAGATCCCAGCTATGCACTGTCCACTAACCCCCTCTAGTGGTGTAGCAGAAGACTGCAATATTTTAGCAGTGTGCATGCAGTAAGCACAATATCTGACTATGTTCAGAAAGGAATACTAACTTATTTACTGAATACTACACAGTATACACTTTGCCTTTAAAAACAGTAAATTAAACAATAGTCTTTAGTACCATCATTGTCACATAATCTCATCAATGTTGCATCTTGAATAAGTAATCATCTTGAAATAAATTCAGTTATGTTTAAACATTAATTTTTTCTTTGAGGGATACAGTTTCTTGTGCAGTATGATCACTACATATATAATGTATAGTAAGATTATTATGTAGATATACATTTTCCTGAAGGCATTAAACAGGATGGCCTTTTATATTTGCTAATGTGTATATTGGCTGCAAAGATTTCAAATACACACAAATAAATAAACAATAGTTCATATACAAATATTAACAAATAAACCATAGTTAATATCAGCCATGATTTTATCTTAAAAGCAAAAAATAAAATAAACATTGCTATGCAACAGTTTTAAAATGCAAAACAACCGTTTTTACTTCTGAGATGATAACTGGACTTGCTCTCTGAATAGGCTATGTGACAATGTTAAATACTTTTTTAAATCGGAAATGTTATTGTTCAAAATGCATACACATTCTAATTGCACAGTATTGTACTGAAAGCATGTGATGTATTATGTGTAGTATGCAGTACACAGTATGCTAGTATTCCCTTTCTAAGGGTCCATCATACTAATTCAATGTGACATGTCACATCTGATGCATCAGTGGAATCTCATATCTTTTGATCTCAATCTTTGTATTAAGTATAGTGCATGAGGTTTGAATATCAATTGGTCGGTGTTTCTTTTTCACAGATTACATATTCAATCCCATTTTCCAAAAATATAATAGCCATCAAACTGGCTGACGTTTTAAGAATCCTATAAATAATAGCAGCACACTACAGTAGCTCTCATCCACTGACAAGCTAATTTGGGTGATTGTGGATCTGTGCATTGTGTTTTTCTACAGTAGTTGAAAAGCACGAGAGGTGATAGACTCACGGTCATTGCAGAGCGGTCCTCCAAATGATGTCATGCTGCAGTCGCAACTGAAGCCCTCCCACTGCTGCAGACACACACCCTGATTGGAGCAGGAATCCTCTTGACAGGTAGTGCTAGGGCCTGGAGAGACCGATGACAGAGTAGAGAGAGAGAGAGAGAGAAAAACAAACAGACAGAAAAAAAGAGAAGGGTATATAAATTAACAGGCCCCTTACAACATAAAATCCAGACTAGAGAAAGGCTTTTATTGCAGCAGAAACAGCCACATAGAACCGTCCCATCTGCTCATTCTCCATAGATGAAAAAACTAAATCTTACTGTAGTTCTTTATGGATCTGAATTACGCAAAGAAAATTCAATATACATATATTCAAAATGCACAACGTGTTACATTCAAATTATTACTTCTGTAAAAGAAAAACATATACATCTTTTCCATTTCAATGTGATTACATATAGAGTAATGAGTGTGCTTATTTTAGCTTGCTTTATGTCATTATCTTAGATTTATGAACCATGGTGATCCCTAAATAAATTCCTGTACAAAACAGGGCTTTATAAGGTACACTCAGTCATTTTTTTATGTTGCACTGGATAATAAGACAACATCTGAAATCACATAATGTCTGAGTATGTACTGCATTTAATGAACTTACTTCATGACCGTAAAAAGTATATTTTAAAATGATGCATATGTTTGGTATTAATACAATATGGACACACTTTGAGTATGTTGACTGACACATGATGTTAGCTGTGACTCTGTTTCCTGCCGTTTACAATATGATGCAAAATTCAAGTGTCCACTGGATGCACACCGGGCAGTTTCATGAATGCTATTTGGACATACTCCTCTGACATACTGGCTTTTGCACTGTATATTAGTGGGGAAGTAGACATATTTAGATTCCCTGTTGGACTTATACTGACACCTAGTGGTTTAGATCTACACTACCGTTTAAAATTTGGGGGGCGGGTACATTTTTTTAAAATGTTTTTGAAAGAAGTTTCTTATGCTAACCAAGGCTGCATTTATATAAAAAAAAAAACACTATATATATATATATATATATATATATATATATATATATATATATATATATATATATATATATATAAAAAACCCGGAATATTACAATTTAAAATTTAATAAAAATAAATAAATAAAAAAGTAAAACCTAATTGTTTTATGTTTTATTATATCTCAAGATGTAATTTATTCCAGTGATGGCAAAGCTAAATTCTAGCCATTACAGTCTTCAGTGCCACATGATCCTTTAGGAATCACTTTAATATGCTGATTTTGTGCTCAAGAAATATTTAATATTATTATAATTTTATCAACATTGAAAACAGTTGCGCTGCTTGAAATTTAGGTGGAAGCCGTGATTGTTTTTAGGATTTATTTGAAATAGAAATCTGTTGTAACACTATAAACATCTTTACTGTCACTTTTGATCAATTGAATCTATCCTTGCTGAATTTTAATATTAGTTTCTTAAATATATATATATATATATATGTGTGTATATTATTTTGTTACTGTATTGTGTTTTTTTAATGGAAAGTAATTTTTTAATAACAGTAAAAACATATTTTTTAAAAGTTCTATTCTAAAAGCCCTTTGACACCAAAAGTGAAATTAATAATCCTTAAAACGAAGGAAATGCAAATTCACATCTGTACAGTAGAGGTAAATAAATCTTGAATATAAAACTTGCGTTACTTATTTGAAAAACTAACACAGCTATTTTGTAGTAAATTTAAAATTAATGCGTTACTTTACTCATTACTTAAAGAAATGAATAATACTTTTTTTAAAGACGTGTTGAGATCCATTTATCTTGGTAACCTCCCTATTATTATATACTTTCACTTGTGGAATAAGTTAATCATGACCAATGTTTGGGTAGGTAAAGTAATTACGTAATCAGACTACTTTCTTAAAGTGTAAAACTTTTTTTTAACAACAAGGTTAAAAAATAAATAAATCACTGAGTGCACCTTAAATCGGTCTCATTACTCAAGAAGACATTAAATGTGGACAGGAGACTTGATTTTAAAGTGCAATCCAAGCACTGCACCAGAGGCTGTGACAGAGTAGCATTGGTCGGTAATGCGCAGTGTATTGGCTGCAGTAATAATACAGGCCCCTGTGTGATAATAACATCTGCTCCTAGTATTGCTGAGGTGAGTTTAAAGCAGCAGCACTCCCTGGGGACTCGGGGCTGGAAGATAAATGGGGGCCGTCTGGAACAGCTCATTTTGTGTTCGGTCCACAGAAGCGAAGCGACGGGGCGACGGGCCAGGCATATTACAGCCTGCGGAAACACTTCTGTTCTCATTTCTCTCATTACTTCAGCCGGCATGTAAAACAGGCCCCTGGCCCTCAAACGCTCCCTCCTCTCCATCACTCAGCCATTTGGCCAATCAGTCGCACATTTGCAGCTTGGCCACTTGACTCGGAAGTGAAGCGAGTCTGGCAGGGAGGAGGAGGAGGAGAGAGAGAGAGAAGCGCTATACGACAGCCGCCGGTGCGATCCAGATGAGCGCCGCTCCTCCTGTCTCACCTGATCTGTCTGAGCGAAGCTCATTTAAAGTCTCAGGCAGAGAAACCGAGGGTTGGCTCATTCCCCCGACGAGATTCTCTCAAACCAAGTGTTATGTATCTGAGCGGAGTAATCTGGCTTCGGACTCACGGGAGAGATTCCCTAACCGCTTGGGAAATTCCATCTAGTTTTAAGGCCTTTATCGGGGGTAAAGGCTAGAGACTATTTCCGTCGTATTTTTTTGTGTGGAAGGAGTTGAGACTGCATGCAGTGGGTGAGGGAGGGGGGGGGCACTGTCGAAACAGGGAAGGGGGGCGCATGCCTCCAGTAAACCACAGAACAGATGTACGCTCCAATGAAAAGAGAAGTGACAGGTAAGTGAGGGAAAACTATGACACAGGACACTCTGAGACATTTTAAGAGCGGGGGGCTGTAAATACAAGGTGTGCGGACTGTGCTTGTATTTACTCTGATGGAGTTACTAGACCGGCTGCTGGTTATCTAAAGGTTATCTACGACATCAGACGGTTACACTGGAGGAGGGGAGGAGGGGGCATCGGTTGAGACACACATATGGCTATCTACCTTGCAAGTCAGCTTTCAGCAATGCAACTTTTGTCAGCCAAACGAAAAAGAAAAAAAAGAAAAAAATATATAAGATGTTAGTAGAGGCACTGGAATGTCTGTGATTATAACAAATTAAGTTGTTAAAATGTAAGGGAACAGAGAGAGGAAAGTAGATGAAAGTAGACAGAGACCCAGGGAAGAAGAGAGGTGGAATTAGAGATGACAAAAAAATTATAATAATCAGTAACAGACATGATAAAAGACAGTAAGCGTAGGTTTGGTTTGAACAGAAGGACATTTTTCAGCCATGATCATTCCCTAAATGTGACCCCAAAATGTTTTTTGTTTTTTTACTAAAAATGAATATATGTATTCATAATCAAAGGTTTATATGCACTTTTAATGGTGTGGTTCTTAGCAAATATCAGAGACTCTTTTACAATTGAGTATTCTGATGTATATAAGCACTATATGTGTGTGTATTTTCTCAAACTTTCAGACTAAATTGCTAAAAGAAAAAAAACTGGAAATTTAACAAATAGGTTTTCTTTCAGTAGTAGGGTTACGGTTAGACTGTAGTTAGGATTTATTAAAAACATTTATTTAAAAAATAATAGCAGTCTATGGAAAGCAAAAGCTGCTGCTTTAGTTTTGATTTGATGCATTCTTTAAATTAATGTTTTGAAAGAAGTCTCTTACGCTCACCAAGGCTGCATTTATTTGATAAACAATGCGGTAATATTGTGAAATATCATTACAATTTAAATGAACCGTTTTCTTTTTTAATATGTTTTAAATTTATTTTATTTCTGTGATGACAAAGCTGAATTTTCAGCAGCCATTACTCCAGTTTTCAGTGTCACATGATCCTTAAGAAATCATTCTAATATGCTGATTTGGTGCTCAAGAATAATTTCTTATTATTATCAATGTTGAAAACAGCTGTGTGCTTAATATTTTTGTGGAAACCCTTATATTTCTTTTTTCAAGATTCTTTGATAAATTGAGTCAGAAATGTGCCACTTTCAATAATCACAATATCTCCATTTAGTACATCTGTAGAGATGATTATTCTTATATTCCCATTTTAAACAGTTTTCCCTTTTAATAACGAATAAACTTCATTCAATTTGACTTCAATTAATCTTTTAAGGACATAAAACAAAATAGGCTATTTTTGCTAGCCTTTCGCAACAGTCCAAAGGGCCATTCTCTGATGCTTCGCTTTTATATCTTTCTGAGCTTTGATGAAAAAAAAAAAGATTCTAGTTAACTTTGGTAGCCCTAATTAATATGCAACTAACAAACTGGCAATAACCAATTTCTTTCCTCTCATATATTCAGCTTCATCACAGTTATGGCTTTGGGAAAAACACAAGGTCTCTTGACATTGCTAGGGACATGTCCGTATCGTTCACCCCTAATCTACACCCGTTTCCAACAGAGGAAAAGAACACAGAAGCCTGAAACCTGTTCAAACGGGCCCAGCATGAAGAAAACACAAAACAGATAGTGAAGAGAACAAGAAGCAGAGAGGATGAACAGGAGTGCATGAGATGAGACAAGAATTTGGAGATTGCAGTCATCTAGCGAAGGACCGCACTAAGCCGGCTTTGTGTCTGTGCCATTCATACCGTTTTCCTCACCTTCGCATCCTCTCTCCACCTGGCCGGCGTTGGACAGTGCGTCTGACAGCAGGTCTGGCAAACGGCCGTTCAGGTCCACAGATGCCAAGCAGCCCTGGAAGCCCTCTTTAGAATGCACCAGCTTTGGCAAGTCCTTATACATCTCTTTGCCCACACCTCCCACATACAAATCACCTGTAGAGACAGGAAATATTATGCTCTGACTTACAAAGTCTTTTCATTTCAACTATCAGGGGAGCATGTTTTGTAAATATCCATAGAAAAGGTACACCACTTCCCCCTGCTGGTCCTTTTGTTTATTGCAGTACACAACATGTGAACACAACTTGGCACTAAGGTGAATAACACATGCACTACCGTTCAAGGGTTTGGGGGCAGCAAGTTTTGTTTTCTTCTATGCTTTCATTCAGCAAGGATGCATTAAATTGATCAAACATTTAGGAGTAAGGACATTTATAATATTACAAATGATATCTATTTTTTTTTCAAATGCTGTTCTTTTAAACTTTATATTACTCAAAGAATCCTGAAAAAAGGATATTAGAGTATGTTATAATGATTTCTGAAAGATCATATGACACTGAAGATTGGACTAGTGGCTGCTGAAGCCTTAGGAAGCATAGGAGACTTCTTGGAAAAACATTGAAAATATCTTACAGATCCCAAACTCCCAAAATGGTAGTCTACAACCAATATAATATAATATAATATAATATAATATAATATAATATAATATAATATAATATAATATAATATAATATAATATAATTATTGTATCTAGTTCTGCTTAAATTATCAGTTGAAAAGAGAATATCAAAAGTACCTTTCAGATCCAGGTTCTTGGCTCCCATGGTAGTCTGTGTGGTGATTTTGGTGTCTATTTTAACTGTGTGAAGGTTGTTTGTGTCTCTTGAGATCATCACATTGTGCCAGTGATTGTCATTCAGAGGTGTGTTGCTATTTCCCTTGATGAGATGAGCTCCATTTCCCAGGTCTGACACATAATGGAGATATCTGCATGCAAACAGTCATGAAAACACTCAGTGAAGGACTTGTCACATTAAATGTATAAAACGTGGCACATTAAAAATGAACGGAGCTTACCCTTTTACCAGCTCTACTACTATAAAGTCATTGCCATCTCCTCGATTGTACAGGACGAGCCCATCTGGTGAAGTGGTCTTAAACTGGAAGAACAAGTGCATGGAGTAATAGGCCTGCAGGGTGGGCAAGGTCACATAGCTAGAGCGAGACTTGAAGGTAACCGGATCTGCCACGATGCTCCTGTAGCCGATCATGGCGTTCAATTCGCAGTAGTCAATGTCGCCGTTCTTGCACAGGTCAATGTAGGACATGCCATTGAAGGACAGACCCTGCAGGTGTCCAATGAAGTTGGAGGGCACGGCGGGCATGTACCGCTTCTCTGTAACGATGCCCGTCTCCACATTGTGGAACTCCAGCTGCGTGTGGTCCCCCGTGATTTGACCTTACCAAGGCGAATAATCGAAAACAGATTTAGTACAGGAATGGGTAGAGAGTCAAAACACAGGCCCTGTCCCAACTACCGCCCAAAGAGTGACGTAATACTGAATGCAGTATACAGTCATGAAATAGACAAATGGGACACGATACGGTCTCGTGGGCTTGACAGACACATACAAGCCATGTCAAGACCACATGTACATATAAAGTGCGCTATTCAGGACAGGGCCGCACTGTTGTCCAGTGGGTCATCTCAAATCTACTGCAGCAAATTGAGATTTTTAACAAACATCCGAGACTTGAAAACATGAAAGCATAAAGAGTTGTAAGAATGTCAGAAGTGTTTTAGGGAATTTGAAGGAAAAAATGTGATCTTCATATTTCCGCCAACCAGTGGGTCTTTAAATATTTTAAAAACCTCTTTTAAAGCTTCCCAAGAGAAAGCTCTTTGGCTCTAAAATCAGGAAGGTTATGTGAGTATAATGTATTCCCTCAGTGGTTTGGCCTCCGTATGCATCAGCATTAAAGAAAATACCAAGTATATTTCAAAGCGTCGACTACACACTAGTAAGTTCAGCAAGAAACTAAAGATGATTGTATTGCACTGTGGGAAAGCACTACCTTTTTCATATATGACAGGTGTTTTGCCCCTTGAGGAGCACTGAGGGAAGGCTATTGGAAAGTGAGCCACTCAATCCCTTCATGAATGGCTCTTTCATAAGACTAAGTGCAATGATTACTTAAAGGAAATAATTATGATCATGTAATGCTGGGTGGCATGTCCCATTCATTCTTCTTTAAACTACAGGTGGTTTATTCATCTTATATGAGATTTTAAAACTCTCTCTTACACCCAGTAGCTTTATCAACAAATAAATTATTTATTATTTTATATAAATCAATGTATATACTTATAAAATACCTGTGATTTCAAAATATGAAACCACAGGTATTTTGTTTTTATCTTACACGCGCCTAAGGACTATATCAACAAGGAAATCATTACATATTTTATATAATTTATATTTATAAAATTACACTACTGTTCAAAAGTTCAGGGTAATTAGAAATATATAGAAAATAAATACTTGTATTCATCAAGAATGCATTACATTTATCAAAAGTGTCTGAATACTGAAGACTGGAGTAATGGCTGCTGAAAATTCAGCTTTGGTGTCACATGAATAAATTACATTTAAAACAAATTTTTTTTGGTCTATCAAATAAATCTTATCGACCCCAAACTTTTAAATGGTAGTGTATATAATTTTTTATACATACATACATACAGCAGGAAATATTTACATATTTTCATAATCCAAGTAAAAAAAAATAGTTTTATCAGATGCAAAGAGGTCATATTTAAAAAAAAAAAAATCCATAGCAATCTTGAATTTTGTTATGTTAATGTAAGTTATCGTTTTAATACAAAACAAAGTATCGGTGACGAATATGTTCGCATAGGGTCAGACAATAACGCTCTGCACACTTTAATCTATCCACTTCAAGTGCTCTAAAGGGCATAGGATGCTCACTATCAAACTCAAATACTTGAGAATAAGATGTACCTTCAGATGGCTGCAGGTCATCCACCGTTAGCTTCAGACTTTTGCCTCTTCTGATGACACGAACTGTGTGCCATTCGTTGTCATTCAAGTTCTGGCCCGCAAATATGGTCTCTGGACCTTTACCTATAACATGTCCCACACAGCGGTTAACAGAAGGTAGAAAGACAGAGAGTGATAGAGAGACAGAGGAAGCAAGGGGTTGTGAAACGGGATAAACTAAAAAAAAAGGGGGTGTAGAGAGGTGACTGATATCCATGTAGAGAAAAAGAAAAGAGGGTTCATAGATAAACAGCAGAGGAAATGATTCTGTCACACATCACATTCACACATTTAGATCTATCTACTAAATGTCCTGTGGTCTTGTGGCCAGCCCTGTAATGAATTCGGTCTCCCCTTTTTAAAAAAACAACAACAAAAAAAGGATTTGTTAGCATACAATACATGAAGTGAACTCAACTGTTTTATCCCACTTCCGCCACCAGATGGAGCCATTCAACTGTTTTTATGACGGCCCTCCTTGAGGAACCGAGCTGCGTCTGTTATTTCAGTCGAGTGATGTTCGGCTGCATATGCTTCTCACGTCCTTACAATTCCTGAGCGGTTTAGGAAGCACATCCAAAAAACCCACAGACTGTAAACTCTATTCGAGAAAGCAATTTCTCGGCTGTAGAGCCTCCCCTTTATCCCGTGAACACGTGCGCCGTGCGACGAGTTCGACGGGGCCCTCGGACCTCCGGGCTCCAATCGAGCTTCCACTAGATGATCACAGCGTGTGAAGAGGAGCCTGCAGGCTTTGTGATTTCAGCCGCTCTGGCTCTCTTTGACACGTCGTTGTCTCTCCTCATCAGTCAGACTGCCGCTAAGAGGGCAGCGTGTCATTGTCAGGGGCCCCTGCAGCCCATCTCACTTGATAACAGGTAAAAAGAGTTGCCATTAAAGAACTGCCAGGCTCCCAATCGATTTTCTATCCCTCCCTGCTCTCAATTACTATGAATCCAGATCAGCCAGCTCTGAGGGAAAGAAAAGCACCAGCATGTAAGGTTTCAGACTGCGCAACAACGCCACCTAAAGGAATCTCTGCAGATCTAAGAAAAAGAAAAAGAAAAAGACACCACTGAGAGGTAACACTAAGGGGCAGCACTATTAAGCCTCCGGCAATATACAAGACATGACATGTGCTTTTTTTAGGCCTCTGACCATCGCTGCACAAAGGATATATGTGAAAAGGTGACAGCGTGTGATTGGACAGCTGGAGAGACAGCTAAAGGTCCACGGCTGCTATGCCTTTATTAGGAAGTAGTGTTCAGATAAACTCGCAAGCAGCAAAGACAAAAAGCCTCTCCCTCTGACTGGGAGGGCAGCTTGTTGCCATGGAACTGGGGCAGATGGTTGCGTGTGTCCGGTCACTTTGATTCTCATCTCCCAGGGTGGAGAGAGAGGGCAGAGTTAAATAAGACAGAGGCGAGCAGAGGCTGGCTAGAGAGCTCTGACAGGACAGGGCTAGCAGGAGAACACAGACTAGACACACACGCACACACGCACACACACACACACACACACACACACACACACACACACACACACGCACACGCACACTCGTCTAGGCCAGGAGAGATGAGATGCATTGATATCTAGCTCATCCAGCTGAGAACGATACCCATGTGAAACAAGCGCAGGCAGCCATTTTGAGACAGGACGATCTTCATATTGAGGACACAGTAATTCAGCTCTACTGGGACTGACTAATCAGCAATGCTAAAGTCATTATACAAACTCTTTGATCGTCCGACAAATTTAAAATATGAATGTGTTACAGCTCAATTTTTCACAATGTATCGGCCAGGGTCAGAAATTAACCAGGGCAAAAATGCTATCAAACGTGACAGAAATGCTGAAGATGTTTTAAATGCGAGGGTAAAAAATAGAAAAAGAAAGGATATAATATAATTAATATGTATAATATAATATGCTGTCGAAAGTGACAAAAATGCCAGACATTAAAAAATATGAATATATAAGATAGAATAATTATATTTTTAATATATATATATATTTTTTTTAACACAGCTTTTTTCAAATAGGTAATTACTCTTTAGCTAACATTTTTATATATTTATATTATTTTATTCTTTATTTTTATTATTAATTGTTTCAAGATGGCATACTGTGTGTTAAAAAAAATATGTATATGGTAGGTAAAATTTACAAGTAAAAAATAAAGGGAAATAATGTCCCTGAAGATCAATTCAAGGAGGCAAATATTGACACTTCCCTTTATAATAAAATTAGATTCTGACACTGCATTGACTGTGTCCTCTGCACCTGTCTGCGACCACCCATGTGTGTGAGGGGTTTCATTTATTAGGAATTATGGTTACTGATAATAACAGGAAATGTTCTGCTAAATCATAAATTCAAACAGGAAGAAACTGTCTTTTTTTTGTTGTTCATGGTGCAGAGCAGGTTAAAACATTAACTTTCAAATCACAGCATGATAAATAACCACAACATAAAACTACAACCTTAAACCAATACGCCTCACATTTCATTCTGTCGTATGAAGCAGTTTTTATAGAAAATAATTTAAAGGTCATCAAAATCCGAACAGCCGAACCATTTCGATGGTGCAACTATAAATGTCAGAGACCCAAGGTGGAAATATGGATCCCTGAAGTGCCAACCTCTAACTAGCCAAAATGCTGCTCTCAACCTATAGCTTGATTTAGCCAAGAGCGTATAGTGACCCCACTGGTTTCTAAATATACATCTTTCATCCTGCTGACACTCAGACCATATTAACAACCCATGAGCTGATGTGACAGCACTCTCTTGGTTGAACACACTGTCACCCTGGGGGAGGCAGAGTCCCTAATTGGCAACGGCTTGTTCTTCGTGTCAGAAGAAGAACAACGCTCATAAACACACACACACACACACACACACACACACACACACACACACACACACACACACACACACACACACACACACACACACACACACACACACACACACACACACACACACACACACACACACACACACACACACACACACACACACACACACACACGACAGGAGTAGCTATGGCTGGCACAGATAATTAATGAGGATACAAAAAACAGAGAGTTGAGGCTGCACAATAGCAGGCTGTTCAAACATGAAAAGCCCCTGCTTCGGTTTCTCCACGGGAGCTTAAATAATACATCTCCTTTTGCTCAGAATCCCTGATTCTGTCTTTTTGACATAGATACAGACAATAAGAAGCCGTGTCCTTGAGCACAGAATAAGATGCAACAAGACAGATATCACCATATATTTTGAGGGTTGAATTGACTTAAAAATCTATGAACGCCTACATGTGCTTGAAAAACAAAACAAAATGGCCACCATCCATGGCCTGTTTCTTAAATTTACCAAAAAGGGAAAGGCTTTCATTTCACTTCCTAGGAGTGCGTGTGTGTTTCTTTTTTTTCCAAATTTGCTAGGAAAAAAGAAAATGGCTGCCATCAATGCCCTGTTTTGAATGCTTAATGTATTTCATGCTCTCCAAGACTGCATTCATTTGATCAATAATACCGTTAAATTGCAATATTGTGAATTATTTTATTATTAGAGTTTAAAAGAACTGTTTGTCTATTTTAATACATTTAAAAATAAAATGTATTCCTGTGAAGCAAAGCTGAGTTTTCGGCATCATTACTCGTCTTCAGTGTCACATGATCCTTCAGAAATCATTCTAATATGATAATTTGGAGCTCAATAAAAATTTCTTGTCAGTTGAAAACAGTGGTGCTGCTTAATATTTTTTGTGGAAACCATAATATATATATTTTTTTTTTAAATCTATAATGAATAAAAAGTTCAAAAGAACAGCATTTATTTGAAATATAATCTTTTGTAACATTATAAATGTCGTTGCTGTCACTTTTGATCAATTTAATGCATCCTTGCTGAATAAAAGTATTGATTTCTTTAAAGAAATTCAGGCCCGGTTTGACAGACAGGGCTTAAGATTCAGCCAGAATTAGGTCTTAGTTTAATTAGGACATTTAAGTCGCTTTTATAAACGTGCCGTAGAAAAAACATTACTGGTGTGCATCTGGTTTGGAGACAAAACAATGGTACTGACATTTTAAGATATGTTAGTGCAAGTTGCTTTCAGTTAAAATGGTTCAATAATGCATTTTAGTCTGGGACAATAGGCTCGAGCCTTGTCTGTGAAACCGGGGGATAGGCTATATGAAAAAATCGTACAGACACCAAACCTGTGATGGCCACCCTGTTTCTGATGCACACATTTATCAAACTGATACGGTTTCCCTTTCAGTTCCTCGATGGGGATAACATGCAATAAACTCAACAAAATGAATGACACTGTTGATAAACGTTCTGGAAAAAAATCTTACTGAATCCTCTTCCTGAGTGACTTGTAAATTGAAATAACAGAATGTAAACAAGCAGCACACAGCAGAGTCAGACTCTTCTTCTGTGTGTTGTGTTAAAAGGTAAACTCTCTGCAGGGGACTACCGTGCGAAACGTTTCCATTTCTGATTTGTTTACGAGACCTCTTACCCAACTGTATCGACGGGTGACAAACCACTCGTCAGAAATATCCAGGCTTCTTCCTTCGCTATCGATGTGGAATTGGTTCCTGTGGTTTTCATGGGACCATTCACACCTTTTCCAACTTCCTCTCTGTTCATATGTAGTTGTGTATAATTATCTCCCAAGGCTCCTTACTGTGTGGGTAGATGCCCAACTGTGAGGGAGATGTGGAGGATCCTGACAGCTCCCGGCATCTTTGTGTTTCGCACATCGTCAAGCGAGAGCTGTTTTGCTTCTTCAATGCCAAAACATCCAGTGCAATCAGCAAGACACTGTGCTACGTGAAGGTGAGTGCTTGATGGCGTGGGCCCATTTCAACAGTTCTCCCCGCAACCGTTTCCCTCCAAGGAATATATTCAGGTGAGGATGTTCTAGTAACTTTATTTAACATCACCAGAATACAGTCCTATTGGGGTAAAAGCACATACATTTGGTACACAAATGAGTGTACTCGAACCCCTGGGACTCCTGATGGCTCGCTTTCGGAGGCTAAATTGGGCCTTCATCAGGAAGCAACAAATCATTTAAAGAGCCAATCATGTGGGATAAAAGGCTTTGGGTCCGATGCCCAGTGGTTCAAACAAAGTCATCCGTCCTGCCCAAATATGAACATCACTGCGGCAAACTGGGATACTGAGGCTGTGATGGAATGGGGGGGCATCATGATGTGACCATCTGCTCTATAACTCAGAAATTAGGCCAGGTTAGGGCTGAGATTGTGGGACATTAACAAGTAAATGGCCTTTTTAATACTATTCTCATAGGACTCACAATGTGAGACTTATACAGTCAGCCACACCATGTAAAGATCAGTAAATACAGACAAACAAACACAGTGAGATCAGGCTCGGAGGGCTAGCATTGCTATTCACCCTGTCCGCCGTTCTATCTGCATCACAAATGAAACAGGAGCATCGCCACTGCATATTTATGAACACTACCGCTTCAGTAAATGGCAACGCTACTGCATATTTATAGAGGAGGCCGTTTCAGAGAAATGAGGTCCTTTTGAATTCACATGAATCTCTTGATTCTAAAGGATGCTCTGAATGCATCGAAATGTCGGCCCCTTGTCGCCGGTAAATGCGCTTCTGCACAAGGTGTTATTAAATAATCAGGCTGGAGTTTGTTCATGAGATCTTCTGTTAGGGGACATGCAATGATTTATTCACACAGGATGTATTCTTGCATTTCACCTGCGCGATTTTTGAAACGTATAGTTCAACTTTTGATATGCTGCATGTCAGATCAATGTCCATTTTAAAAATATGGACTGGATCAGATCATTCTGAGGGTGATATAAGCATGTAAAATGTATTCAGTCCATCTGGTGCATGGAAGTTAATGCACCTATAAACATATTCTGTTCCATTCCGCCGTGGCCTGTCTAGCCATTTTTAATCAAGAATCCATTCTTTGTGAATCTCTGAGCATTTACATTGACAGTTATAATTGAGCTACAGCAGGTTATTGCGTAGTCGAGCTACAGTCTTTATCTGTCTAAGCATACATGACACAATGCGTAATCAAATATTTGAAGGATTAAATACACACTGCGAGTCACCTCTGTCTTTCAGAACAAGAGCAGAATGCTGAGGACAATCATAGTCCGTTTTATGAGCGTATGCTATTTTTCAAAAGTTCAGGGGCTGGTCAATTTAAAAAAAGAAAATAAATGACCACTTTTATCCAGCAAGGATGCATTGCAAATGACATTTATAATGTTACAAAATAAGTTTTTTTTTTAATCAATTTCTATTCATCGAAGAATCATGAACAAATATAATAGAGTTTGGACAAAAATATAAAGCTGCACAACTTTTTTTAACTTAAGAAATGTTTCTTGAGCAGTAAATCAGCATTTTAGACTTATTTCTGAAGGATCATGTGAGACTGGAGTAATGATGCTGACAATTCAGCTTTGTCATCACAGAAATACATTACATCTGACAATATATTAAAATAGAAATCAGTTATTTAAAATTGCCATAATATTTCATAATATTCCTATTTTGACTGTATTTTATATAAAATATTTAAAAACATTTAAAAAAATCGTATCAAAGTTAAACTTTCGAATGGTAATGTACATGCTGGACAAAGCCGAGCTACAATCACAAAAAAAAAACCCCAGCATGATTTCAGTTAGTCTAATGTGTTAACATGACATTAAAAAAAGAATGTCAAAAGAATTATTGATTTGGTCAAACTTAATTTTTTTCAAGTGCATGGAAATGCTTTGTAGCTACGAATCAGCTTGTCAGATCGCATGATATGAGCCAAGTGAGAAAAGCCAAGACAGACTGTGAGACACCAACAGATTTTACGATATACATCATTGACTGGGCAGTCTGCGTCCGGTCTGACATCCTTATTTGAGGACAGGCGTGTCACACTAAGAGATTCAAGACTGCTGAATTTGCACAACGACAAAATAACTACAAAATACATATTTCACAATCCCTGGTCTCAAACAGCAGAATCGTGGCAAAACATCTAACAATGTGCACCCTAATTTGTCACTGGCCTGTTTACAAGACTACTGTGTCTGGGAGTGTGTTGTGGTCCCATTATGCAGAGGGAGTAGACGGACGGATGTGGCAAAGCCCCCCGAGGAAGCTCAGGTGTTTTGTTATCTTGGGCATTCAGGTTAACACAGACAACTGCCTCATTGTCAAATGAGCCAATATACTGAGCTCAGGGTTGCAACGAAATAACAAAACAATAATACGCTCACAAAAGCCTGTTAAGACGCACAAACAAAATACACTCGGTAAGACTAAGAGACAAAGCACTTTATCAGATGGTAAAATCCTTGAAATCTCTGGATGCTTTGGATTGGACGAGAAACTCTGTGAATTAACAAATGAGCTGTTGTTACTATGCAACAGCACGAAGCACATATTTCTGAAGGCCAAATTTTGGATGCAGAGCCGTATTAGTTTGATGATGAGGGAACTGATCATTACGTTCATTCTTTGAATATGAATGAGCAATGGCAGTTTGGGGACATAAGACTCTATGATGAGTCACTCAAAGAGATTTGTACCGGAAACAAGCAAACACAAACAAAGACTCCTTTGAAAGAGACTTTAGAGACTGCTATTAATTACCCTGAGGCTTTTGGAGAATCAATGCCAGGGTAGGCTGGAGTTCTCAAATAAAAAAAATAATAAAAAAAATAGATGAAAAAAATAGATTGGCAAAGCCTGCAGAGATGGAGAACACCTATCTTTCTCCTCACATCACTTTTTTTTTTCTTCCACTACCTTCCTAACACAAAACGTCTGTTTCCTGTTAAAAGGATATTTCAAGCAAACAGGAGAACTCTGTGTTATTTATTTATTTTTTGGCTAAATATATTAGTCATATGTACAAAAATCATGTATGCAGTGCAAAAGGTAATAGGGGTTTATTAATATTTTTTCCCAGTCAATTTTCCCAATTACCCCAAATTCACCCCTACCATAAATAATTGAATATAGCATAAATAATTAACGCAATAAATAATTTATTTTGTGACAGATCACACCTACTAAGCTACAAAAAAAAAAGAAAAGAAAAAAAAAGAATTACTGTGACTATCATTGAATCAGTAAGCTAAACATAAAACCAAATCAGTGCACAATTGGCTCTTTTAAATGGGTTTCTTTTAACCGGCTGATGTGGTTCACTAATCAGACTGATTTGTTCATGAATCACGGTTGATTCAATGATCTGGTCACAGCAGTTCTCCATTTAACAGCTGACTGGAGAGGAAGACGGTCAGCGAATCATTTCATTTATACATAATATTGTATGACTTAAATATAGCGCATGCATATGAACTACTGTTATTACTATAACTATTCTTTTTTTCTTTTTTTTTGAGTGTAACATCTGTGCTCTATGTACAGTATGTTGCTGTACGGTAAAGACCTGGTGAAGATTCTAATATCAAATTTTTTATTGCTAAAAATAAATTAAAATCCATATGAGCATGGAACAAGAACAACAACTAGTAAATACTCAATATAGACAATAATCGCACAATTAAAAATAAAAAAGCCACATTTTTCTCCTCCCAACACTTCCTGATGGCAGTCCTTCTGCAGTGACCAGGAAGCAACAAAAAGACGAGGGAAGGAAAACAAGATGCAGTCATTGGCTGTCAAGCTCGGGGCTGAGGAGGGATTTGAGGAGAGGCTCTCTGAGGAAATGATCTTTGCGAGGGTTATTGGAAACTGCGTGAGCTGGAGTGTGATCTGTGAGTGAGAAACTTAATCGCCTCTCCTCTCATTCCAGTCAGCTCCATTTCTCACATTCCTAGAAAATGGCTGCCAGGGAGCCTGAAGGCTCCTGCAGCCCACAGGCAAAAACTAGCCGTACCTGACAGTTCGCTCGCACTTTGGAAACACCACTCAAAGCCCTGCTGGCCGCAACACAGAGGCTTCGTAACCGCAATGTTTTACATTTCTGAAACCATACACACACACGCACATACATACAAATGAAGAGTACACATACAGAGGGCGCTTTGGTTCAGTATCATAGAGGCAGAGAGAAGAGGAAGAGAGGGGAAGAGTCACTTACTGGTAGTACAGTTTATCCTGATACAGTCTAGATGGGGGAGAACAGACAAGATGTAAATTCAGCCTTCAAGGTTATGACTGCAGACATCCATTACAACACATCGCCAACAAACTGGGGACGGACACGCAAACCAAGTGGAGCGGAGAGGCGCTGTTTCGCTGACCAGATACGCACTCTTTCTTTTCTACCTCCTGCGTGCCGATAATGAACCCCAGGTGGAG